>NC_132782.1:150432415-150741679 GCF_048418805.1 Vulpes vulpes | reverse complement strand
AGAATTATAAAGATATCAGAAATTTTTCCCAAATGCCTAGTAGCAATTAAGCTGGGTCGAAATTAAGAACATTTAAAGTGCTACTTTTATATTCAGCTTTCATTTTCTTCCTATTTCCCTTTTGGTGTTATTGGCGTGCTTCCATCAAGTGAAGTAATCATGGATGTGAAAGTAAAAAAAAAAAAAATCCTTTCATTTAAAAACTTTTATTTTTTAAAATTTATTTTAAAGATTTTATTTATTCATTGATGAGAGACCCAGAGACAGAGGCAGAAACATGGGCATAGGGAGAAGCAGGCTCCCTGCGGGGAGCCCGAGGTGGGACTCGATCCCGGGACCCGGGGTCACGACCTGAGCTAGAGGCAGACGCTCCACCGCTGAGCCTCCCAGGGCCCCCCCATTTAAAAACCTTTAAATGCAGACTTCCGTCAAGCAGAATGGGTTTGGCAGGGCTGTGGGCCTTGTATATTCAAACTGACAACTGTTCTTCCAGCAGAACAGATCTCGAGTTCCTGCCTTCGAAGGCAATGGCAAGTGCTAAAATAGCCTTTGCTGTTCGAAGGGGAGGAATGACTGGACGGCGCCCTCGTGCCGATCGTTGCTGAAAAGTTCTGTATTTCAGAAACAACAGCAGGGAGATTACTGTTTTCTGGGATAAAATGCTTGGCTGTTGGTTGCAGTCCGGCCTTTCCCTGAGGAAGCGCAGAGCCTTGGACTCTGCTCAGATGCCAGGGATGGGCGTGGGGACACACACGTGTTCCCTTTACCTTCTGTGATGCTCTCAGCCCTGAAGATCTCTCCTCCCAGCAGGTCGCCCTCCTCACTCCTCCTTAACCAAGACTCTCCTTATCTCTCACCTGTTCTCTGATCCCCCCCCCCCCCCGCACCCCACCTGCCTGCTTCTGGTCACAGGTGCCAGTTGTTACTCAAAATAAAAATCTGAGTCAGTCACTTGCCCCGTTGGTGAACACCCACGGAGAGGATGTTCATGCGAGGGAGCAGTCCACCAGCCTGAAAGGCCCGAGCATCCACACGTCCAAATTCTCCAGGTCAAAGGCGAGGTCTGGAAATGCTTCTCTTGGAGAAGAAGGCACATTGCAGAGCCCTCTCTTCCTCGTCACGCTTCTTACATCCCACTGTGCTTTTTCCTGGACTTGTGAGCACTAGGTGACCCTATGCTTGAGGAGGTGGGTGCTCTGCTCTTTATCTTTGGGTCCCAGTGCTGGGTCTGCGGCCCAGTCGGTGCTCAAGAGGCGCTCAGCGTATACAAGTCGCCAGGAAGGAGGGGAATTGAGAAGGCAAGAAGGCAAGAAGTAGGGAAGCAAGAGGCGGGGAGGGAGAGAGGAAGGAAAACCAAGAAGCAAACGAATGTCACCATTGGCAGCTTGCCGTTTCCCCCAGTACGGATATCAACCCATTTTTGACTCCATTATTTTTGAGTTGGCTCCTCTCTCACTAAAGATAATTAACATCTGTATTAAACTAAAGGATTTTAAAACATTTTATTACAATGTGCATCAAATAATAATAATTATTATTTTTGAGACGGCTTTCAAAAGAACTTGGAAACGCTATAGAGCCTGAATGCTTTTAAAGGGATTCAGAGGACGAACTTCTAAGAAACCAGCCATTCGGCGATGCCAGCTCATTAGACAGTCCTTTTCCCCGCTGGAATCCACCTCTGCCAACATAAGGCATCAGTAACCGTCTCCCTGAATATTTATGACCTTATATGAACCTTTTTAGGAAAAGTATTTTTTTTGATTCACAAGCAACTAATATTTTTTGTTTGTGGTAGAAAAACAAACAAATCTTATACCTTATTTTTTCCAAGGAACGATGTTTGGAGATAGAATCATTCACGCTCATGACATTTTTATTGTGTCCTCAATTCTCCAAGCCTGAGTACAAAGCTGGTAATAAAATGCTGACTCCGAATTATAATAGTTTGCAAGTGTGCAGCCCCCCAGGGGTAGCACAGCGCCGTAACGTGTGCTCACGTTCACTGTGGTTTGGGTCCTTGCTGTCAAAGATAGTCATCGAATCTGAGTTTTGCTCCCTAACTGCTCCTGGGCCCAGGGTGACGGGCTCACGGTGCTACCGTCCTGCTCCCTCTCCCTCCTCGCGGCTGCCAGCCACGTGCTCAGCTGTCACCCTTCTCCCTCCAAAACACAGACCTGAATGTGCAGAGGGAGCAGCGCTGCCCTGGAGATAGAGACGCTTCTGCACCCCAGGGAAGTGCACGTGAATGCCCTGATGCGTCCTGGGTGAACCGTAGGGGAAGCCTTAGCCTCCTGAGTCCTCCCGTCTGCAAAGTGGGGCTGATTGTACCTTCCTTGCTACATTGTCTGCTACATTGTCGTAGGCAGTGGAGATGACAGATTTTAAAGTCTAGTTTAGTGGCTCGCACCTACACCGTAGGCACTCGGGAAACGGTGCCTGCAAGATCTTATTATGTCACGCCCCTGCATTAGAACATTCGTGAAAGAACAAGGGATTTAGGGAGGAAGCACCAGGTGTCCGCATTGCACGGCACCTGTAGGAGAAGCCTGTCGTCTAACGTCCCCAGCACGGGCTCCAGGCCGCAATAGGCATAAATGCAGAATGTCATGAAAGTCACACGTGGGGCATGTAAACTGGCCTTAAGCTGTGACCCGAAAGAGGGGGGCCTCATCCTGGAGGTGAGGTCGACGGGAGGGGGCACAGGGTGCGATGGAGAAAAGCCTCGGCTGAAGACCCGGCTTTGCAAAGGCGGGCAGGGTACAATGGGTACAGAAACTGGAGCTGCTGGCGGTGGCAGGACGTGTAATGCAGGCCAGGGGAGGGGAAGGTGTGACGAAGACACAGGGACCGCAGAACGACGGGAGGGCAAGTGCAGGGCGAGGGTATTGAAAGCCACATCAAGGAATTGGGGCTTGGTCCGAAATGAGCAGAAAGGCAATGGAATCGTCTAAGCGGGGGATGCACCTGATTACGTCTGCTCTTTTACAAGTTTCGTGTTATGACCTGTTACGAGGTCCTTAACCTGCTCCACAGGTCCGCACGGGCTTCCCGTAACTTGCAAGTTCAAAGCTGGATGCTGATATGTATGTGTGTATCTGTGTGCGTGCATCTGCGTGTGCATCCGTGTGTCTGCATCCATCTGTATATGTATCTGTGTGTGTGCATCTGTGTGTGTATGAATCTGTGTGTGCGTCTCTGTGCATCCATGTGTGTGTGCATCTGTGTGTACATCCGTGTATGTATGTGTCTGTGTATGTGCATCTGTGTATGTGCATCTGTGTGTGCATCTGTGTGTATATCCCTGTGGGTATGCATCTGTGTATGTGCATCTGTGTGTGTGTGTCCGTGTGTGTATGTTAGTGTGAATGTATCTGTGTGTGCACCTGTGTGTGTATTTGTGTGTATGCATCAGTGTGTGTGCATCCATGTGTGTGCATCCATGTGTCTGCATCCATGTGTCTGCATCCATGTGTGCATCCCTGTGTATCTGTGTGTGCATCTGTGTGTGTATGAATCTGTGTGTGCATCTCTCTGCATCCATGTGTGTGTGCATCTGTGTGTACATCCGTGTGTGTATGCATCTGTGTATGTGCATCTGTGTGTGCACATCTGTGTGTGCATCTGTGTGTACATCCTTGTGTGTATGCATCTGTGTGTGCCTGTGTGTATGCATCAGTGTGCGTGCATCCATGTGTGTGCATCTGTGTGTGCATCCATGTGTGTACACCCATGTGTGTGTGTATTTCTGGAGATAGTAACTCTAAAGGTGAATCAGATGATTAAAGAGTACCCCGGAGGGCGTCCTGCGGGATGAAGCCTTGCCTCCTAGGCCCTTCCACATTGGTTTTCTGTGCCCCTCTCACCCCCTGCTCCAGAACAATCCCTCTCCCGAAGCCTGGGCAAACTGTCTCCTCCTTCTTGGGGTGTAATTTCCTATTTTTTCCTTGTCATTCCCCACACAAGCCCAAATCACAGTGCTCGATTCATGAGGAGCCAGCGAGAATGACTGACAGAGACCAGTACACTAGGAATAGGAAGTCCAGAGACTAACCCATCCTTACGTGGAAATCACATACACCACCGACTCGTCTTATAAATCGGTGGAGAAATAATGGACTATTTTCAAAATGGCGCTAGAATAACTGGTCATGTATAAAGGGAGAAGAATGGATCCTTGCTTCACCTCATTCTCAAAAATAAATTCCAAATGAGTCAAGCCAAAGCATTGAAACTTTTAGAAGAAAAAAAAAATAGGAGACCATCTGGTACATATTAAAACTGAGAGATGAATTTGACTACTGTAAGGGCCTTTTTATCAAAAGATACCACAAAGAGAATGGAAAGATGAGCCATATATCGAAAGAACTGGCAATAATTAGTAACTAGAATATGCAATGAATTCTTTCAAATGAATACAACAAGGAAATATGTTTGATTTTATTAGTTACTAGGTAAAACGTGTTACCATGGTACACATCACAGATTGGGGAGAATTAAACAGTCTGCAACACAAGTTCAAAAATAGTATGAAGAAATATGAACTCGTGGCCTTTTTAGAGGGAATTTAAATTGTGACAGCTACAGTGGGGAAAAATGCCATGACTTGGTAAATGTAAGCACATGCCCACCTCCTTAGAGGACTTCTGGATGTGTGCACCAGCAGACATGTACAAGAATATTTGTAGCACCATCGCCTATATTAGGAAAAAATGGGGGGGGGGGAAGCAAAACTCTGTCAACAGTAGACTATATAAGAAAATTGTGTTATATGGGACACACTGTGGTAAAAGTGAATAATAGATGATATCCCTCAACATGGAATGGTGCTGATGGCCTAATACTGAATAAGAAGGCAGGCAGCGGGAGAAAGCCCGCAGTGTTATTCCATTCATATAAACAGACAAATCTTAATGTGTATTTGAGGATTAGTGGGCCTGTGGTAAAAGTATAAGTGAAAGTGACAAAATGAGTAAAATAAAAATTCAAGAAATTGATCGCCTCGAAATGGGTCGGAAAGGAACCAAAAGACCTGACTGGGAGGCGCATGAGTAGCTGTGGGACTCTGCATTGCGGCACGGGGGTCTTTGTTTTTATCGTCGTGATTTTTAAACGAACGTTACCTGTTATGCACCGTCTTACGTATGCATAGTTCACAACGAAAACGTTTAAGAGACAAAAAACAGTCATAAGGTACATGCAATGGCCTGCAAAAGACATGGAGCCTTTGCTTAAGGCGTTCCCGGGCGGGTTGTTTCAGGATTTCTCTCCTTCTTCCTTCGTAGACCGATGAGTGGGAGGAACTTTCCTTGATCTTCGTTCCCTGTCTACATTGTCACCGCTTTTCTCTCTTCTTAGGCTGCATGCGTCCCTCATTCGTTCCCGCCTTCTGCTTCGTCTGATGTGAGCCTTCAAGGCGACAGGTCACTCCCCATTACTCTAGCCATCTCCCGCCATTTTTAACGCACAATGTTTTATTATCACTTACTTATATTTTATAATTTCCCATAGGATTTCTCTTCTGACCCACGAGTTATTAAATTTAAATTTCTACAAAGCTTGGGGCGTCTGGGGGGCTCAGCAGTTGAGCATCTGCCTTCAACTCAACTCATGACCCCAGGGTCCTGGGATCGAATTCCACATTGGGCTCCCTGCGTGGGGCCTGCTTCTCCCTCTGCCTGTGTTTCTGCCTCTCTCATGAATAAATTAATAAAATCTTTAAAAAAAATTTCTACAAAGCTTTTAAAGTTATCTTTTGGTAAATAATTTATAACTTGCATTATGACCCAAGAATTTCGTCTTTCTGTTACGAGTTCTTTGAAGTTTGTTGAGACTTTATGCCTAATACATGGTTAGTTCCAAGTTTTTCATATGCACTTTTTTAAAGAAGTACTAAATACGGTTGAGTTCAGTGTTCTCTATGTGTCCAGTAGGACAATCTAGTGGCCATCAATTCTAGCTTTTCGTCTGTTTTTAATCAATTTTTAAGAAATATTTGTCAAAATACCCTGTTACAATGCTATCTCCTATAGAGAAGCCGGATTTTTCTTTAAATATTTTACAGGTAATGATAGTGGATGCATACAACTTTACATTTATATATTCCTTGTGACCTAGTGTTTTTTAACATATGGCCACTCTCTACTAATACATTTTGCTTTAAACCAGTATTATGGTATAAACTTTATTTTGGTTAATTTTGCCAGTCTTATTTTTCCATCAAGTTTTCAGTGGATCACTGCTAAGATAAATATTTATTGATGGTAACTTTTGATATATTTGGATTAATTTATTTCATGCTAGTCTTTATTTTTATCTATATAGCAAGTATTTACTTGTTTCCCATTATATTTATTAAAGATATTTTTCTTTTTATCTTATTTCTTTTTATTTATTTTTTTTTAATTTTAATTTTTCATTTATTTATGATAGTCACAGAGAGAGAGAGAGAGAGAGGCAGAGACACAGGCAGAGGGAGAAGCAGGCTCCATGCACCGGGAGCCTGACGTGGGATTCGATCCTGGGTCTCCAGGATCGCGCCCTGGGCCAAAGGCAGGCGCTAAACCGCTGCGCCACCCAGGGATCCCTTCTTTTTATTTTATATTATTCCATTTATTTTGTAGGAAATTGTACACCTTATTGCTATTCCTTTAGTTGTTACCCTAGAAATTAAAAGTTAATCAGTACCTTTACTGTCTTCACAAACAAAGCAAATATCTGAGACTGTTGTGTTTTATTTATTTTTAAGATTTGTTTATCTATTTAAGAGGGGATGCAGGGGGAGGGCAGAGGGGGAGGGAGAGAGAAACCGAGGCAGACTGCTCGCAGAGCACAGACCCAGTGAGGAGCTCGCTCTCACCACCCTGAGCTTACAAACCTGAGGTCACCACCTGAGCCAAAACCAGGAGTTGAGGCTTAACCAACTGAACCACCCAGGCGCTCCCTCCGAGACGGTTTTAATCCGATTATCTTTCCCTGATACATATGCTTTTGTTGTTCAAAATTTTAGTTCTACCCGGCTTCATTGATCTATTATTGACACATAACATATGGAAATTTAAAGAGTGCAGTGTGATGGTTAAATATATGTGTACATTGCACAATAGTCACCACAATCAGGTAATAAGGAATCAGTAAGGCACCGCATCTCCATCCCGTCACGTAATTGTGATTTGTGTGTGTGTGTGTGTGTGTGTGTGTGTGTGTGTGGTAATAGCACTTAAGATCTATCTTCCTTACAACTCTCAAGTATATAATGCAATATTGATCATCACAGTCACCATGCTCTGCAGTAGATCTCCAGATCTTATTTATCTTACAGCTTGGAATTTGTACCCTTTAACCAACATCTCGTACTTCTTATCCCACGGTCCCTGGCAACCCCCATTCTACTGTCTATTCCTCTGAGTTCCACTTCTTTAGATGTCACAGTTAATTGAAATCATTCAATATTTGTCTTTCTCCATCTGGCTTATTTCACCTAGCGTAATGCCCTCATGGCCCATTTGTGGTGTCTCAAAAGGCAGGATTTCCTTCTTTTTATGACTAACACTCCATATATATATATATGGAATATATACATATACCACATCTTTATTCCTTCCCCTGCTGATGGACACTTAGGGTGTTTCTTATGCCTCGGCTATTGTGAATAATGCTGCAGTGAGCATGGGGGTGCAGATATCTCGTTGAAATAGGTGTTTTCGTTTGCTTTGTGTAAATACCCAGAAGTGGGATTGCTGAATCATATGGTAATTCTATTTTTAATAGAATCTGAGGAACCTCCGGATTGTTCTTCACAGTGGCTGCGCCAGTTTACATTTCCACCAGAAGTGCACAGGGTTCCCTTTTATCCACAGCCTTGCCGACACTTGTTTCTTGTTTTTTTTTTTTTTTTTTTTTTTTGGTAACAGCTACTCTAACAGCAAGGAGGTGATGTGTCATTGTCATCTTGATTTGCATTCCCTGATGATTAGTGATGTCAAGCATTTTCTTCATGTACCTGTTGACCGTTTGGAGGTCTTCTTTGGAAAAGTGTCTATTCAAGTCCTATGCCCATTTTTCAATCAACTTTTTTTTGTTTTGTTTTGTTCTGTTTTGACTATTGAGTTGTATGGGTTCCTTACGCATTTTGGATATTGACCCCTTATCAGATAAAAGGTCTGCAAATACTTTCTCATTCCACAGGTTACCTTTGCGTTTTGTGGACTGTTTCTTTTGCTGTGCACAATTTTATTAGCGTGATGTAGTCTTACATGTTTAATTTTTGCTTTCGTTGTTTGTGCCTGTGAGGTCATGTCCCAAAAATCTTTGCCAAAACCAACGTGAAAGAGTTTTTTTCCAAGGTCTGAGTATTGCTACAGTTTCATATCTTACATTTACGTACCTAACCCACTTTGAATTAAGTTTTGTAAGTGGTATAAGGTAGGGGTCCAGTTTCATTCTTTTGAATATTCTTTTGAATATGATTATCCTGTTTTTCCATTAATATTTATTGATGAGACTATCCTTTCATTTTGGAGGGTCTCTTTTGACAGATATTCATTGAATGTATATGACTGGGTTTATTTCTGGGTTCTCAATTCTGTTTCACTGATTTATATGTCCATTCTTATGCCACTACCAAACTGTTTGACCTACACTGATTTTTTTAAGCCTATAATTTGAAATTTTGTCATTATTTTATATAGCTAATGTCTGTTTAGATTTAATCACATGTTCTGTTTAATTTTTTTAAAAAAATTTAATGCGATTACTTCTTGTAGCTCAGACTTGTGTGCTAGAGTCCTTTACCTTCTTCCCAAAATATATCTTTTGAGAGATGCCCTGGTGGCGCAGTCAGTTGAGCATCCTACTCTTGATTTTGGCGCAGGTCATGAGATAGAGCCTCCATCAGGCTCTGCACTCACTGGAGAGTCAGCCTGAGATTCTCTCCCTTTCCCTCTCTCTCTTCCCCTCCCCACTGTGTGAGTACTCGCTCATTCTGTCTCATAAATCAATAAATCTTTTTTTTTTTTAAAGATATCTTTTGACAGTTGTTTTAATGAAAGAGTTTTGGTAGTAAACTGTCTATCTAAAAATGCTGTCATTTTTCCCTTTTCCTAAAAATAGCTACAAATATACTATTTACTCTTTGTACTTCAGTAGTAACATCTAATGAGTCATTGCTTTGATTGTTAAATTCTCTGTCTTTCTCATTCTCAGTCTTTAGAAGGTAGTTTCTCCTCTTTGGTAATTTTTAAGATCTACTGCCTTTGATACTCTGCAAATTCATATAAGTCTACTTGTAGGTTATTTTTCATTTATCTTATTTACAATTCTTTGAGTTTCCTCCATCTGAAGATGAAGGCCTCACAACAATTTTGGAATTCCTCAAGCGCCTCATCCTCTTTTTCTGTGATAAATTTTGCTTAAATTTTAAAAGCTTTTCTTACTGTGTTCTTCATGTCATTTAACCAGTTTTTTTTTCTATTTTCCATCCCCTTGTTTACATTCAGTTAATTTCTTCTTAACATCATGTGCTATGACTTTCCTCCAGCAATGTTTGTTCTTCTGATCTCTGAGCTCTCTGTGATAATCTCCTCTTTTATCATCATGCTTTCAAATCATGTTTTTATTTCTTTAAACATTAAATGCATATAAATTGCACCTTGTGTTTTATAATTCTAATATCATTATTTAGAGGCAAGATTATTTGTTTTTCTGCATCATCTCATTTTGTTAATTATTTAATTAGACATTTAGTGATTTTTTTTTCAGTGATCCCATATTTCTTAGAACTTTATCTGTGGGAATTCATTGAGGTCTGAATTTAATATGTATTCCTTCAGAGGAGATTTTTATTTACTTTTAGCAGGCATTTGGGGGCAATAGTACTCCAGGACCACCTATAACTCCAGATTGGGTTTTAGGGTGCTTTATAGATTCTGTAAATATATATATATATATATAGATTCCAGACCCTAATTCAAGGGAAGATAGACTGTGGTTGGTAAGCCCTAGAAAGCTAATCTTTGGGGTTTTCTCCTTTCTGTTTTTGTTTTTTATTTCTTCCTTTCTTTTTTTCCTACCTTCCTCCTTTGTTCCTCCTGGACTTCTTTCTTTTTTTTCCCCTTACTTGTTTGTTCCTTCTTTATCTGTTCTGTTTCTTCCCTCATCTTTCTCTCTCTACCTATTTTTCCTTCCTTCCTTCTTCACTCTGTCTTCTCTCTACTTTCTTTCTCTCTTTCTTTCTCTTTTTCTTTTCTTTCTTTCTTCTTACTTCACTTAGAGTCAAAACTGAGAAAGGCATGCATTCCCCCACTGCCTCTCTTTGAAGGACTCAGTTTTTTCTAGTTCACCCACAGAGGGTGTCGCCCTTAGGAGACCCTACCTCTAACTGGAATAGCCTATAAGCCAATCCCCCACTCTGTTCAAACTCCAAGTGGTTTTCCATCCCCCTATATTTGCAAAAAAAAAAACAAAAACAAAAAAAACAAAAGAAAAACTAAGTCTTCAGGCAGCACAGACCAACAGATATCATCAAAGCAGAAGTTAAATGTAGTCCTACTTATTATTATTTTCTTGTTATTCTGGAATTTGAGGATTTTGTACTTTACAACCAGAGCTTAGTTATGCATAAAGGGAGGGTGTGTGTGTGTGTGTGTGTGTGTAGTTCTGCTGCACTAAAATATTCTTTGAATATTTAGTCCACCATACTGGTTAAAAACATAAATTGACAGTATCATTTTGTGCCTTTTTTAAAAGATTTATTTATTTATTTTAGAGAAAGCACACATGATTGGGGAGGAGGGGGAGAGGGAGAAAGAGAATCAAGCAGACTTCCTGCCTCCCCCATCCCACACCCTGATAAAATCAAGAATCAGATACTTAATCAGCTGAGCCACCCAGACTCCCCTCATTTCATGTCTTTAACTTCTTTTTAAGATTTTACTCATTTATTCATGAGAGACAGAAAAAGAAACAGAGACACAGGCAGAGGGAGAAGCAGGCTCCCCACAGGGAGCCCAATGCAGGACTTGATCCCAGGACCCCGGGGTCATGCCCTGAGCTGAAACAGACTCTCAACCACAGAGCCACCCAGGTGCTCCTCATGTCTTTAATTTCAATACTGAACGTGGACCATAGCATTTGATGAGTATTCACTAAATATGTTTTAAATGCATATAAATGTAGATTCAGAGAATTCACTGCAAGATCCAAGTCACCTTGAGCTGCTTTAAAACAAATAATCTGAAACTAGTTTAAGTTATACATTATTTGAGTTGGGTGTACTTTGAGAAGCTACAGAAAATTACATTATCCCTCTTTAGCCTTCATCTGCCTAATTTGTGCTGGCTCTTGGGCAATCCATTTGTCATCACCCCTTCCAGGTATACTTTCATGAATCCCCCCCACCACTATCATCAAAATAATTTGGTGCAGATATCCTACTTCTGTGTTTATGTCACACCTGATATTTGTCTCAGCATAAGTTTTTTTTCACATTATATTTAGCTTATTGTATAAATATTGCATTGTAAGCAAACTGAGCTCGGTTACTGCTTCTTATTCACTTTGTGCCCCTTGCACTTAGCATAGTTATCTGGTTTATAGCAAGTATCGATTCATGATTTTCCATGAATAAATGAATAATATACCTCTTAGAATATACATTTTGGGTCTAAATACATTTTATTTTCCACACTTAGACCTTTATCTTTTGTGTCAGCTCTCTTAGAAAATATCTAACCATTGCTTTCTGGAGTCAGTAATTTAAATTGCCTGCTCGTCTCAAACCAATTTCTGTCAGAGTTAAATTGGTTTACTTTAGCCCAAGAAAGAGCATACTTCAGTACCAAAATATTTTAAGACTCAAAGTGGTTTTAATGTTTTTGAAATGTGAAATATCATTAGCAAATGAAAGCCAGGATAACCATTACCATTAACAGTCTTACTCTAATTAGCTATTAATTATATTTGCTGCTTTATAGTATATGAAAAAAATCACAGCTAGTTCATAATCATTCTTTATTTCATTTTCATTCAAAGCTTGAATATTGATTGAAAGAATCACTAAAATGCCTTCTTAATTTCTTTGCCAATTTGGAGACACTGTGACTCATATTCAAAGTTCACTCTTTGTTTATGAAATTTAGATTCCATGAGATTGTTTACCTAATCTGAAACTCCAGTTCAGTGAAGTACGACTTTCAGCTGGGATTTATCACTGTCCTCATTTTCCCTTGACTTATCCAAGTATACTTTCAAAGATACTTATGCAGCATACACTATGTACAAGACACAGTGCTAGCCACGTTGGCGTGTTCAAAGGTGAAACAACTTGATATCAAGATGAATTAGACATGATTCCCACCTTCAAAGACCTCTTCATCTACAAAAATTAAGGAATTGATTACTATATAGGTGTGCCTCCGTATCATGTCTATAAATATTCAAAATGGCCAACAGTTCTTATCTCTGACCATGTACCAAATGCAGTTTTACACTTTCGCAAGTAATTCATTTTATCAAATCCAAGGCTACCGATTATGAGACATGTCTTTACTGTACCACTAAGGAAGATACACTCCTTAAAAATTATAACTTGCTCTTTTTTAAAAAAGATTTTATTTATTGAGAGAAAGAGAGTATGAAGAGGGGGAGGGATGGAATAGAGAATCTCAAGCAGACCCTGTGCTGAGCACAGAACCTGAAGTAGGGCTTGATCTCACAATGCTGAGATCATGACCTGAGCTGAAACCAAGTGTCAAATATTTAACCGACTGAACCACCCAGGCATCCTGAAAATTGTAACTTGCTCTTGATTATAAGATTCATTCCAAATATCAAAGATGTTAATATGCAAAAAAATTGCAATACTTGAAACTGATGAAATAAATTAACTCATGTAATCATCTCAACAATCCTTCACATCAGGCAATGTTGTTTTCCCACTTTTTCAAATGGGGAAATTGATCGAGTTCAGAGATGTTAGGTAATTTGCTCAAGATCACACAGCTAGTAACTAGATGCATGGGAATTGAACCCACATCAAGCTGATCCCAAACACCATGCTCTTAACCACTATACCACAGGAGTCTTAGATTCTCCATGCTATAGGGTGTTCTACAGTTTCTATACCTTTTGTTCCTGATATGGCTTCCTTTAAAATGAGAAAAATTGAGGTGCCTGGGTGTATCAGTCAGTTAAGCATCTCCCTTTGGTTCAAATAATGATCTCAGGGTCCTGAGATGGAGCCCTGCATTGGGTTCCCTGCTCAATGGGGCATCTGTTTGTCCTTCTCCCTATGTCCCTTCTCTCCATTCATGCTCTCTTTCTTTCAAATAAATAAATGACATATTTTTAAAAAATATAATAAAATAGAATTGGAGAAGAATATAGGGACCTCTATTCATTCTTTTTCTTAAATTACACTTTTTCCAAGTTTTTCTTTAAGTTCCAGTTAGTTAACATACAATGTAATATTAGTCTCAAATATAGAATTTAGTGATTTATCACTTAGATACAATACCCAGTGCTCATCACAACAGGTGCCCTCCTTAATCTCCATCACCTATTTAACCCACCCCCCAGCCACCTCCCTTCTAGTAATCATCAATTTGTTCTTTATAGTTAAGAGTCAATTTCTTGTTAAGCATCTGATGTTTGGTTTTGGCTCAGGTCATGATTTCAGGGTTGTAAGATGGAGGCCTATGTGGGGCTCCATGCTGGTTGTGGAACCTGCTTGGGATTCTCTCTCTCTCAAAAAACAGTAACAACAATTAAATGAAGGGAGAGAGGAAATGGCCTCAAATAAAGAACAATTCTTTATATTTAAAAAAAGTTAGCTTTAAAAGAAACTATCACATTGACCTTAATGTCCTCATTTCCCCAGTGATCAAAGAAAATGTAGGCATAAGATGGGGTAGGATGCCATACTATGGAAAGAGCCCAACTATCCATTGACAGATGAAAGGATAAAGAAGATGTGGAGTATATATACAATGGAATACTACTTAGCCGTCAAAAAAATGAAATCTTGCCATTTACAATGACATGAATGGAACTAGAGGATATTATGCAAGATGAAATAAGTCAATCAGAAAAAGATAATTATCATATGATCTCACATGTGGAATTTAAGAAATAAAACAGACGATCATAGGGGAAGAGAGGAAAAAAACAAAACAAGACAAAATCAGAGAGGGAGACAAACCACCCAGGTGCTATATAAGACTAATGAATCACTGACCTCTACCTCTGAAATCATTAACACGTTATATGTTAATTAAATTTAAATAAAAAAATTTTAAAAAGAGTCTGTTTCTTGGTTTCCCTCTCTCTCTTTACCCCCATGTTTATTTGTTTTGTTTCTTAAATTCCACATCTGAGTGAAATCATATGGTATTTGTCTTTCTCTGACTGATTTATTTCACTTAGCATGATAGTCTCTAGCTCCATCTATGTTGTTTACAAATGGCAAGATTTCATTCTTTTTGATAGCTGATAATATTCCATTGTATATATACACCACCTCTTCTTTATCCATTCATCAGATGATGGACATTTGGGATCTTTCCATAATTTGGCCATTGATGATGCTGCTACAAACATCAGGATGCATGTATCCCTTCAATTAGTATTTTTTTATCTTTTGTATATATACTTGGTAGTGCAGTTGCGGGCTTGTAGGGCATTTCTATTTTTAACTTTTTGAGGAGCTTCCATACTGTTTTGCAATGCACAATTTTCATTCCCAGCAACAGTGCATGAGGGCCCCCCTTTCTCCATATCCTAGCCAACACTTGTTGTTTTCTGTATTATTAGCCATTCTGACAGGTGTGAGATGATACCTCATTGTAGCTTTGATTTGTATTCTCTGATGATGAGGGATATTAAGCATGTTTTCATGTGTCTGTTAGCCACATTGATGCCTTCTTTGGAAAAGTATCCATGTCTTCTGCCCATTGTTTAACTGGATCATTTGTTTTTTTGGGTGTTGAGTTTTATAATGCTTTATATATTTTAGATGCTAATTATCAGATATGTCATTTGCAAATATATTCTCCCATTCTGTAGGCTGCCTTTTAGTTTTATTGTTTCCTTTCTCATGCAGAAAGTTTTGTATTTTGATAAAATCCCAATAGTTCATTTTTGCTATTGTTTCCCTTGCCTCAGGAGACATATCTAGCAAGAAGTTGCTATGGCCAAGGTCAAAGAGGTTGTTGCCTGTGTTCTCCTCTAGGATTTTAATAGTTTCTTGTCTCACATTTAGGTCTTTCACCCATTTTGAATATATCTTGTGTATGGTATAAGGGAGTGGTCCAGTTTCATTTTTTGCATGTTGCTGTCCAGTTTTCCTGTTGAAGAAACTTCTTCCATTATAGAAAACCCAAAAGACTCTACCAAAAAATAGGTAGAACTGATAACCAAATTCATGAAAGTTGCAGGTTACAAAATCAATGTACAGAAAATCTGTTGCATTTCTATACACGAATTATGAAGCAGCAGAAAGAGAAATCAAAGAATAGATCCCATTTATAAGTGCACCAAAAACTATAAGATACCTCAGAATAAGTCTGAACCAAAGAGATAAAAGATCTCTACTCTGAAAGCCATGAAACAACGATGAAGGAAATTGAAGATGACACAAAGAAATGGAAAGACATTCCATGCTCATGGATGGGAAGAACAAATATTGTTAAAATGTCTATAATACCCAAAGCAATCCACATTTATAATGCAATTGCTATCAAAATACCAACAGCATTTTTCACAGAGCTTTAACAAACAATTCTAAAATTTGTATAGAAGCACAAAAATCCCCAATAGCCAAAGCAATCTTGAAAAAGAAAAGCAAAGGTGAAGGCATCACATTTCCAGACTTCAAGTTATATTGCAGAGCTGTAGTGATCAATACAGGGTGGTACTGACACAAAAACAACCACATAGATCAATAGAACAGAATGGAAAGCCCAGAAATGAACCCATAAGTATATGTTCAATCAATCTTTGATAAAGCCAGGACCTATAACTAATTCTTGAGAAAAATTGAGAATTTAGTTGATTTTAATTCAAGTTAAATTCTTTAATTCAAGTTAAATCAAACTTGAATTTTTTAAAAAAATGTTTTGAAAATCATTTGAATTTTATATAAAGTGATTATAATAATTAGATTAAAGTATTGTTAGTACATTTTACCAACATCAGTATGAGGCGATTGAATTTCTAAAATCTATACATCTATAACTAACCACATTGCATGTGGACTGAATGGTTCTCACAGAATGATAAAGACTGGGCAAAACTTTAATGTCTACCATGAATATAGACATCAGTTTTTCTATTTTTTAAAGGGAAATTTAGTCAGTGAAAACAATCTGTCAAAGTTCTCTTTTTCGGGTTTCATAAAGAGAGGTAGTAATACTTTTGTATAGCATATTGAAATTCTAGCATTACATGAAATATTAGAAATAATCTTTGAAAGCAGCCAAATATGGCTAACCTAAAGCAAGAAACTATATTTTATCTGAAGAAACAACTAGCACAATCTACTTTTTAAAAAACTAATGAGTTAAGAAATAATAATTATGTTCTACATTGTTTTTGCCTATAAATAACAAATTACATGAAAAGACAAGCAGTAGTTAAATGTACTGTGAGCCAATTGCATAGTCATGGATACCAGACACTTCATCTGTGGAAATTCAGAAAAATAGAATTAGAAATGTCAAATATAAAGGATCTCATTAAGGCAATTCTTCCAGAAATGAATAAAATATTCCGTTTCAACTATTCCTATCTTGAGTAGTCAAAATGAGATTGACATAGCTAAAAAATATAACATTGTTTCCTAAAATATGGTACTGGAAACACACACATCAAAATCATCAGATCACAAGAGTGCTTGTTTAAAACTGCAGATTTCAACCCCCACCCCGGACCCACCACATCAGTGCTTCTGTCAGTAAAGTCCAAGAAGCCACATTTTATTTTTTAAATTTTTTTAAAGATTTTATTTATTTATTTATTCATGAGAGACACAGAGAGAGAGGCAGAGACATAGGCAGAGGGAGAAGCAGGCTCCATGCAGGGAGCCCAATGTGGGACTCGATCCCGGGTCTCCAGGATCATGCCCTGAGCCTAAGGTAGATGCTCAACACTGAGCCATCCAGGGATCCCCCAAGAATCCACATTTTAAATCAACACCTTCACTCACTAGTGATTAGAAGCATGCTGGATTTGAGAACCATCGCTTTAACACTTGACTCTTCCCCATGCAGTACTTTGGACTGATGGCAGAAATGAATCAATCACTAGTTATTGATTTTTTTTTTACCAAATATCAAAAGTTAAATGTTTCATTTGCTAGATATTTATGAAACAGTATGAAGGGACACAAAAGAAATGTGAGCTCATGTATTCACTTTTATTGCTATTCTTGTATGTTCTAAACAACTGTCGAACATGATTACATGGAGATAATACATGTTGCAGAGAAAGAGAATTAAGGTTTTCCTGGTAGCTGTGAGAACAAAAAGGAAGGGGCGACTCTAGAAAGTAATTGAAAGAAGAAAACTGGTCGGATCAGTGGCGAGTTGAACATTCATCGTAAACAGAAGGGGAAGAAATAGAATACCTTGCATCTTGAGTTAGGATAGTAGAGAAGAGTGAGGCAAGAGCATGGAGATGGAATGTGAAGCATTCTGGAAAGAACTAAGGGTACGATGTGGAGGTAGGATTTTTGCAGCTGGCCCTTTCATTACCCCATTTATAAAGATGGGGAATTGAGTTTTGTTACTAAGTTTGCGTATGAATGGATTTAACCAAATTGAGATCTAATTAATCGTTATTTTCTTTTACAGCAATTGTTCAACTGTCAAGCTCTCAGAAAACTAAGTATTCCTGATAATGACCTTTCAAATCTGCCAACCACTATTGCTAGTTTAGTTAATCTTAAAGAACTCGACATCAGTAAAAATGGTAAGATTCTTCTCATCTTATCTCTACGTAACTTGAATTTTTTTCATTGGAAATATGCTTTGTTTTCTCTTAGCAAATAACACTTTTTATTTTGATTGTGTTGTAACTTGAAGTTAATTTTGTTGAAAAGTTAAATCTTAAACTATAAATCAAAATGAAAACCTCTCTTCCTTCCACTTATTAATGCCCCTGACTCACTTCCCTCGTGTATTCAGATATTTGACTTACTCTCTTGTAGCACATTTTACTACCTTTGCACTGTTTATTTGCCTCAAAATCACAGTAGAACTTAGTGAGGCCCCACCCGTTCGCTCTACTTAGACTTGAACTCCCCCGTGCCCCGTACTCTGCTCTGTTTTCCCCATAGCACTGACCATCTTCTCAGTATTGTAGAATTTACTGATCTGTTACAGTTATCGCCTATCTTTTCCTTCCTCATCATGTAAATTCTGTTATTAGATGGGAGGGATTTTTCTGTTTTGGTCACTGACGTATGTATCTCAACTGTCTTGAGCAGTGGCTGAAAAATAATAAGTGCTCACTAGTGTTTCCTGTACCTCTGGCCAAACTTACGTGTGTGGTGATGTTGTGAAATGGTGATGCTACTGTCAATGTTCTTGTTGATGACATTTCCCTTTGACTGTTTGTGGGAGTCTCCCATGCCCTCCTGCATTCTCGAATCTTTCTTTCCTTCCAAATGACCTTGGCTCCTCATTTTATTAGAATAAAGCAAGGATTAATCCAAAGGGCTATGTCTAGGCACTATGAGGGTATAAGTCATGACCTCTCTGCCATTAAGCAAGTTGGTTAAACTGTGTGCGTGTGTATGTTGCTTTAGTTTTTTCAGGCAATATGTTTGGTGCCAAAGGAACAGGCATGCACGAAACAGGCCCCTGCCTTCATGAAGCTTACATTCCAGTGAATGCGTTAGACATTAAATGAGTAATTATGGATGATTAAATAAACAAGTAGAGGAAAGATACATTGGGTGTGATGGGCATGCACACTAGTGGAATGAACCCATTTGGGGTGGTTAGGGAAAGTCACCCTAGAAATGATACCGAAGCCCAAATGGACAAATAGAAGTTGTTATTCAGTGATTATAAAATCTCATTTATGCGAGATGAGTAAGTTACAGAGATGCATTTTACACATGGTGTCTGTAGGTAACAATATAATACTGTCCAACTCACAACTCATTAGGAGGATAAATTTTATGTTAAATGTTCTTACCACACACACACACACACAAATAGTAAGGGGACAGGAGGAAACCTTGGGAGATTTTGGACATGCTTATGACCTTATTTGTGATGATGGTATCATTAGCATTTGTGTATGTCCAAAGTCATCAAGTTGTATGCATTCCACATGTGCAGTTCTTTGTGTGTCAATTATACTTCAATAAAGTGGTTTTAAAAAAGGAAAAGACTATTTGTTAGTAGGGAACAGTTCAGGAAAGGCTATGGCTTGAGGGATTCCATGAGGCATGGCACCAGCTGAATAAAGGAGAACATTTCATTTGAAGAAATCAATAAAGTGCAAACAGGGACACACACCTCTTTCTGCACCAACCTAACTAACCACATAGAGGGTTTTCGGGAAGATAATTCTAGAATGACCATTTGTAGACTTAGAATGACAAGATTTAGGTCCATTGAAAGATGACATTGTCTACCTTTATTCTTTTAAGATTGTTATAGGCCACGTGTCTGTGTGGATTGATATTTCTGTACTTATATGCTTATATATTTATATACATTCACACATCAAATTCTATTTTGAAATTACAATTTCTGAGAAATATCATAACAGCTGACCATAACCCATCCCTTAGTCTTCAGGTAGGTTTAGCTGAGTATTAAGAGTAAATAAATATCTATTTTTTAAAGAGGATTAGGAAAAAAATCATCCCCAAATATAAACATGAAACTTCTAAGAAACATGTCATTTTATAATGATCTCCTAGTGGTCCTCCTGCATCAAGAAATTTTTGTTGTCAGGACATGAATTTCAAGTTACACTGCTTTGATTCAGAAAAGTCTGTGAGCGTCGTTGGAACTCCTTGTGAATATTATTTAGGGAGTTTTTGCTTGTGCTCATGATCTCTGTGTTCTGGAAATATCTATGCAAAAAGACATAGTAGACATGGCGAAACAATCTGCAAAGTTAGTGTGGGTGCAAAAGGTTTAATGAACACGATGACGTATCAGCCATTGACAGAAGTCATAATCAGTAAGGGATTTTGTCCTATCAGTCCTTTCACAAAATTATACCCCAAAAAATCCGCCCCTGAATTCTGCGGCAGGCCTAGCCGGTTGCTTAAGGAGTATAATACACCCTCTGGGAACCTGGCGAGGGAAGAAAGAGTAGATAGGGGGAAAGTAAGTGCAGTGTCAGCATCAGAGGTGACAAGGTGGGAATAGTCCTGATGGAGGCGTCCAGGCGTGAGACAATATAATGTGTATTGGCATTTAGGTATCGACAGTGGAATGCTTAATTTTGAGGCAAGGACTCACTCAAATACCAGTCAATCTAGCTAAAATGTGCTTGGAATGTGCTTGAAGTTGACAAGTGACTTTTATAATGACACTAATTCACTTGGAGGCTGAGATTAAATCTGATCTTGATTGTCCATGTGCCCCCCAATCTTCACTCTCCATATTCACTTGCCACCTGACATCCTGATTCATCATTTTCCCTCCATAATTCAAAGATACTTTTTTTATGTTAAAATCTTTATTTAAGTGAACTGTAGTGTACAGAAAAGCTATCTACACAATTTGTGTGATGAGCTTGATCTGCAATTCCAACTGACCCGGATCCCCTTCCATTTCATGGTCAGGTAATACCAAATTGTTGTTCCCAAGTGCATCAGGCTGATTAGTCGTAACATAAGGAACAATACCATTTTTTTTCTTGCCCAAAATATCCCTTTTTCTTCACTGCTGTACCTCCTCAACCAGGTCCTTGTCACCTTCAAAAGACATTTATCCTGAGAAATATTCCTGATCCCTTATAAACAGAGTTGTTTCTTCCTCTGTAATAATTTTATATTTTATAAAATATAAATTTTATACCTCACTTTTAATTTTAATTTCTGTATATCCTTCTATATTTGGTCAGATTATTAAACTCCTGAAATCAGGCACTATTGTTTCTCTATTTGGAGCCACTAAAACAAAAGGCAGCATCCATGGCAGGTGCTCAATAAATATTTGGCAGATAGGGACACCTGGGTAGCTCACGGTTGAGCATCTGCCTTTGGCTCAGGGTGTGACCCAGGGTCCTGGGATCAAGTCCCAAATCGGGCTCCCTGTGAGGAGCCTGCTTCTCCCTCTGCCTGTCTCTGCCTCTCTCTGTGTCTCTCAAGAATAAATAAAATATTTAAAAAAATAAATATTTGACAAATAAGCATTCTTTTAACAAATATATATTTGTATTTTTTTAATTATTTGTTTATTAGAGAGAGAGAGAGAAATCACAAGCAGGAGGAAGGGACAGAGGAAGAGGGAGAAGCAGATCCCCACTGAGCAGCAGGGAGCCTGACGTGGGGCTCGATCTCAGGACCCTGAGATCATGACCTGAGCTGAAGGCAGACATTTAGCTGACTGAGCCCCCCCAAGCGCCCCTATATTTGTATGTTTATATTACATTCCCCTAGGAACCTACGTAGAATAAGGTCTCTACCTATTATACTAGGGAACTATTAAAACTGAGTGCTGGAAAAAAATGGAAATGACACTGCAATACATGAGTGACTACAAAAATCAGCACTAAACTGCCATATAATAATACTGAATACTGAATATCCTTGGTCTTTGGGGTAATGACTACTTCACGTCAAGCTTTGACTCTCCCCTGAGCTTCAGACGGGTATAGCCAACTGCATGCTGTACATAACTATGTATTTCACAAACCCCCCAAACATAATGTTACTTAAAACCAAACTCATCACCTCCCCTGACCTGCACCATGGGGTTTCCATTGCTCTTTTAAGGAGTTTACACTCTTTCTACATCAATTGAAGTAGCATAAGTAGAAGAATAACCTCGCCATATCTGCAACTTGGAACACTAGTGCTACTTTGTGAAGGATGAGTTTGGCAACGGTGATGGGAATAGCGGAATAGAGGGAACAGGGAGACCAATTAGGAGGCTATCCAGGTCATCCAGGAAGGAGACAAAGGGACTAAGTTAAGATCGTAATGATGGGAATGGTGAGAAGGAAAGAGATACGACACACATGTAGAAGGTAACTTGGCGAGACTTGGTGGTTGAATGCATGTGGGAGTTGGAGGAAAGAATGGATTTTTTTCATTGAATGTCTGCAAGTTTTGCATTCCACGTATGTGTCTGAAATTTATTTGCAAGTGATCTATGTGCAGGGGCACCTGGGTGGCTCAGTCAATTAAGCCTCTAACTCTTGATTTTGTCTCAGGTCATGATCTCAGGTCCTGAGACTGAGCCCTGCACTGGGCTCTGGGCTCTGGGCTCAGGGCTCTGGGCTAGGCATGGAGCCTGCTTAAGGTTCTCTCTCTCTCCCTCTTCTTTGTGCCTGCCCCCCGTCCCATGCACACACTACTCATGCTCTCTCTTTTTCTAAAAAAAGAAGAAAAAGAAAAAGTCAATGAGCATGTAATTATACCAGCTAAAGTACCAATATTCCCACTGTTCATGTTCTTGCCAACATTTGGGATTATTAGATATTTTAAGTTTGGCCAACAAGATGGATCAAGGGTAGGTTGATATTTTAATTTATATTTGCCTAATAACTAGTGAGATTGGCATTTTTAAATTTCTTTTCATTAGCAAGTATAGAATCTTTCTTTACAAATTGTCTGTTTTGGCCCATATTTATTTTGGCCCATTTTATTTCTTTTCTTGTTTGTCCGTTAGCTTCTTGGTGATTTGAAAGATCTATTTATGTGAACACTTGTCCCTTGTTGGTTAAAATGGGTCACAAATATTATCTCCCCAGTTGTGGCTTGTCTTTTCACTTTGCTTAGGATGCCATTTGTCATGGAGAAGTTGCTAATTCTAGTGTAATAAAATTTTTCACTCTTCCCTTTATGGTCTGCATTTTCACAGCTTATTTAAGAACTTCTTTCCTACTTTAATATCATAAAGATATTTTTCTGTATTTTCTTCCAAAGCTATTAGTTTTTCTTTTCACATTTTGGCCTTTAATTCATTTCCAACTTATTTCCCTGTGTTATATGTGATCAAAATTTACTTTTTCCATATGAATAGATGATTAATTGTTCCAGCACCATTTATGAAATCATCCCTTGTTTCCTCATTAATTTTTAATTCAACCTCTTTTACATACAAATGATGTTTTTCCAAACTCTGTTCTGCCTTATTGGCTCATCTCCCTGTTCCTGGGCCAGTATCACATTTTTGTAATCACTATAACTTAATACTTAGTTTCAATGTTTGATAATACAACACCCCATTTCTTTTCTTTCTCGTGAGTATCTTGCCATTCTTGGTATTCAGTTCTTCCATGTGAATCTTAGTTGTAACTTGTTGAGGTTTGTAAAGATCTATTGGCATTTTTAAAATTAGCTTGGATTTAAACATTAATTTGGGAAAAAATTGATGTTTGTGATAGTAAGTATTGTAATCTATTAATATGCTTATTATATAAGCATAATTTATTAATATGCTTATCTATTAATATGCTGTTTACCTTTATTTAGTTCTTATTTTGTGTCTTTTAATAAGGTTTTGTGATTTTCTTCAAGAGACTTGTACACATTTTATTAGCATTATTAGTAAGCAGTTTAAGTTATTAGTTTTATATTGTGCTCATTTTTAAGGACTTTTTAAAAAATTTTAGTTCATGTTATATGGAAACATTACTAATTTTGGTATCTTGAGCTTACTTTGAGCCATGGTGCTGAATACATGACCACTAGATTCTTTTGAATTTTTACGTATAAAATTAAATTATCTGCATATGACAGTTTTTAGTTTCCCATTTTATACTATACTTCATATCTTTTGCATCACTTTTTCAAAAGTTATACTTTTCTAGGAAATCACCTATTCCATCATTTAGGTATTCAGTTTTATTGGCAAGCATTGCCCGTAGGCTTCTCCTATGCACTTTATGGATCTCTACTATATCTGTGCCTATTTCTTCCTTTCTGTCTCTAATATTGTATACCCATGCCATCTGTCTTTTCCTTCTTTTTCTTTTATCATCCATCCTGCTGGAAGTTTTTCTACTTTACTAATCTTTCAAATAATACTTTTTGGCTTGTTAGTCTCTCTATTGATTGGGTGGTTTATTTTCCATTGTTAATTTTTACCTTTCTACTTCCTACTGCAACAATTTTTATTATGCTCCTTCTACTTTCTTAGGGTTTACTCACTTGTTTTTAGTACTTTAATATATTTGGAGCTTTTTCAGTCATCACATTATTTTTATTGAATTATATTGAGATTACATGGTCTGGATGATACTGATTTCTCATTATTTATTGACTTTCACATTATGGCCAAGTATACCATCAATTTTTAAAATATTTCCTTCTGCTTGTAATAAAAACATATAGTCTGTTTATTGAGCACACATTAAGGATCTACTAATACTATAATATATAATTACATAATATATGTGTGCGTATCTATCTATCTATCTATCTATCTATCTATCTATATATATATATAGAGAGAGAGAGAGAGAGAGAGGAAGCAAGTAGATAAACATCCATGCTGCATGTAAATCAACCTTCTTCTCGTAAGCCTTTCTGTTACCAAGATTACATGCAGCCCTCCATGGGTAAATGCATCACTTGCCATGCCAGCGGATATTTTATCATTTATTTCTCAGATCTTAATTCAATAGTAAAATAAAAATCCTATGTCTATCAGAGATAAATGCATTTTATGATATTGTGAGCTCTGAATAAATAGCCTATGCCTGTCTGTAGAGCTGATACATGGTCATAAGAGAGTAAATTGTTTTATATGATAAAGCGAGACAATGAATGATGAGGTTTAATTAGGCAGTGGTTCAGTTTTAAGTCTGATTGTTGATTTGTCATAGCTTCAGAAAGACTGATACTATAATTTAAGGACTTTAATGAAAATGAATTAACGTGAAAGCCCGTCTTAATTCTGCAGCAATTAAGTGATTTTTCTCTCATCCTCTAAAACTTATTTCTGTGTAAGAATAGATTTGACCAGCATCATAGTGGGCGAAATCACTATTGTTAGTTAAAATGAAAGGCAGTCAGAGTGGAAGGCATTATTATGTGTTTTACTGACTTGCCAATTATTCCACCCTTCCCCCAAATGCATGCAAAACACTGAAGACAAATAATATTCTCAACTTTCAATGAGGAAAGGGAGTTTTTTTCAACCATGCTAGGAAAAGAGGATATGAGTAACCAATTAAATGATAAGAATCTATAAAAATTTAAGCATAAGAGAAACAGAGACTCTAGCAATATGTATATAGTTCTTGGGGGAATCTATTTTGGAGTGCCTTATGTGAATTGGGGAGAAAATGTTACCATGCGGTTGTTCTCAATTAACAATAAATATTCTTTTTGGTGTCTGGCAAATCATTAGACCATTTATTTAGAGTAAAGCTTAGTATTTGGCCTTATTGAATGGCTCCCTTACAACCCTTGGAATTCTTATTTGTCTGAAAATCACTAGCCCCTCCCTTATTATAAGACTACGTTTCCTCTCTAGAGTCCACTTCTACCTAAGATTACAGTGTCAAAATAAACTGAAGATTAACTCCCCATATTTCTGTTAGAGAATGTGATGACAAGTACCAGGTCTGCCTCTTGCCATGTTCTCAGCCTGATGCCAGGACTTTCAACTTTTTTTTTTTTTTGATGTCTTCATCAGGAAATAAAATCAATAAGCAATGCTTATGTGTATCACTAGCACTTACTCCACAGGGGATGGAGTTCACAGTGCAGTTCAAAATACATATTTTTGTAAAAAGAGCTGCCCTTACACCATCACCCTTCTGAAGTCTGTTCTGAGCCCTGTCACCTAAACTGATAACCTTTCCTTGAGTCACAGCAGAGCCTTTTCTGAGTAATCAGCCTATCCTCTGTGTCTGTAAATCCTGGAAAAGTGTAAGAGAACAAAACGGAACGGGTGATGAAGCGCGCGAGCCCCCTCTCCACCACTCTGCACTCCCTGCCAGCGTCACTATAAACCGCTTAAGAACAAGAAGTGCTGTACCATACGCTGTCTCCAGGTCCTCACTAGCCACCGTCAACATGCAGGCACAGCAAGCGCTCAATAAAGTGGCTGATTGACAATCAGGGAAAAATTCATCGGCCAAATATGCAGTGAGATTATTAAACAGCTCATTCCACTATTATATATGTTTGTTTTTCAATATGCTTGTTTTTGAAGTAGAGAGAGAAAGGGAGAGAGACAACCAAGTATCACTTTTTAACTGGTTTTGTCTAAGTCAGATTTATTCCTCTGGCAATCAGCTCATTGTTGGCCAAGGTCACAAAGACTTCTCAGAATTCTTGCCAGACACGTCCCTTCGGCACAATCAGTTGCATCACTGTATCAGATTATCGATTACCTTACCTGCATTTGGCTTTTCTCTTTATAACGCCACTAAACGAGGCAGTCTCGCAGGAGACCTTTGGGTCTCCTGGCTTACGTTCCTACTGAGCTCTTGATTCTCTTCACTAGAGTGGTTAGAGGTAAAGCAAACCGTTCCAGTCTATTCCCTCTTCTTGTTTTTTCTCTCTCTTTCCTTTAAGATGTAACCAACCTGCACAGTTTCTCCCAAACTTACCAACCTAATTGCTGAATGTTTTTGCTTTCTCATGTACAACAGATTGCTCCTTCTGAAATCTCCCTATAATCATTACTTCCTACTCAGTGGAGTATTGCCTCATTTACCAAAATCTTTGGGAAATATAGGTTTATACACAAACTAATTTTCCAAGATAAAATTACAATCTATCTTTATGTTTACCAAAATATTTTATTTTAATCATTCTGGTTGGAAATTTTTCCAAGAACGTTTCATTATCTTCTTTAAATTGGTGTCATTAATGCGATTGAACTTTTCCAGATTGACTCGAGTTCATCATGGGCTGTCTTACTGAACTTTTTTAAGTATGTGCAGCTGCTTACCCTTTACACTACACAAGATAAGAATGAAAAACTTGAAGAGTTCTGTTATTAACTTTGTAGTTTTTCCCATCTCCCCTTCTATTACCAGACTATCAGTTATAATTCATTCATACTGACACATTGCCTATTTTGAACAGCCCCCTTTCTATTCATTCCTTGTAATCTTGTAATAAATATCAGTTGAACAGCATATAAAGAATACAAACATTCAGAACAAGGCTTATAGCACTTGTTGCCGATACATTAAATTCAAAAATAAGGAGCTTTATTCCTGACCACTACTGTCAAAGTTTCAGAATG
Source organism: Vulpes vulpes (assembly GCF_048418805.1). Classification (NCBI taxonomy): domain Eukaryota; kingdom Metazoa; phylum Chordata; class Mammalia; order Carnivora; family Canidae; genus Vulpes; species Vulpes vulpes. The sequence continues at coordinate 150,714,275 of NC_132782.1, read as the reverse complement.
TTGATACCATCTGAAATTTGACTGAAGATAATTACAGAACAAATGCAGCTTACAGTGCCCCAGGTACAAATGCAACATAGTCGATCTTAAGTGTGCACTAAACTCAGAGTTCCAGAGTTGGAGTTGTTTGCATTTGACCGAGGCTCTTCTGTAAATGCCACATTTCCAATCTTGGGTCACTAAGACTTACTCCTCAAAACAGTTCAAATCATGGATTTGATGGAGGCAGCTTAGCATACGTAAGATTTGATAGTATTTGGAATAAGGTTGACCTGGTTTCATATCCTGGCTAGCCTCTGGGACTCAGTTTCCCCATTAGTCACTTGGGAGTAGTAAACCACTTTAAAAAATCGTTGTGAAGATGAAATAAAGCAAAGTGCTTATAACATTTCCTTCATAAATTCCATTTTTTTTCTGCTCCTAAATCTAATCCAATTTACTAGATAAACAAATAGCCTGACTGCTCTCTCAAAATTGGAAAAAAAATTATAAAAGTCTGCATCACAATTTAAATATTAGATGAAAATACTAAAATCTCATCAGTAATAGTTCCTCCTTTATTTTATACAAGATATGATATTTTGTTGTTTTCTTCTATAAGCACATGGAATTATATGTCACAGAGTCAACCATGCGGACTGATAATATCTGTGAAATTCAGAGAACAAGCTTGCCAACATGCACTATCCATAACTATTATCATATGTACTGATTCATACAAAATTTATACATTATAAAGATATATTTCAATGCACTTGAGAGAACACTAATTCATTCAAAATTTGATAATTTTTAGGAAGTCTTTTATGTTATGTTTGAATAGAGATACCTTTGAATCTTAAGCCTCTGTACTAAAATCAAGTATTTCCATATTTTAGTCCATTGCTTTAAGGTATTGATGTGAAAATATAATTAGACCCAATTTAATAAACACTTCCTCAGTTTTCAGGAACTAGGTCTGATCGAGGTACTGTCAGGAACATCAAGAAACTGAATGTCGACTGATGAATCTCATTTCTGACTCCGTCCTCTTTTCAGATCGCCTCATACAACTCCAATCATCTTTTGCCCTATCAGAACCACCAACCTACTAATATTCTGACGTTTCCTTCCAACCTTGCCTTTTTTGTTTGTTTTCTTTTGCCCTCTTTGCATGGCTTGAATTCTGTGGTCACTCATCACATGACACCCCTTGACACCCTTTCTCCTCTCACATCACTGTGCTTTCTCAATAAAACGATAAACCTCACAGACTCCAACTCTCTACCTATCGCTAAAAGGATCTGGAAAAATCACTCAATCACACTGACCGATATCACTTTAAATTCACGATAAAAATTCTGAAGTGCAGCCTTAACCCTTTCCAAAAGCCATATTATCCTTCCTTAGTCCATTGACTCTCCTCCTCTGGTGATTATTTCATTTGCTCTCCTCTGCCTTCAAACTCTCCCACTTTCTCTCCCACCTTAGTGGCTACTGATTCTTCTCCACTGAAAAAATTAAAGCTCTCAGATTATAACTTCCCAGACACTTGACATAATATCTACCCATCTACAAGCATCTGCACCCATATTCTCCGACGCCTGCCTGTTAGTACAGATCAACTGTTCCTGTTCCTCTCTGAAGCCAGGCTCTCCACTGCATAAGCTGGGCTCTTGCCTACCCCTGGATATCACTCCAGCAATTCTCCTTGCTTTCTGTTACATCATTAAGATTTTCTTTTCTGCTTGTTGACTGTAATCATTATATGCACATACTGTTATTTTTTCTATCCTAAAGAAAACTCCTTGGTTCCTCGTCCCTGAATGTCCTCCTCTCCCTTGTAGCAAAAGCTCTAGGTGAGAATGTCTATATTCTCTATCTACAACTTATTTCCTCTCATCCTCTCTTAAGCCACTCCAGATTTCAAGCCCACTACTCCTCCAAAATCATTCCAGTCAAAGTCACCCCAATATCCTCATTACTAAATCCACAGGCAGTTTTTGACCATCGTTTCACTGGACCTATCAGCATCATTTCAAACAACCGAGTCCTTCTCCCTACTACTTGACACATTTACTTCATTTGGTTTTCTTTTTTATAAATTTGTTTTTTACTGGTGTTCAATTTGCCAACATATAGAATAACACCCAGTGCTCATCCCATCAAGTGAGGGGCACTTGATGGGACTTCATTTGGTTTTTAGGAGTCAATACTCACTTATTTTTTGTCCCATCTGTCCAATTGATCTTGTTTAGTCTGATTCTTCCTTTTCTCCCTATCCTCATTTTGGAGTCCCTTGTAGTTCAGTTCTTGGTCCTCTTTTCTTCATTATCTTACATCATTGGTGTTCACATTTTGTCTAATAGTTTAAATACTATCTATATAATAATGAATCCCCAACATTCTGACCTATAGTCTAGTCCTCCTTCCTAAACTCTAGGTTCATAAACAAATACCTACCTGACATGTCCTCTTAGAAGTCTAACAGACATCTTAAATTATACATATCCTAAAGTGAATTCTTGATCTTCTCTTCAATGCCTATTTCACATACTGCTTTTTCCCATCTAAGTTAAAGGCAACCCCTTCATTCAAATTGTTTGGGCCAAAAAGCCTAGTCATCTTCGATTCCCTTTTTCCTTTCATACTCTAGATCTAATTTATCAGGAAATCCTATTGGCCTTACATTCAACATACATCCATATCCCATTCACTTCTCACTCCTTCTGCTCTTACCTAGAAGTAAGACTCTTTTAATGTTTTACTTACAACAGGCCCAGTTGGCCTTCCTCCTAGAAAGGCTACCCTACTCAGGGACCTTTAAGAGTGATCCTCTTAAATTATAAATCAGACCAAATTACATTTATGTCCTTCAATGTTTCTTTATTTCATTTAGAGTAAGTACCAAAGTCCTTGCAATGGCTTAAGAAACCCCATATGAGTAGATACCCTGATCTTACCCCCCACATACACACCCCTATTACCTCTCTGACTTAATTTTTTGCTACTTTTCTCTTCCTACATGTGTTTTAGCCATTCTGGACTCCTTACTATTTCTAGAATTCACCAGACCTTATACTCAGGCCTTATACCATCTCACTATCTGCCTGTGCCTGAAATGTTCTGTCTTCCCATGTTCAGACATCCAGACGTCTGTATCTCTATCTCTCTCACCTTCTTCAAGTCCTTGCTCAAATGCCATCTTCCTAATCAATAATGAGGCTTACCCTAAATCACCCTAGTTAACTTTAACATCCCTAGTATTTCTGATCTTTCCTTATTCTGCTCAATTCTTTTCCCAATGTACTTCTTATTGCTAAGATACTATATAATTTTATATATTTATATTTATATTAATTATCTCTATGTTTTATTGTACACATTCCTCTGCTAGAATACAAGCTCACAAATGAGGAGAATGTATCCATCTTTTTCATGCTGTGTCCCTGATATTTAGCAAAATTCCTAACAGAGTAGGTACTCAAATATTCGCCAAATACATGAATCACCTTTTTCTCGCAGGGACCTTATAATTACAGTTAGTGACTCAAATATCAGAAAACTGTATACAATAAGATAGTAAAGCAGTGACTCCTCAACTTATAAGCAAGTACTATGTCTCATTATTTTTTAGTGTTATTTAATTTCAGACATAGTATAATCTAGAATGCTAGGTGTTAAGAGGAGAGAGTCACTTAGACTAAAATAGTGAATAAATTTTCAGACAGATGATGGAATTTAAATGTATTTGTATGGATGATATTCAGACTGACGATTTAGGTGAGACAGTGGATGAGGACAGGTAAAAATTATAATATTAAATAAATATATTCAGAAAGTAAGAGTTAAAAATAAATTTATATGTTTTATAAATGTATTATAGGCATGTTGAACTTTCATTTATGATCATAAGGATCAATGTTGCTATTACTATTATTAGGCTATGTTTGATAATGACAAAATTGTATGCTACATTTAGACTCCATAGTTATCTATTGGATGGGAGGAAACATCTGCTTTTGTACTTTAATATCGACTTAAAACCAACTTAGTCTAGCACAAGATTTTAATGACAATTTAGTTTTGCTCTTAAAAATAATTTTTATAACTAAATAAAGTTGAAATCTATATTAAATTTACAAGTTTAAGATTATCTTGTCAAGACTTAGTTATCTGCATTTGTACTAGATAAGATAGTCCAAATAAAAACAACCAGATATACTAAAACCTAAGTTTAGCCATGACTTTTCAACTTATCCCATGCTAGGCAGGAAAGGTCCATATCTGATTGATTCCAGAATACTCCTCTTTCCCTTTTTCTGTACATCTTCTGCAAGAATGACTGAGATGTGAAATGGTCAAATAGAGGAAGCAGGAAAGAGAACAAGAATGAATAATCCACAAAATGGGTAACTTCTTGAATAATTGAAAGTTGAGCAGAAACTTTTTCAATCTAACTTCTCTTAAAAAAGGAAGGGCAAAAAAAAAAAACAATCAGAAAAAGTAGTCAATTACATCTTTTATACTATAAGGTATTAGTATTCTGTTAATACAACTTTGATTAATTCCATTACATTAAAACTTTTGTTTCGGTTTTAAGTTCAGGATGCAGAAATGTCATTTCTCATCGAACGGTATTTCTGCGAACATATTCAAAATAGATTTTGTGGTATAGTTGCTGAAATGAACATATTGGGAAAATATTACCAGAGTGTCTTAATTTGTAAGGTAAACATTTATTGGTAGCATCAGCCATTTGTGAATAGAACAATAGCCCATTTTTTTACAACTAAAGAAACAGTGCCCATTTTTAAAACTAAATACACTATTTTGATTATATTTTGCCATCTAATTATTTTAAAGTAGAGTTGTCATTGGTTTTTCAGCCTAGGTTTGTGTCTAGTCTAGAACCTAAATCTCCACGGATTCCCAAAAGTGAACTCTCAATACCCTTAGAAGAGAGTTCCTTATGGATCTGTATTAGAAATTTCATGTGCTGTCTCAACTGAAAAACAGGGAATAGAACTTGAATTGTAATGGTCTACAAATGTTTGACCCCATTTCCTACAGTTATCACAAATAAAAATGGTTAAAATAGATATATTGTTAAAAGTGAAGGGTATGTGCCCCTCTGTTTCTGGAGGAATACATTTGAAGATCAAAACAAAGTTCATGCAGAGACTGTGTGTGTTTGTGTGTATGTGTGCGTGCGTGTGTTTGTGTCACACGAATAAAATCTTTTTCCTATTGAAAACACTGTGTTTCAGATGACCAGACAGATCAGTCACAAAGACTGGCTGATAAAGGTGTGGATTCTATAATCAAATCTAACATAATTTTAATAAGACGTAACATAATGAAGTAAAAAGGAATAAAAGATATGTTGTTAAAAAATTGAATTAATTCCCACCTATATCCATTCTCATCTATAAAGACCCATTAGGTATTTAAATAAGTCACCTCATCTTTGTTAATGTATGGTTCTTCATTTGTAAAATGAAAATAATATTGCCTAATATATCTTCCTCACAAGATTATTAAGCAAATTATTTTTACACAGTGGCATAGAGCAGAGTAGGTTACCTTAACTCTTATTAATACATAGATTATATATTAGGTGCTTGTTAAGTGCCATACAGTATACTAATTGTTTTACCTTCCTACCATCTAATACTCAGATCAACCCTGTGAATTAGATAGGAAATGAATAAGCGGTGCTCAAATATTATATTATTTAAGATTATTGGCTAGTTAAGTGACAACACTGAGATTTAGTCATGCTTCCAATGAGTACTTTTCAGTCTTTGCTAAACTAAGTCTTCGTGTTTTCACTGAACTATGAATTAAAGATATGCTCTAGAACTTTTTCTAAACTCTATAGAGTTTGAACTGCAGTATATATGGTAAAGTTCCCCTGGAAACCTTTTAGAGCATTTATCTTGGAAACCATATTGATTGGATATTGGAATATTCTTTTGGCACACTAATTCCTATTGATTTGCTTTGTTCTCTTAGGTGGATAAATACTAAAATGTATTACCTCAAGCCAGCTCATTTTGATATTTGACTCCTTTCTTGACTGAGACAGTCTGTTTCTATTTACTGTTGACCCTTGAATAACAGGAGGGTTATGGCTGCAATCCCCTGCACAGTTGAAAATCCACATATAACTTTATACTCTGCTGAAACTTAACTACTAATAACCTACTGTTGACCAGAAGTCTTATCAATAACACACAGCTGGCTAACACATATTTTGCACATTAAAGGTATTCTTACAACCAAGTAAACTAGAGAAAAGAAATGTGCAGAAATAAAATACATTTACAGTACTGCATGTATTTTTCCTTTAAAGATTTATTTATTTATTTATTTGACTGAGAAGAGCGTGAGCACAAGCAGGGGGAGTGGCAGGCAGAGGCAGAGGGAGAAGCAGGCTCCCCGTGGAGCACAGGGCGCAATCTAGGGTTTGATCCTAGGGCCCTGAGATCATGACCTGAGCTGAAGGCAGACGCTTAACCGTCTGAACCACCAGTGCACCAGGACTGTATATATTTATTGAAAAGAAAAAATCCAGGTATAAGTGGACCCCTTGCGATTCAAATCCACGTTGTTCAAGGGTCAACTGTATTTCTAATAATTATAGGTAACATTTATGCAGCACTTCGTGGCAATTACTTTATCTGCTTTATCTCTCTATCCTCAACACAACTCTCCTTGAAACCATTCATAGAATCACCAATTTTCTAAGGATGAAACTAAGACATTGAACATTTAAATGACTTGCATAGGGTTACCCAGCCAGTAATTGATGAAGTTAGGATTCCATCTTAATTTTATAGACTCTACTTTGAATAACTTTACATTTGAACTGCAAACAACATAATAAAAGTTTTTAAACAGATAATTTAGTAGTATTCTCACCACAACAGGGAATTCCATTTTTGGTAAAAGGTAAAGAATTACAGTGTTATTCTTAAAATCATTCTAAAAAATTTTGTTCTGTTTCCATGTCTTGGTTTACACATAATTTAAGGAAAATTCATCCCAAGGCAAGCACCTGTAGAGATAAGGCACCAGGTACACCAGGATGTAATGAGTCTAAATTGATGACCAGACAGAAAAAGCTAAAGGGGTGAAAGAAGCCTTATCCTCTGTTGGTTGCTGATATCCGAAGTAAATATAAATACTAAGGGAAAATGTTGAGGACATCTCAAGGACTGACTTATTGACTTCTTTGCCATTTTATTAAGGTCTAGTTAATGAAGGCAGCTGTAGATGTTATAGCCTTTCCAAAAAAGAGAATTGGCTTTTCTCATTCTATTTGTACCTAATGCAGCTCTTAGGCTTGCTTTGCTTCTTATGAAGAAGCCTAAATACTTCAGCAATAACTTTAGGACAGCATAGTTTCTGATGAAATTTCACGTAGAGAGAAAGCATGAAAGACATCCCCATACCCACTTTTGTGCCCTTAATTTGCAGTGAATAAATGACCTGTCTTGGTTTGACTGACCTGCTGCTTCACTGGGCTTCAAAGGACTGTGGACATGGTGGTCTAGGCCAATGGGACCATGGCATTCCTTTCTAACTTGGAGAGGGTCTACTAGATTTGATTCATTTGTATCAGTTGAACTATCCTCCACATCTTTTATTTCTCTGACCCTCACATTTATGGGTTAGATTTGTACCTGATTTTGAGTTTTGTAGAAACACCCGTTTTTCTGTCAGATAACCCGCAGCACAACTTTGACAGCAAATGAGCAGTTCTCCAAGGGTGATGAGCCAGGCTGGCTATTTCAGAGACTTCAGAGGGGGCCCAAGGAGGAGCTGTTCCTCTTCACCTTCTCAGGCAGCTGCAGAACTACACTCTGTGCTGCCAGCGAGGAAGAATTGCATAAAATTTGTTAGAGACCCACATTAATTTGGGAATATCTACTGCTTTTGTGATATATCCTTAGATATTTTTCACATGCATATGTTCAGTCTTCCCATCTTATAAAATAAAAGAAACAAAGATTTTATGTTCCATTTTCTTTATTGCTGATAATCCCTTGCCCCAGTAGCAGCACTTAATGACCAAATACCCAATTATTTTAATTGCTTTAAGTTAGTATAGAGCCAAGATCTTTTTTATACCAAATGTACAATTGTCCTCAACTTTATATCCAATTTCTTACTGTTACTCTGATAAAATATTTAAATTTTATTTTTAAAATGTTTGTATATTTATGTAACACTAATATATTATTACATTATTAAACTTACTTAAATTATTATCCTGATGCTGTATTGATACTATATCTACACTGTGTATTAATTCATAGTTTTAATTATTCTTAATATTAGAACTTTAAAGTTTTTTGCTGGGACAGTTTCATATGCTTTTTTTTATTTTTTATTTTTTTTACATTTTAGGTGTACAAGAATTTCCAGAAAACATTAAGTGCTGTAAGTGTTTAACAATTATTGAAGCCAGTGTCAATCCCATTTCTAAGTGAGTATGAATAATTACATTTTATTTATATTTATGTTTCCATTAGATAGTGATATACCCAGATAAAGGAAATTCACACAATAAATGAATTCTTAATGCTGCATTTAAAATTCAATTTAATAGAAGGATGAGGAAAATAATCAAATCAGAACAATTTAGCAAAAGATGATTAAAAGCATTGCTGAGTAATGTGGAAGGCCTAACTGGCACAAGATGGCATTACTTTGAAGTAAGCTACGTCATCATATTCCTGTGGCTCTCAGGCAACATCCCATGAAAGAGCACTGAAAAGAAATAGTTATTAGTTATGATCACAGTGGAAAATTAACATCAAGGATCTAATGAAAGTTCAAGAGAGTACAAGAGTTTGAGATATTAAAATAGCTGATCGTGTAGTTCTAGCTAAAAAATAAATTCAGTATGACCAGAAAAAGGGACTATTGTTTTTTTTTTTTTTGTCATTGTTGTTTTCGTTTTTTTTTATAAGGAAGAGCAAAAAGATAATTCTATGAGGATAATAGAATGGAATACTTAGATGGTAAAGATGCTGTGATCAGAAATGGGGTATTTGTGGCCTCTGATCTGTTAGTAGAGAAATGCCATGGGAAGACGAGACCCAGCATGTGTCAGTGTTGGCAAATTATGGTTATGTCATAGGGATAATGTGTACTATGCAATCAAATAGGTCAAGAAACCATGGAATGAATGGATTGGATAAATCATGAATCTCAGTGTTAAGGTCATTTAACAATAGAGATGGACATAGAACCTGGAAAGACAGTAGCAGCAATATCTGGAAGAGGTTGAAACAAATCAGTACTACTGGGATGCAGATAATGAGTTTCAGTAAGACTAACATTATAATTATACAAAACTGACAGTAGGATTTGAGAAAAACCTTAAGTCCTCTGTTTATATGAAATTGGGGAGACTGGGAGAAACTGAAGCCCGCCAGTTGGGCATTTAATGAGTGGAGTGCTTTTTAGAGGAACAAAGAAAGTTTATTAAAGGGAGTTTGTAGGGAAATTTTTCATCAATACAATTGAGAAGAGGGATTAATGAGGATGGTGTCTCTATGGATCATGAGAAGAAGCTGTACTTGAGATTAGGAACAGAATATAAAAGGAGATTGAAGTTTAGATGGAGATCTTTACAGTGAATGATTTGTAAAATAACTTAAGGCCTTTGGTAGAAAGTGTGGAACATCAAGAAATGTGTTTGAAAGAGAACAACTTTTCTACCTCAAAAGTAGAATATGGAAGAAAAAATAAATAAAACTGTGAAAGTATTTCCTGAAACTCTTACACCAGAATGCAACTCTCTCAACAAGGAATAGACATTACGAACTTTTCACATCAAGACTACAGCCATGTCCTTGACTGGAGTCATAATAATCCAGGGCAGATGATAAATGGTTTTGACTTCTAGTTCTTTAATCCTAAGAGCTCATCTTATTTAGAAATCATGATAAGGTCTTTGGGAATAGAAATCAGATGATAATTTATCTCTTTAAGAAAGCTTCAAAACTGTACTTTTATTCGCAGTCTCTGAATTCCTTCCATACATTTAGCTTTTTAAAAGATGATTGAGTATGACTTATTTCATGAAAAAATGCCTAACCCTGAAGTCATTAAGTAGTCTGGGAATTCATAAAGTACATAGAAGTCAATTTAAGTAGTGTACTAGTTTTAAAGTTTTTTTAAGATATAATTTACATACAGTGAAATTTACCTTTTTAGGTGTATGGCTCAGTGAATTTTGACAAATATATAGAGTGGCGCACTACCACCATGATAAGATACGGATGATTTCCATCACTCCAAAAAGTTCCCTTGGCTCAATCATCCACTTCTCTGGTTTCTACATCCATGGTTTTGCCTTTTCCAAAATGCTATATAAGTGATATCATACTTTTGTGTCTGACCTCTTTTACTTAAAAGAGTGATTTTGAGATTTATCCACATTGGTTCAAGATTCAGTATTACATTCCTTTTTATTTCTAGATAATACTCCATTGTATGGAAATACCACAATTTATTTATGTATTCACCAACTGATAGACATTTAGGATGTTTGTTTCAGCATATGTTTTCTGTTGGGTAGACATGTAGAAGTGGTATGCTAGGTAGTACCGTACATGTATGTTTAACTTTATAAGAAATTTCCAAACCATTTTCCAAAAGAGCTATATCCCATTGCCTTTCCTATCAGCAATTTTATTAGAGTTTCTGTTGTTTCTCATCTTTGTCAGAATTTGGTGCTATCAGTTTTTTACTTTTTTCTATTTTTACCCACACTAGCAGAAGTGGTACTTCATCGTGGTATTTCACTGTAGCTTAAATTTACATTTTTAATGTCCGGGTAACATGTTTTTATTTTCATGTATGTATTCACAATTTGTATTGCTTCTTCAGTAAGAGTTTAAATCTCTTGTTCATTTCTTTTAAAAGATTTATATATTTCTCTTAGAGAGAGAAAGAGTGCTTGGAGGGAGGGGCAGAGGGAAAGGGAGAGTCTCAAGCAGACTCTGCGCTGAGCATGGAGGCTGATGCAGGGCTCATCTCATGACCCTAAGATCACTACCTGAGACGAAGCTAAGACTCAGATGCTAACCAACTGTGCCACCCAGGTGCCCCACATCTCTTGTTCACTTTTATCGTCCTGTCTTATTATTGAATTATAAGGATTCTTTATATATTCTGGCTGAAAGCCCTTTATTTGTATGCAAATAATTACTCCTATTCCATGACTTATCTTTTGATTTTTAGGGGTGCCTGGATGGCTCAGTTGGTTGAATGTCAAGCTTTTTTTATTTTGGCTCAAATCATGATCTCAGGGTGGTGGGATCAAACCCTATGTCAGGCTCCATGCTCAGCTCAGAGTCTGCTTGTCCTTCTCCCCATACCCCTCCCCATGCTCGCTTGCTGATGTGTTTCTTTGCATATGGATATCCATTTATTCCATTACCATTTGTTGAAAAATATTGTCCTTTCTTCATAAAATTACTTGAGTACTGTTTTTTTTTAAATCAATTGATCATATGTGTCTGGATCTATTTCTGAATTCTCCATTTGTACATTCATCTATATGCCTGTTCTTATATCACTTCATACTATCTTAATACTATAGCTTTATGGTAATTCATACAATCAAGGGATGTGAGTCCTTCAACTTTATTCATTTTTATTAAAATTACTTAGGCTATCTATAACTTTTACTTTTCCATATAAATTTTATAATCAGCTTGCTAATGTCTACAAAAATATGAAATCCTTCTGGAATTTTAATAGAGATTACATTGAATCTATAAAGCAATGTGGGCAGAATTAGCATCTCAAAAATATTGAATATTCCTGTTGCTGAGAATAGTATATCTCTAGAGTTGCTTAGATTGTTTAAAAATTATTTTATCAGTGCTTTGTAGATTTCAGCATATGAATCTTGTATATGTTTCATTCATCTTATTCTAAGTATATCATTGTTTTGGACAATTGTGAAAGATTATTCCGTTACTCAGTTGTTTGTTATTAATACATAGAATTATAAGAGATTTTTCTTTATGGACCTTATATCCTGCAACCTCACTAAATTAACTTATTTTAGGAGATATTTTGTAGATTTGGGGTGATTTCCTATGCAGACTATCAAGTCACCTGTGAATGTAAATAGGGTTTTTTTCCATCATTTTCAATTTGTGTGCCTTTTATTTATTTCTTTTTCTTTTTTTATTGTCCCCTAGATAGGACCTCCTGTACAATGTTGAATAAAAGAGGTTAAAAGAGACATTGCCTTGTTCCCAAACTTAGGGAGAAACCATTCAGACTTTCACTATCCTGTATGGTTGTTACTTATTGTTTTTTTCATTCATGCCTTTCATCAGGTTGAGGAAATTTTCAAGAACCCATTCCTCATTTCCTTTTGAGCTCTCCCCAGCGGGCTACTCAAAGTTTAGGTTTTTGCTTTCAATCTTAACAGGGGAATCTCAAATTTCTCTGTGATGTCCTCCCAACCATTTTTCAGTCTTTTGACTATCAGATGGTTCCTAAGCCACTCCACCTTTTCAGGAACTTAGTACAGCAGAGATCCAATAATCTCTGTCTGTTTTCTAATGCTATGTAAGAAATTACCATTAGTCTAGTGGCAAACAACACATATATATTATCTCTCAGTTCCATGGGTCAGGAACCTGGGCCTGCTATAGCATAGTTCCCTGCCTCAGAGTCACCAAGCTGCAATCAAGGTATCAGTCAAGGCATTCTTATCTGGAGGCTCAGGTAAAGAAGAATCTAATTTCAGGTTCACCAAGGTTGTTGGCAAAATTCATTTACTTGCTATTATAAAGTTGAGAGCCCCAGCTTTTGGCCAGCTGTCAGCTCAAGGCCCAGATCCTAGAGGCGGGTGCAGTTCCCAGCCATGTTGACCTTCTCTATCGGCAGCTCACAACGTGGCAGCTTGCTTCTTTCAGGTCAGCAGCTGAGTGGAGTTAATCTTCTAGCAAGACGATATTATGTAATATAGTTTTGAGAATGACATCTCACCATATTTTCCAAGTTCCATTGATTCGAAGCAAGTTACAAGTCTTATCACACTTAAAGAAAGATGATGCAAGGTCATGACCATCAGGAACTGAGGATTATGGAGACCACCTTGGAAACTGTCTCCCACATCCTCGATATCTGCTTTGCTGAGACTTCTTATTATCAACGGATATTGAATTTTGTCAAAGGTCTTTTATTTTACAAACATCCTTTGACGTGATTTTTTTTTTCTTTTTCAGTCTAATGATATGGTGAATTACATTGAATGGTTTTTGAATGTTGATCCAAATTTGCACTCCAGGAATAAACCTTACTTCCTCAGAAAGTATTACTTTTTAAAAATAAATTAATGACTCTGATTTGCTAATATTTTGTAAAGGATATTCCTGTCTATATTCATGAAGCATATTAGTCTGAAATTTCCTTTCTTGTAATTTCTTGGCCCGGTTTTGGTAACAGCATAAAACCAGCATCATAAAAATAGCTGGGAAACCTTCTTTTCTATTTCCTATAAGAGCTCATGTAGGATTGAAATTATGTCCTCCTTAAATATTGGTAGATTTTGCCAGTGCAACCATCTAAGCCTGGACTTCTCTGATGGGAAAGTTTTTAATTACAAATTTAATTTCCATAGTAACTATAAGATCATTCAAATTACCTGTTTTTTTCTTGAGTGATCTTTGATAGTTGGTGATTTCCAGGAATTTGTACATTCATATAAGTTTTCAAATTTATTGGTATCTAATGTTTTAATAATATTCTTTGATCAACCTTTTAATATCTATGGGTACTCTAGTGGTGCTTTCTCTTTCATTCCTAGCATCCATAATTTATGTCTTCTGTATTTTTTTTGCTTGATCAGTCTGACTAGAGAGTTGTCAATTTCATTGCTCTTTTCAAAGCACCATATTTAGGTTTCATTGTTTTTTACTTTCTCACTTTTCTCTTTGTTTTCTTGACTCAAGAAATCTACAAAGTAATAAGACAGGAAGACCCTGGAATATAGAAGTTATAGTTTTGAGTATTATCATCTTATTTTACTTTTAGATGTGAACTTTACAGTATAGTCTGAATGCCTTAACCAAGTCATTGGTAAAAATTATAATAAAATTGAAAAAAGCTATTTAATAAGAAAAGCATGAACCAACATTTACTGATAGAAGAGCCTGTCGTATCTTAGGCTTTTAGATACATTATTTCATTTTAATCTTTACAGCAACCTTATAGAGTAGGTAAACATTATCTGCATACTTTTTTACAGATAGAAACACATGAAGATAGTTTTTAAATTCCTGGGATCCTTTCACTGTATTCACATTTTAATGCATAGCAATAAGGACATTGCTTATAAATGATGGCATATCTACTGGATGGATACAAAGATTATATAGGGTAACCATATGTCTGTTTGCTCAAGTCATCCCAGTTTACCCCTCTTGATGTGCTATGATTAATAATAGCTCACTTTTAACTCTCAAAAATGTCCTAGTTTGAATGATAGATTATGTAGTCACTCTGGTTATACAGTAAAATTGAAAGATAATTACAAAGTAAATTGATATAATTTTGTAGTGCTGTTAAAACATATTGGAAACCTGATTACAAATACATGAGATAGTAATGGTGGTTGTGTTAAGAAAGTGGAATTATGAGCAATATTTTTCTTTTCTCTTTATATTCCAAGTATTCTATAATCTTATATTAATTTTATAATTTTACAATGTATAAATTAAAATATTTCAATGCAAAATATCTTTTCAGTTAGAGTAGGAGATTTTACATTGGCTCCTTGATCACAGTTTATGAAACCCATAATGTAATTTGGCCTAACTGTTCTATTAGGGGTCAAATGCCTGTAATATGTTTTCGTTTAACTTCTAAAGTAAATGCAATTAGAAAAAAATGTTGAAACAAGGATGTCAGTAGCCAACCTTAATTTGCCTATTGTAACAATAAAGGTAGCATTAATAAAAGTACTTAAATTAGTATTCTAGTTAATATTGAAAGATCAGAATAAAAGTAATACCAAGGACAAGTACATAATTGTTCTCACTTACTGAGTTCTTACTATAGGGAAGGTAATCATTTAATCACTGGAGCAACTCTGGAAATGGATAATATTGTCATCATTATACAAATAAGGAAATTGAATTTGCAAAGATTTAGACAGGTCATAGAGTTAACAACTGAAAGAATGATTCAAACCCAGGTCTTCTGAAATCAGTGCCCATGTGTTCAACCACTAATCTATATGGGTGTCTGTTGTATTAGACTTTCTTTGTTGCCGTTTGAATATGCCACTTTTAATTTAAGTGTTTGATAAAATGAATGTGTTTCTTAGTAGAGAGAATTATTTACCCATTTACAAAACATTTCTTCTTTGAATTCTCATTAGATCAGTCAAATGTGGAAAACTATCAGTAATTTTGGGATAGTAAAACCATTTCATTATTGAGAGCTCCCTAACTTAGTGTAAAATGTTGGATTTCACTGAAGAGCTTGGGGAGGATAAAGACAACCCATGATTGTCATCTTCATTAAACTTACCTAGCTTACTAGGGAATATCCTCTTCCTCACCACTCCTTGTATAATCCTCTGGAAATGGTAATATTGATAAATAGGGCCATTGTCTCTATTAGAGGCTATGCAATTGTACCTTAAAGTTAAAATAAATAAAATTATCTTCTTTAGCATACCTACTGAATTTATATATTTTTCAAATAATATATTTTCATCTATAATACTGGATCATTGAGGACATTATAAAAAATTCATTGTCTTCAAAGAATTTAATAACTTTTCCCAGGAATTGAAAATGCCCAAGACATATACAAAGCAATTGGTATAAGCATTTGGTATAAACAGTCTGTTATAAAGGATTTGGTAAAACGTTGCTAAATCTATGAGTTGAATTCTGTAAAGAAAGTGAGGAAGAAGACATTGATTTCAAATCCAAGTACACAGTAACTATTCAGTAAATTCTTGTCAAAGTAAATTGAAATAAAAAATATACATGATATTAAATATGACATACTGTATGAATAAGCACTTTAACCCTACATGTTTTAAAAAGAAGGTTTGATGTAAAGTGTCAACACATCTTTGTTTATTACCAGGCTGACTTACTTTATATTCTGGTTTTTCATAAAACTTATTTTTAGCAGTACAGTTTTACAATTGGAGCCTGCACAGTGCAGTCAATTCTCAAATCCTTAAAGAAATGTTCTATATAAGAAACAGATTTCCCTGCAGCATAAAAAAAATATAGCCTTTGCCAGAGAAGCAGCAATAAAGAAATACATATTTGATCAAAGAAGTAGTATAATGTAATACCATTTAGTGCAGATACATATGCAGAATAGTAGACTAAGGGAAGCTGGATAGTTCAAACTGTCCCTATAACTAGGAAATTAGCATTTTAAAGCTTTTTCATGTGGTAATAGCTACCATGTTACAGTAAATTGTTAGATCAAAGGTTTTAACATTCTTGTCATTTTCCATGTATTAATTTTCTTTTTTCAAAAGTCATACATGATACTTTCTTTCCAATGGGTATAGAGACCATAAGGATATTAAAGTAAGATAACAATTAAACATGTATTGAAATCTATTGGACATCTGTACCATTATCATAAAAACTATCATACTATCAGGATATGAGCTAATGTATTACGACAAAAGATAGCTTAGAGAAAAACAGCGATCTCCCATAGATTTTTTTTAAGTCTATAGGATAAAATTCAAACCTTGGAGTCAAGCATTCACCACCTTCTAAATCCTGTCCCCCTACTGATACTCTCAAATCTTAACTCCCAATACTTTGTACACAAAGTATTTTCCCTAGAGCTTGCCTTCTTTTTGTCACTCCCCTAAGGTGAGTGACTCCTCTACATTATTCCCCTGCCTTCTTTCTCCTTTTCCATTTTCATGAATCTTACCTCTCTTTAAGGGAAACTGATGCAAGCAACCTCTGTGAAGCCACATGAAACAGTCCAACTTCAAAATACAAACTGAAACAAGGTATTTACAGCAAAAAATAATCAATAGAACAACACTACCCTAACAGGGTGGAAAGAACTCCTACAAAGTAATGTAAAAATATTAATTTAGTTTGGATTCCCCAGACATGAGTGTTTAGAAAATAATTTAAGACTGGATTTAGGAGATTGGTCTCTAGAAATACTTGTTGAGGGGCACCTGGGTGGCTCAGTCGATTAGGCATCTGACTTTGGTTTAGGTCATGATCTTGGGTCATGGGTTTGAGCTCCAGGGAGTCTGCTTATCTCTCTCCCTCTGCCCTTCCCCCGCTCATGCTTGCTCTCTCTCTCTCTTTCCATTTCTCTCTCTCTCTCAAATAAATAAATAAATAAATTTTTTTAAAGAAATACTTGTTGAGGTTATGTTATCAAACTATTACTAGTATAGACAAGTAGACCTTAATCTCTTGGGAACTCTGGGAAACACTGTTGAACATGTACCACAGCCTCATCAAACACAATGAGTGAAAGAGCTGAAGTGTTTATAGTCTTACTAATCATTCATTGAGGGCTGTTCCTGAGGGACCTTAATTTCTTATGATGAGGGATATAATTTCAATAATCTCTATACACCAGGACATATGTCAAAAAAATATTTACAGAAACAATGTTTATAATAAAATAGAAACAACTGTAGTATTAAAAAGAGATAATAAATAAATTGTGGTATATTCATACAGTGGAATACTAGGGTGATGAGCCATTGACGTCAAAATGGATGGATTTCACAATTCTGATACTAACTTTTAAAAGTTTCGGGAAAATATTCATCGTATGATTTGAATTGTATAATGTTTAAAACCATACAGAAACCACTTTTTTAGGGATTTAAGTAGATGTAGTAGAACTAAACAGCAGAATAATAATCATTCAGGAATTTGAGGGGCAAATAGGATGAGGTAGTCAGGGAGAGGCATTCAGAGGCTTTTTTTTAAGGGTACTGCTTCTATTTATTAAATGAGGTTGTGAGATATACATATATTCTTTTAGACATATAAGTTCATAACAGAAGATTGGGTGTAGGAAGAGAAACCACGGGATGAAACTCAGAGGCTCCCAGGAGGAGATGGAGAGGAAATAGGAAAAAAGGGTCCAAAAGCCAGGAAGGAGAGAACAATCGATTACAAGTGTTGCTAGGCAGTGCTGGATACAAAATGAAGTCATTGGAGGCTTTCAAGTGTGGTTTCAATAATAGAGTTAGGGTAGTTGCCAGAAAACAGTGCTTGACAAGTAATAAAAAGCAATGAGTATAGGCAGGTCTTTAAATAATTTTGTCAGTAAATGCAAAGGGGGAGACAGGCTGTAATTTGAGGTGAAGGCAAATTTGAACACAATTTAAAAGTATTTTATAGAAGAGCATAGTCTTATCTGGCCCATTGACAAAAGCATTTTAAAATGTTTAAATAGAAATTCAATTATAGGAAAAAATTAAATATTCTTCTAAGAAAAAGTCTCCAGGAAAATCCTTGAGTTAGATCTTTCTGGTGAAAAATATTTAAATATTTCACATAAAATTTTCATCCAACTGGTAAATTTCCCCAAAGGACATTTCTTCAACTCTTTTAATGCCTCGTTAGGCATTCAGGATTCTGTACATTCATAGTTTCAAAGTTCTTGGTCATTTTTGTTGAAAATCAATTGAAAAAAATTGAGCTACAACATATATACATTACCAGTTAGGGGTACAGAATACTTCTTCCTTCCCATTGGGCAATTTTAGTCATCACTGCCATCTCATACAGACAGGTGTTAATGTTGTAGTGAAAGAGTAAGTACATATCCTTGCCCGACTATAAATGTGAATACTCTGTTCACAAAGAATATTAAATTTAAAATAACAAAACATGGCATACAGCTTGAAATTTCTATAAAAAACATCTCACTGGTGTGCATAAGGTTAAGGCAACAGTAAGAGATGATGTCGCTGTGACATAAATCTCAGCAGAGGAGAGGAGTGTGGAGGTGGGTAAATGCCATTTATTTTAATAACAGGCAAAATTTTCAAGCTGTAACAACATGCTCAATAAATTCTTCCATTACTATGATACCAAAGGAGAGTTGACAAATGTATTATACGTCTATTTTCTCTCCTTAGAGATATATATTTTTGTTCTGTTTCTATGACAACATCGATGCAGTAACTAAACCTTTAACTCCTTTCTAGACTCCCTGATGGCTTCACGCAGCTTCTAAATCTGACCCAGCTCTACCTGAATGACGCCTTTCTTGAATTTCTTCCAGCCAATTTTGGAAGGTAAGAATAAGAAATTTAAATGATGAAATTTTATTTCCATATAGGTAAGTACTTTACCAGCTCCAGTAGACGAGGCTTCAAAAGTGACAATTATGATTAAAGATAGAACTCATGATTATTCATTAAGTGAGACAAGGTTAATTAATGAGACATTTTCCAAAATGAAATAAAATTAGGTTGTTACATGTCATTAATAATCAAATAAATTCCACGTGAATTAAAGAGTTAAGTCTACAAAAAATAGCATCAGACATAATCTGGAAAAAATGTACATGAATATTTATGGCTCTTGGGTTGGGAAATACCTCTGCAGTTTAGAAACAAAGGAAAATATAATAAATGGATAAATAGTTTTAACTGCATAAATACATTTAAAATAAAATAATATCAGAAAAGATTTTTAAATTAAGGTAAAACAAGAACCTGGGAAAACATTTCCACTATATGTGGAAAGCAAATTATATCCATAATATATAAAGAATTCTTACAAATGAGTATAGAGACAAAGATCTCATTAGAAAAGAAATGAGTAAATGACATGCACAAGCGAATTCATAATTAAATGTACAAATTGCTAGTGAACACATGAAGAGTTTGTCCTCACAAACAATAAAAGAGGATACTAATGAAAATGACAATAAAGAACTTTGTGTTCTATCATATTAAAAAGCTGTTTTTACAATACAAGGAGAAAAGATATTCTCACACACAGCTTATGAAATTGCAGAATGTTAGGACCTTCATGCAGAGCAGTGCGTTTTAAAAGACTTGAAAATATTTACAACTACTGCCTTTGTAATTTATTTCTGAAAATGTATCCTCATCAGATACCACACTAAGACTTATGAGCAAGGATATTTGTCATTATTTATAATATGAAAAAAGGGGAAGCACCACCCATCTGTCTAGATTAGTTGGATATATTATAGTGCATCCATATGACAATACTATGTCCATTTATAATCTGGCTTAGGGAAATTTTTTTAAATTCCTATGATAAGTTATGTTCAGGAACATATTATAATAAAATATATAAACTCTGTTTCACTAATTTGAGTATAAAATATGAGTGAGATTGGATTTCAAGATTCTTTGAAAGTGAAATTATGAATAATTTTTATTTTCATCTTCATATTTTTCAATATTTTCTAGGTATTTGACAATGAACTGTTCTTTTACACATAAAAGGTATATCTTAAAAGTTAAGATATTTTTAATTTATCATCAACTGTATTTTTCCAAGTGATAATTTTTGAGATTGTTCAAATAATAAGTTGGGTATAACTCAACACCCATCTGTTGGTGTTAAGGACTCAGTAGAATAATTAAGTCACTTAACATATAACAGCCTCATTTTATACATGGAGAGAGCACATCAATATTTCCCAAATTCTGTTACTTTTGCAGATAAGGATATCATACCACCTATAAACACCATCTACTTGCAGTTTTTAAAATTCACAGATCTTCAAAAGAGCATTTGCCTTGTTTCTAGATGAATTGACACTTCACCATTTGTTCATATAAACTATCACTGTTGTCTGGTACTGCCTTCAACTACAGATATACTTTTGATTCATCAATCAGAGAATATTTATCACCCTAGACTATACTTTTGGGTCTTAAGTTTTTCTCAGTTATTTTTTAGTGGTCCTAATGTCAAGGAAGAGATTTGGGCAAACAGAAAACATAATACCAAAGCCAAAGCCACTTGGAATTAGAATTTAATTTTGTGTGAATTGCCTGCCTAGATACACTCTATTTTATTACTGTAATCTAAAAAAAAAAAAAAAAAAAAAAAAAAGTTAACCTTCAGCTGGATAATGTAACAAAAGAATGATTAAATTTCCTTCCAAAATGTGAGATTGGTACCCCTAAAAGCCAAAGTAAGTCATAAAATATCTTCATACTAGTACAGATGTTGAGAAGATTTGACACATACGGATGTTTAAGAAATCTCTATTACTAGCAATACACCCATGCTCTGAATAACTGGATCACTTTATTTCATATAGACATTAAGAGTTTTAAAATGAAAATTAAATTAGAAACCTGGTAAGAGTCAAAACACAAAGAAAGGGGAAAGAGAGACCTAGATGAGTATATAAAAGTCAAGTAAATATGGGAGAAATAGTTCAAATAATGAAATATCCCCAAAACACCAAGAATTTAGAGAATCTGATTAATATGTATTCTAAAGTAGCCTCAACTGAGTACATTTTAAAGCTTAGTTACAGACATTTTAGCAGTAGTGTATCTCCCACTGTAGAGCTTAACAAGTCAATGTGAGATGTAGGCGACTTAGACTGGGAAGCTAAAGGTAGGAGAGGTTGATTAGTGCACCCAATGTCACAATAGACTGTGACAGAGTCTGGACTTCATCCGGATTCGTCTGACCACGAAGCTGAAGCTTTAACCACTGTGCTGACCTATTTGCTTTACAAGTTCATTTAGAGTCTCTTAGGGGGACAATATTGTTATAGTCCAGTGGACACAGCACCTGGTATTAAGTAGATACTAAATTATCTGTTATCTACAATTAAACAACAGTGAATATATTTTTATAAAGCCTGAAATTTAGATTACGTGGACCCAATGATATCTTTGAATGGTCTTTATTTTTAGGAAAGCAATTATTTGTCATGATCCAATGTTGAGGCAACACTATTTATAGTCAATATGTAGAATTCTTTAAAATCCGTAACCATGATAGGTAATGTTCAGACACAGTTGTCTGGTTCATGCAGTGATAATTGACTTTCTCATAGGAATATCATTTTACAGAGAAATGTTAAGAAGGAATTTTTTTTTATTCACTTCTACAGACTCGTCAAATTGAGGATCTTGGAGTTAAGAGAAAATCATTTGAAAACTCTACCAAAGTAAGTGACCAAGTGTATTTTGTAAATTTTGAATTGTGGTTTTACAGTAGTAGGGAAAAAATAGCTATTTTTATGTGGGCTATGCGTAGCCATTTTGATTGAGTTAATCTATCTACGATTTTTTCCTAGAGCCTGAAAAGTGTAGTATACTATAAGAGATTCATATTGAGCAAAAATATGTCATGTTTATATAACTGTGTAATTACAAGTCAAGGGAGGAAGAGTCCATTTAAGGTTCTCCTCATAGCTGAACATGCACACCAGGAAGTCACTGCATTGGCTGACACTTTTAAATGAAACTGACATTTTTCTAGCTCAAAATAATCAACAATTTCAAAAGGTTCAATCTAATCATTTGCAAATTATTCAGTTTAATTTATGGATTGTGATAGCTTTCAGTTTTTAAGTCGAGAATATGCAGAAATATTTCATAAAAAATGATTAAAATTTTTCTAAAGTTCCTAAAATGGTTTGTCAGAAATTTTATGCATTCTTTCAAACTGTCCCTTTTTGGCTTATATAAAAGCACAGAATATTTTTATACAAAAAGTCATCCTCCTAATTGTATGGAATGTTTAGTTTAATAAAATACTTTGTTTCATCCTGCCTTGCCTTATTCATGGCTAATAATAGAATTTTGTGTTGGGCAGAAAAAAAAAATTTAAGTCAAAAGTTATTTAAAATGAGAAAATTTTTATGCAAATAAATCAATATGACTTGTAAATGTTACAATTAAGATACTGAAAGTACTAACTTGCTGTTATTCCCCTCCTGCAGTATTGCAGAAAAAGTATTGAATACAGTGATTAATTTTTCAACATATTAGCAGGACTTTGAGAACTTCCCACTGCTGGACCAAAACTTGATTTATTTTTTACTTTTTAAATCCTTTCCCTAAGCTAACCAGACTGAATTTCATTGGTTTAACCAATATATCAATGTAATACTTTCAATACACTTCATATATGATATTATGTGTGAAAATTCTGTCAATGCAATATGAAAGTTTCAATAATGACATGATTCCATTTTTAAAATCTACATAGAGGAAAAACATATCTATTCATTACTCCATAAGTGGAAGACAAGGAGAGAATGTGAAAAGGAGGAAATGTCTAAATAGCTGGACATCTTGCAATTTTGAGCGACTTTTGAGAGGTCCAAGGGAAGGCACCTCTCCCAAGTTGGGGACATAAGCAAAGATGGGAACACGGGGCTGGGATTGTTGCTTGTTCGGCAAGTAACCTTCTGCAAATGCAGCTAGTTGCCAACATTCCTATCCCTAATGTTTTAAGTATCTGTATTTAAAATAGAATGGAAATATGGCTAAGTAGAAACAAACCACAGCAAAAGAGCAGTTGTCCCTTTCCTCTAAATGTATATACGTTTAGGTCAAGGAGAAACTATTGAGTATGTGGAGGAAAATCCTTTCCTCTCTTCTTTCAAATAATGGTTTTCATGTAAATATAAAATAAATATGACACAGGTTGTCAAGTATTTAAATGTGTATTTTTAGGTAGAAATTTTAAGTACAAATTAAAATCTGACCATTGATTGGTAATATGGACTTTACATGAGGGAGTTGTGTTAATAGTTCAGACTTGGTGCAGGGGCATTCTGTAGGTTTGAAACTGTAGGCCCTCTATCAAACAGTTAAAATCAGTAGATTAATATGGATTTAACTGTGTCCGGCTTTAAGAAACATTGTAAATATATGTACAAATGAGACTAGGTGTCCTTGGCAGACCGTTAATTTTTTCACTTAAAAAATAATTTTTAAAGCTATGTCCAATCTAGTATATTGATTTTTAACTTATAGACAAAAAACCTAAAGAACCAAGGACAGGCATAAAATACAGAGAAGTATATTTTAGCTTTGGTGTCTATAAAATGAGAATTGCATAAAGTTTTGTCTTGAATAAAAATGAACTTTTTCACTATGTATTATATATAGTACCTTCTGATCACCAATCTAGACCCGTAACTAAGAGATATGTGAACATTTTCTATCATCCCTTATTTTGTGCCTCTGATAACTATAAAGGAAAAATGTCACTTTGGGAAAAATAGTTTTAGTTTTATAATGATTACTCCAAGAGATAGCTCATGCTTTCCTCGGGGATACGAACAAGATGCTAAGTCCTTATGGGGTCGTCAGTGGTTTTCTTTTCTTTTCATTTTGTCTTAAAAGTCAGTCTGTGCAAAATGTGAAAAGGTATAAGAATTACAATATAACATACGTTAAAACATGTGTCCTTTAAGTAAGTTAGTATGCCGATATATGAGATGTTTTGATATATGCAGATTCTAGGACAAATTTTTTGTTATTAAAAACATTACTATTATAAATTTTCTTAAACTGCTCCCTTATGATCATTCTTTGAGGTATATGAATGGGTGAGAAAATTAAGTTCCTCAGATCCACATTTGCCTAAAAATCCCTGAAACAGTACATCTTTATTATGTGTAATAATTGAGGATATTAAACATCTGAAAAAAATCCAGATAACCAAACAGAAAACTTTTAGATTTCATGGTACAGTTTTCTTCATAGCAGAATGATCTTCTATATTACTTTTTTTTTTGAGAGGAAGTAAAAAAAATGAGTTTGTTCCCATTTTGAAGGTTTTGCACTAGCTATCACTCTATCTACAACTCTTACCCCAGATCTTGCATGGCTAGATCTTATGATTCACATCTCTCTTCAGGTGTTGCCTCTAGAGCACATCACAGTGGTTTGTCCCTTCTTGGCCTTTATGCCATTTCACTATTCCTGTAGGTTTTCTTCATATCATTTATGATTCTCTGGATTA
This sequence comes from Vulpes vulpes, assembly GCF_048418805.1. Taxonomy (NCBI): domain Eukaryota; kingdom Metazoa; phylum Chordata; class Mammalia; order Carnivora; family Canidae; genus Vulpes; species Vulpes vulpes. Next base: position 150,689,274 of record NC_132782.1, on the reverse strand, counting down.
TTTTGACTCTTTGTTTACTTGGAGTTGATCTCCGCATGAGAACATTAAGTTCTGTTAAGAAGACTTTTTTTTTTCTTGTTTTGCTCCCGCTGAGTTTCCAGTGGCTAAAACAGTCTCTGGCAAATAGTTAGCGCTCAATAAATAATCAAAAATGCTAATATATTGATTCACAATTAGAAATATCTGTCATATGATCTGGACATTTTGTGTTACTTGATTACTCCATTGAAAATTATATGAAATATCAAATATTATAATCACATGAGTCTCTCAATAGCTAATAGCTGAGCCTTGATTTTTAAACACACACACACACACACACACACACATACGTGCACAAGCATGCTCCCTCTGGTGGTTTTAAGTTACACATGATAGCTAAGGCATGGCAAGGGAGGAAAATAATTTCAAGTTAAGGAAATTAATATTTAAAACAACAAGAAACTCCAAAAGTCATGTAACTTATTTCTTTGGTTTTATTGTTAAAATATAATACATTTAGTCAAGAAACAGAATATCTATCAAGATAAAGATGAAAGGATAGAACAGTTTCTTAAATGAAATTTAGGGGTTGCCTCAGTCAATTAAGTGTCCAACTCTTGGTTTTGGCTCAGGTCATGATCTCAGGGTCATGAAATTGAGCTCTGCTTTGGTTTGGCATCAGGTTCTTGGGCTCTGTGCTCAGCATGGTGTCTGCTGGAGATTCTCTTTCTACTTCTTCCTCTGCTGCTGCCCATCATGCACTCTCCTTCTCTCTGTCTCTTTCTCACTAAATACATCTTGAAAAAAAATAAATGAAACTTAGAAAATGTTTGCATAGAAGTAATCTAACAGCATATATACAGTGACAATGATGAATTTTATCTTTAAATATAAATTCCCTGTATTTGTGAGAATGCCTAAGGACCCACATATATCATACATATAACTATTCACAAGCTACACTGAAACATTATACCTTATGTGGACATTCTCTAAGACAAAAAAAAAATCCCTTGAATTGTAAATACAAATTAAAGCTAGAACTACATCAAAGTATTGTTAATGAGAGACATTAGATTATGAAAGTCAAGAATAGACTGAGGGGTTATTTCAGAACCTTTAGTCTTCAGAAGAAGACTAAAGAGACATTAATTCTGGATTTTTTTGTTATAAAAAAACGTATTGAGACAACTGGTCCACTTGCATGGAGTCTGAGAATAAGACGCAGCAGTGTAAATTTCTTAATTTGGATTACTGTATTTTGGGTTGGTTGGAGAATGTGCTTGTCTGTAGGAAGCATACATTGAAATATTTGGAAATAATGGAGCACCAGTTTTGCAATTTATTCTCAAGTAGTTCAGAAAAGTTAGTTATTGCTTCAGTACTTTGAAACTTTTTATAATTTTATGATTGTTTTAACATAAAACTTTATTTTAAAAAGTTACTTTAAAATATAGAAGCTTTGCAAATAAGAAGAAACACTGTCGCCCTATGGCAACCAATGATCAGCTTCAATTTTGAAATACGTGTGTATATTGAGGACAAGGGGAGACTCATTTATGTACTAGAACGACTGTAAAAATGAACATTTTAGGGATAAAGGTTCTCTATATGTGAATAAGATATACATTGTAGATTTATTATTTTCCAGCCTGAATGGTAATAAATACTCTATATTAATGATTATCATTCAATGTTTTTATTCATTTGCAAATACATGTTTTTAGTTTTCATGTAAGTTCGTTTTTCTTTTTAAAGAAGATTAATTGATAGGCAGATTACAAAAATACAATGAACATATCATGTTTTCTCTTTTGAAACCTCTCTTCCTTTGTGATCTATTTTACTACCAGTTATCACCGTCAGAGTAACGAAGAAAAAGTCATAAAATAATATTGTCTCTGCACTGGGCAGGTGTGACTGAGTCATTTGCTATTCTCATTTCAGTATCCTATTAATGAATTATCTCATTTGGCATTACTGTACAAGCTACTTCAATAGGTTCCTTAGTGCTATTGTGACAAAGAATTCCATTGTCAGGCACAGCTTACAGAATAGCTTTTTGATGTTTCTATTAACTCTATTTTTGTGACTATAATATATAATTATTTGCAGTGTGTTTTTATAATCATATTACCTTAGTTTTTACAAATGTATATTGATTTATAAGGCATGGGGTTTTGTTAAACGCATGGTACCATCCCATCCTGGGTGATCTTTACCAAGAGTGACAATACGACAAGCTAACAAACCAAGGGTAACCATATTGGTGACCTCTGGCTTTAGAGGGTTGCACTTAGAACTGTTTTCTTTACTCCTTCTCACCAGGTCTTCTATTTGGAAAGGGAGTGAAATAAGTGATGATTATGGCATTCTATACGTTAAAAGCATCCTATATATCATAACACATTCTAACAATGTGATTGTTAGAGTCCCCCCTAAAATATCAAACGTACACTTTCCAAAGATTCGCCGAAGGAAACACTGTGAGCTCTCTCTCTTCTGAACTAATTTGTAGATTAAGATTATGTCAAATCCAGTCAAGAGCTATGAAAGGACCAAAAGTCAAATAGAGCCACAGAACCAAATAATTTTTTCAGAGTATTTCAATTAATATCCACTCGGATCCCTAATGAACAAATCTATCAAAAGAGGAAAACTACCTGACATAATACTAAGGTTGAAAGTGCTATGGCTTCAGTTTCATAAGAGCTTAAGGCTTAGTCTCTCACAGAAAAAATCGCCTGTATGTACTTGTATTTCACCTGAAAAGTTCCATAGTGTACTTCAGTGGGTATATATTTTTATAGTCAGAGAAACCTGGGTTTCTGTTCAAGCCCTTGCTGCTTCTTTACGGATTATCTAATGAACCTTAGTGTTATCATTTTTGAAGAATACTCAGTGGTCACTATCTCCACGAAACTGGAAAATATATTTTGGGTAACAGTTAATGAAATGAGTCTGGCGAGCATTTAAAACTAGAAAAGTATTTAAACAAAAGTAGTTATAGTGCTCAGAAAACTTAAATGTGCTTTAAAAATTGTATGATTTATATATTTTTATCTTACCTCATAAAAATCTCTTTATTAGAGAGGGAATGGTGGGGTTTTATTATTTACTTTATAACAAAGTCTTAAAATAACGTGTGATGTTAATATGCCTTTTTTATTTTTTGAGCAGTACTATAATGAGAACTCACATAAATTATTGTCTCTCTTTAATAAAGTACATGAAAAACTTTAAATATCTAGTTATCAATTCTTAAAGGCTTTTCTTCTTTTTAAGAATGCTAAAATTTTTAAATCAGGTAATATGAACTCAAATTGTGAAAGACACAATAAAAAAATAAACAAAAACTCTCAACAAGCACCATAAGGAACATATCCGTTATTTATGACTTCTTGTACTTTTATAAATCCATTCAGTGCATATTTGCAAATTCAAACCACTGAATGTGGGTGATTGCTCTCTGCATTATGGATAAATGTAGTATCTTCACTAAAGATATGTGCTAAGCATCATAGACCAAGCATTGATCTTAGTTTCAGAGTCTTGGGCCAGAAAAAAATAAACAAAAACACAAAAGACCTAGTTAACAGACCTACCCTTTTGGTCTCAGCTATTACCTCTGCGGTGGTGAATGGCAAGTATTTACATGAATTCCAGTGCCATGCTCTAGTAGCCAAATCTCAAATGGAATTGTCACCAATATCAAAACCAAAATGATGTTACCTCTCTCTTCCACCCATCACTTTGTAGCAAAGCTAAACCAACCCAACCAAAACAAAACAGAAATCTCAGGTTTCTAATTATATACCGCCTAATGACATTACCATACACCTAATTACAAAAATTAGATATTTCAATCCTCTTTTCCCGTCCTACTGCCCCCAGATCCATGAGCCATCAATTTATGTCATATGCAAGAACTCTTTTCTTCCTTCTGTCACTGCCTGACTGTATTACTTGCCTTAGCCTCCAGACACTCCTTCTTCAGAACCTTTATCTCCCCTATTGGAATTCATCTCCTGTTGTCAGAGCTTCCTTACTAAAACACACCATGGCACATGTCAGTTTAAAAGCTCACAACAACTGCTCACAGATTGCAGAAGACAAATATGTCAAGAGACTTCCTAGTTTGGAGTCAACATTTCTAGCGCCCTTACTTCTCAACATTACATCTTGCAGGATCTCTCTGCTGCATCCCATATATAATGCACCTTTGCATTTCCAAGCACTTCTTCCCCCTTTTCTGTCTGAAAAAAACCCAAATCATCCCTTAATTATCCATTACTTTTGCTGTGAAATTAGCCATAGTTTCTGCATTCAGAGTAGTAGCTTACGAAATCTGCTAGAGATTTTCAAAGGCAACGTTTTCACAGGAATTTTGATCTAATTATAGTTTGACTCAAAAACCTTATAATATACTTCAGCTCCATAGGCCTGATACCAAGTAAGCAATGCCCAGCAGTATGCTTTTCCTTCCCGATTGCAAATTTTGTAATGGCACACAGTCTCAGCAATAATGGACACTCAAGAGTACTGCTGATTGATCTCCACTAGGGCCCTTTTATAGTATTCTAGTAAGTGCAGAAAGAAAAAACTGAACTTCCAAAGACAGGTTTTACCCCAGTATTTAAAAAGATTTCCCTGCCACCCATGTTTTGATTTTCACTTTTTAAAAGGACTCTTGATGAATAAACAATAAACCATAGTTGACTCAATAAAACCAATAAAACAGATGAAATGTATCTGACTCTTTATAGATTTTTGCTTTCTTTATGTTTCCACTTTCCTTTCTACTCAAGTCAAGGTTAATTCAGGTCTTTCAATATGCAAAATACATCCTAAAAAAGCTTGATTTTCTGCTGAACAGACGCAAGAGAAATATTTCTAAGTTGTTATGTCTTCCACAATTTCTATGACATTTAAGATCAGTGCCTGATTAAAAAAAAAAAAAAAAGATCAGTGCCTGAGCAATATTAAAACTAAAAATTCGCATAAGATATTAACTTCATGTCATTAATTTCCTTGGATATATATTTTATATTATCTTTAAGTAATATGAGACTTTTAGTTGTCCTTTTATGGCCTTTAAAAATTATTATTTCTTCCTTCTCAAAATTAAAAACTTAAAAATTCTATTATATTTAGTTTTATATTATTTATCCTCAAAAAGATCCCAAGCTTTTACCTAACTGCATTGTATATTCATTTTTCTTTACATTGAAATTTAATTTTATTCAATATGTTAAAAAGACTTCTTTCAACATTTAGCACATATTAACAATCTTTTCTAGTTATAAAGTAAATGCCCTATAATTTTAAAATAAATCACATTAAAATATGACTCTTACTTATCAAGCGTTAGCTATTCAGATTTATGTTTGTTCTAAAAAATGAGATAGAAAATGATATGCTACATGAATTAAAAGGTAAGAATAATACATTTCGGGGGCACCTGGGTGTCTCAGTTTGAGGTCCAGCTCGGTTTCTGATCAGATCATAATCTCATGGGTCCTGAGATTAAGCTTTGCATGAGGCTCTGAGTTTAGTAGGGATTTTGCTTGAAAGTTGTCTCCGTCTGCCCCTCCCCCCACTCTTGCACAAGCACTCTTTCTCTTTAAAATAAATTCTTAAAAAAGAATACATTTTCTACTAAGAAGTATTCAGTAGCGATTTAGATAAATGAATGAATTTATGTGTTTTAATTACATTAAAATGCTATGAAGGATATTGATTCTTCTGATTATAGGGAGACATTTCTAAATTAAACAAATTCTTAAAAGTAAAAACTTGGTTTTGATTAAATGTTTCATGAAATTTCCAGAAGCGAACGAAAAAAAGCATTTCTTACCCTAAATAGATTCACAAAGAGCATCTCTTTAATTATTACATCCAACTAAATGGATACGCATTTTAAAATATATACTTTTATAAAAGAAAGAGCTCATCCCTAAAGGCTCTATTTAAGAGAGAATGTAAAATTTAAAACCTTAGGCTTTCCATTGCTTGTACGGTGACATGCAAATTACTAAGTAACCTGACCCCTATGTTCCCTCCAACCACTCCCTATTTAATTCTCTAAATACAACTTGCAGGTTTGTGCTTCTGCACAGTTACTGATATGTTCTCACTTTGTATAATGAACAACTCGGTTTAAAAATAACTTTAATTAAATACACACGTACCTAACATGTGTCAGACACTATTGTAGGTACTAGAGGATATGACAATGAGTAACAGAGACAATGAACAACAGATTCTCTATTCTTCAATGACTTTCAGGTCTGATGAAGGGAGACAGACAATAAACACAAGTAAGAAATAAGACAGGTAACTGCTGTAAAGAAAATGAGATGGTACTATAGAAAGTGCTTGGATTTGGGGGGGGGAAGGTATTTTTGTTGGTGGGCTGTTGCTTTGGGGTGTTTTGTTTTGCTTTGCTTTGTTTGTTTATTGGCCAGGCTGGTCAGGGAAGACCTTCATACAAAAGGTGGCATTTTACACTTAGATTTGAATAATGAAAAGATTCGAAGTTCTAGAGGAAAGGCAAAAACAACAGCAACCAAAACCAGCAGGTGCAAAAGCACTGGTGATGGGAGGAGCCCAATGCATCGGAGGAATAAAAAGGCATCAGTGTAGCTGGAAGGTAGTGAGCATGAGCATGGAGTGAAGAAGTCTGAGATAGAATCAGGTGGGGCAAAATAGAAAGTGCCTTGTGAATCATGTTTGAAAATTAGGATTATATTCTGATTGTAATGGAAAGCCGTTGGAGGATTTGAGCAAGAGAGAAGTGTGATTTGATTGAAGCTTTACAAAGATCAGTATGGCAGTTCGGCAGAGAAGGGGTTTTAGGTGGGCAAAATGAAAGAAGGACACCAATTAGGAAAATGATTCAGTAATGAAGGTAAAAAATGATGATGGCTTTGTCTAGGATTGTATCTATGAAAATTGTGAATGGTCAGATCCGGGATCCATTTGGAGTAAGAGCCTCACTGATGGAGAGAATTTGTGGGGAGAACAAAAGATAGGACTCAAGGAACTTTCCCAAAGATTAGGTCCGACCAAGACATATAGCAGAAAAATTTTCTTAAATGGAGAAAATTCAAAGAGCAGGTGAAAGGAATCAGAAATTTGATATTGGCCTTGGAAATTTTGAGATGCCTGTTAGACAACCAACCAAATGTAGGCACTTAGGTACATAAATCATACGATCAGGAAGATAGAGATACAATTTTAAGGGTCTTTACTGCATAAGGATATTTAAAATTCAGACACTGGTTAAAGTAATCATGGGAGAGAATATAGAAAAGAGACAAGAACACAGAACTGAGCCTAGAACACTTTAGCACTGACAGTTTAAGCAGGAAGTGGTCCTACAAAAGAGCCTCAGCGTGAGCTACCAGAGAATTAAGAAGGAAACCAAATGCAAAAAGTACACAAAAGTCTAGAAAAAAGAGGAAGAGAGGAATCAGTTGCATCACCACTTAGAGGTTGGGCAAAAATGGAACAGAAAACTGAGCATTGGCAGTAGCAAGACGTAGATCATTGGTAATGTATTTTCAGTAACATATTATGTGAAGCCTCATTGGACTGGTATAGGGGAGAAGAGGGATTATCAAAAGGAGATGACGAGTACAGACAATCCCTTCAAGGAGTTTAGTTGCAGAATGGAGCAGTAAAAAGCCAGCAGTAACTGGATGGGATTTGGTGTCATGGAAAGGATTCTTAAGATGGATAATGTCAGAGCATATTTGCAAGCTGATAGGAGTGATCCGGTAGAAACAGAGAAAATAAAGATGCAGGAGAGAAGAGAACTAATTATAAGACCAAATGCTTGAGGAGGTGAGGGAATGGGATGCAGAGCACAAGTGGCTATGGAAGCAAAAATACATCTAATATGGAAACATGAGGATCCTAGACAAAATAGATCTAAACGGGGACTGCTGGCTGGGGAGTAGAGAAATTGGAACATTCTCAACGAATTGCTTTGATTTTTCTCTACCAAGTATGAAGAAAGCTATCACCTGAGAGTGAATAGGAAATGTTGGAGATGGGAGGAGACGTGAGAAAGTGGGAAAGACTAGTTGTCTTCTAGAACGGGAACGTGACTATACAAGGATGATGCCGCAGAATCATCCTGGCAGTGGTGACTGTCCGTTTGAAATTCGAGGTTATATATTTGAAGGAAACCTATTGAGCGAAATCGAGCAGTCGTCCTCAGAGACTCAGACACTTTGCTGCAGACACAGCAGGAAACGGCTGGCTGGGTTCCTCAGGAACCCCCAGTGGAGGAGGACAGGAGCCAGGGGAGGGCGGGCTGTCCACAGGAGGGTGCCACGGGGCTGGGACCAGAGTCTCGGAGAGGGAATACTGGTAACTGAGAATGTAACACAGGAAGGAATGTTGATTTGTTCTCTATTCTTTGATACACCATCAAAATTAGTCTTTAAAATACAACCCGAGGCCCCTTTCTCTACAAAGTGTCTCTGGACACCTGGGACACAAGAAGTCATCCCTTGCTCGTTGCTACCTTACCACTGTGTGCGTTCCTCTGTGATGGCCTTTATCACATCGTAAGGGCTGGTGGTCTAGGAGGATGCCCCCAAGGTTGTGAATGGTCACTAGGAAGAACGATGCCTTGATCCTGACAACCACGTGGGGCATAGGGAAGGTTCCAAAGAGCATTTGCTGAATGAAGCAGGCACAGCAGGATGGAAAGCAGCGCTTCGGTGCCTAGAACAAAGCCAAGCACGCCGTGGGACGCCTGGCAAATACCTGATTGATTGTAAGGACCAGAAATGAATAGAAAGTTAAAGTCTGTGATATTTTGCATTCAACAATCTGCTCCCTGCATCTGGCTCTTGATTATTGAAACTTAACTCAAACATATTGCACATTGTCTTTCCTGTTTCTCATTTTGCTTGCATACTTCTTGGTCATTGCAGTCACCCCAAGCCTTTGAAAAGGGTGCACTGCAGATGTCAAATTGGTATCGCCGTCTTTTGTCTTTTTTAAAAAACATTGGCAATATAAAGACGTGGCTTCAACGGACGCTATTAGTTATATGTGGACTTTAGTTTCTTGGATTAGTTTAATACGTGATTTACCTCAACTGAAAAAAAAATAAATATCAACTCTGGGTATATTCTTTGATTATGTTTCCTTATAAGAAAATTTATCACGATTCTTTTTTCATGGAATGAATTTCCATAGCATTATGTAAAATGAAAATGTGTTCTAAAGAAAGAAGTAGCGAAGTCACAGTGTATTGAGGCAATATGGCCTCTTCTGGATTGCCAAGTGTTGTGCTGGGGAAGCAAACCATTTAAAACACTTTGTATCTGAATATCCAAAATGTAATCATAATTCTCTTTTTTTTTCAGTAGTGTATCCATTTTTCTTTTTTAAAGTACAGTTAGCATACAGTTTTATATTAGTTTCACTTGTACAATATAGTGATTCAACAGTTCTGTACATTGTTGAATCATCTGGTTCAACAGATCAATGGACCCTCCTTTGATTCCCTTCGTTTATTTCACCCATCCCCCCCACCCACTCTGGCAACTACCAGTTTATTCTTTGTTTTTTTTAACATATTTATTTTTTATTGGAGTTCAATTTGCCAACATATAGCATAACACCCAGTGCTCATCCCATCAAGTGCCCGCCTCAGTGCCCGTCACCCAGTCACCCCCACCCCCCGCCCTCCTCCCCTTCCACCACCCCTAGTTCATTTCCTAGAGTTAGGAGTCTCATGTTCTGTCTCCCTTTCTGATATTTCCCACTCATTTTTTCTCCTTCCCTTTTATTCCCTTTCACTATTTTTTATATTCTCTATAGATATATTTTACCAAAATTTCTATGGCTTAGTGAATGAAATGTCTACAAAATCTTTAAATCGTGCGTGATGCTCAAATGCGACTCCTGCACATCGCCCTCCCCCCCCCATGAGACTGCTATCATTAAAAAAAAAAAAAAGCAAACAGAAACCACTAGCAGATGAAACACGGTACATACCATCCATTGTATTGAAGGAACCATTATTTGGCAGTTTGCTGAAATCGTACAATAAGCCATGTTTTTATGGAATTGCATTCTACTTGAGTTATTCAGAAACTACCACCTCTTAGTTTTTCCTTTTAGATACAATTCCTGATAGAAAATTTTGCATTTGAAATAAGTATTTGAGCATAAGAAGTATGCTCAAAGAGTCTAATCCAAGATGAAGGCAGGACTAAAATGCAACAAATGTGGGATAAAATAGATGAGAAATATAAACTCGGTTGATTTGAGAGTGAATGGCTGTTACCATTTACGGTCACAAGGGAAAACCTGAAATTCTCGCTTCAGCTGTCATTCAGTGACTTACATAATATTTTGTGTATTATTTTTTAATAATAAATTTATTTTTTATTGGTGTTCAATTTGCCAACATACAGAATAACACCCAGTGCTCATCCCGTCAAGTGCCCCCCTCAGTGCCCGTCACCCAGTCACCCCCACCCCCCGCCCTCCTCCCCTTCCACCACCCTTAGTTCATTTTATTTATCAAATATAATGATTAGCATTCCATATTGGTTCATAAGTAAAGTTTACTCCTTTATAAAATCTAGCAGACTTTCCATTTATAAGGTTTTGGATAGATGATATAAAATCCCATTCAATAAACTGATTATGTTTGCTATTTCTATTCCACCTGCAAAATAAGTTTTAAATGAGTAGATCAACGTAGTTTTGTTTTAACTCTAGCCTGTTTATAAGTTGAGACCTTGAGTATAATTGCAACAAGGATAAGTAACTTCCCTAAGTTTCTTCCATTGTCTTCTGACTTTTTCTCCATCTGTATTTTAATATAGAAATATATAGTGACATTTTCATCTGTAATTACTAAATCTGTAATTACTAGATAAAACACAGATTTTTTGGTATATCACAAACTATTTTTTAGCCATCATATTTGAGATGACCTGATCCAACCGGAATCCAGAAATCTTTAGTAATTTCACACAGAATAAAGCTAGTGCTTGACAAATGTTCAATAAAAAATAATCATTGGGGCAGTCCGGGTGGTTTAGCGCCACCTTCGGCCCAGGGCGTGATCCTGGAGACCTGGGATCGAGTCCCACATCGGGCTCCCTGCATGGAGCCTGCTTCTCTCTCTGCCTGTGTCTCTGCCTCTCTCTCTCTCTCTCTCTCTCTCTGTGTGTGTGTGTCTTGTGAATAAATAAATAAAATATTTAAAAACAAAAAATAATCATTGCTCTGAAAAACAGACAGCCTTAGATGAGCTATTCCAACAGTTTTAGTAGTAAAGTCAAAAATCTTTTAAAATCTGGGATGCCCAGGTGGCTCAGCAGTGGAGTGTCTGCCTTGGGCTCAGAGCGTGACCCCGGGGTCCAGGGATCGAGTCTCACATCAGGGAACCTGCTTCTCCCTCTGCCTGTGTCTCTGCCCCTCTCTCTATGTGTCTCTCATGAATAAATAAAATCTTTATTAAAAAATCTTTTAAAATCCAGTGTAAACGTCCAGAACATACCAGTATTTTAACAAATCAAAAGTTCTTGTTTTTTTTTTAAGATTTTATTTTTATTTATTCATGAGAGACACAGAGAGAGAGAGAGAGAGGCAGAGACACAGGCAGAGGGAGAAGCAGGCTCCATGCAAGGAGCCCGATGAGCACGGACTCGATCCCGGGTCTCCAGGATCACACCCCAGGCTGAAGGCAGCACCAAACCCCTGGGCCATCGGGGCTGCCCCAAATCAAAAGTTCTATTGATGATTGATTGATTGATTGATTGATTTCAGCTCACAGAATCAAATCTGGGGTCTTCCTCCTTAGTGGCCCCTGGGTCAGGAGCAGGGAAGGCACCAGCCGTGCAGGCACTTGGACTTCACCGCGGCCAGGGCCAGGTGGGGCCTGGAATGCCTTTGGCCACCTGAGCCCTGCACCCGTGGGCCCGGGAGCCCCCCTGCAGCCTCAGTGCCCCCGAGTGTCCCGCCCTCCGGCTCGCGGCCCACCAAGGCCTGAGCGGGCTGCAGCAGCGGGGTTGCTCGCGGTTGGGCCGGGCCGGGCCCACGTGCCCCCTGGGCGGTGGGAGGAGGAGGGAACAGGAAGGAAGCCCAGAGAAACTTCTCCATGGGGTCGCTCCTGTGGCCAAAGAAAGACACGCCTGTGTGTAGGAGTGACGTCCGATGGCTCTCGGAGGATGCTGTGTGTGTCACCCCGGCTGAGGCCCTGCAGGTCACGCGTGGCTGCTGTTGGCGCGCTGTGGGCCCGCGGGCCAGGTGTGCAGGCCTCCCTGCCCCCGGTGCGCAGGTGTGTGCAGGTGTGCGCAGCTCCAGGGGCGCTAGCACGGCTGACGTGGGGCTCCGCTGCCTTACGCCTTCAGACTCCTCTTGTCCTAAAATGTCGGGTGATGATCGAATGGCCTGGAAGGTCACACAGAAGAAGAACGGGCGGGAAGGTCACACAAAGGCCACCTGGTTCTCACCTGGTGGTGAGGAAGTGGGCCTGGGCCAGCCCCTGCGGCCGCGCCGGACAGCCTGTCAGCATTCATGAGCCCGCACATGCAGCCCATGTGGAAAGGTTATTATTTTTTCTTTTTTAAAAAAAGATTCTATTTATTTATCCCTGAGAGACACACAGAGAGAGACAGAGAGAGGCAGAGCCACAGGCCGAGGGAGAAGCAGGCACCCTGCAGCCTGGGCCACAGGCAGAGGCTGCACCCCTGAGCCCCCTGGGTCCCCCGTCACTGTTATTTTCGCCTCCATTGACTGTCCTTCTGGCTACGGCAGCGGGTGGCAGGGAGGTGCTGTCCTCCCCGGGAGGTGACGGGCTCCAGGGGCCCAGCTCTTGTGGGCAAGGGGACGGGGCACGTGGTTAGGCCAGAACCAAACCAAGATGCGTGCCTGTTGCAACAAGTGGGGATTTTTCTTCCGAATATATTCTAACCCAGGAAAAAGCCGTGAGTGGTCTTGTCCAAACAGGCAGAAGGCCCACACGGAGGGATCCTCCGGCCGAGGCCACTCGCACAAACGCCGTGGGACATTGCTGCACCTGTCACGATGCCCAGGGCCCCTGCCCGGCACTGCCTCCACCCCGGGGGTCGCCGTGGCCCTCTGGGACACTCAGAGCGGCCCACCGCGGCCTGGGCCGTGAGAAGGCCGTGGAGAACACCAGAGACTACGAACGTCCGCCCAAGACAATCCTTCGGAGTTTGCGAAAATCTCTAACACTCCTTCTATGTGCTCGACGTGATTTAAGAACCCAGGTGCTCCCCAGGGCAGTCGGGAGCTCGGTGAGTCTCCGGATTCCACAGGCTCGGCAGAGGATCCCTGGTGCTAAGGAAAATAGCTGGCAAAGGCCCCTTTTCCGGATTGTGTGACACCGAAAGAACAGTCACTAAGATGATCACCCTGTTCCGTGTAGCTTTGGAGACGACTTACTGTTGGTTTTCATAAAAAGATGAGAATTTTTTCTCCACCCGGTGTGCACCCAAAAGTCTGTTTAGCTGAATTTCTGTGTTGACATCCGACAAAGAGCCCCTTTACACGGAAATAAAAAGGGTAAAACGTGGATTGCGTTTATATTCCAATCAGGTGCGTAGTAGACAGTGGCACCAATGAGACAATCAAGGACAAACTTTTTTATAAAGATCTGGAAAGGATGAAGTTTAAGGAGGTGTTTTCTGCAACTGTAAAGTATACTCATAACCCCAGGGGATTGATCAGGAGATAAATGTCATTATTCAAAAGCAAAAGGAAGCCCCACCGCTCCCCCCAAAAAAGTCTTCCCGGGGTCAACCCAAACCCAAATCTACTGCCTCATGTATGACCCATAATATTGCGTGTTTCTGCCGAGAGTGGCTCAGTTTGTATCTTCTGTGTATTCAAGGATCACATTAGTAAATGCGTAAGAATTGATTTATCATTTCCAGTAATTAGATGAAGACAAATTTAAATACTTTTTAATTTGCGGACAACACGTGCGTTGTGAGTCTTGCATTATCCAGATTAAAGTTTATTCTTTGGCTGTTCTAATATGTTATGTTAGTATCACAGCCCTACAGCGATTTACCATCTACGTGTTATCAAAAATGTCATCCTTAATTGATTCTGATTCCCCAATTAAATATTCTATTGACAGACAGCTAACCTGAATAGTTCTTCTCTTTTCAGTCAGTACAGGTTTCTGTTATACGTTGAGCCAGAATTTTTTCTTCCTTTTTTATTTTTCTCTGGAGGCAGTTAGGGTTAATGGAATCTGATATTAAGTCTCTTTCTTTTGACAAGTGTAAATTAATCACTTTGGGGAAAGCATTTCTTAAATTATAAAAACTTAAATGCTGTCAAGCTTTCCCTAAATGTAATGATTTTGTTAAGACCTAACAAAGTTGAGAAAGGAACAAAGACTCCAAAACAGTGTGGAAAGTTTCTCTAAAGTAACAAATGCACTGTGTTCATTTGGACCCATCTCTAAATCAGCCAAAAACCTTCTTAGAGTATTAGTTAGATTTCAAAAAGATGTGTTAATATGGGAAGAAACTCTCAGTCTTCTTTTATTAATAAGTTAAACAGAACTAAATGATGTGAGAAGACATTTATACTGAATATATTTATTTCATAGTCATAAGCAATAGTCAACTTATGAGCTCAATTCTCTTTTTCCCAATGGTTTTTTCCCAATGGTTTCCGCAATTCACAAAATTTGATTCACCATTCTATTTCTCTTTCATTTCCCTTTCTTCATGAAGACATCAATCCTCTGATAGGGTTTTTTTTTTTTTTAATCGTTGCTTGTTGTTGCTTTAACATGAAAAGGCTCATTGGATGAAATACATATTTTTTGTTGGATTCTGTTTTGCTAAATGGTTGGCTGTCACTGTATTTTTTGTTTGGATTATTTAGGGTTTTTTTCCATATTGCCTGGAAAACCTCTTGCTATCCAGAGGAATCCGAGGCCTAGTTGCCTATTTAAAATCTTACATCTGGGGCACCTGGGTGGCTCAGTGGTTGAGCATCTGCCTTTGGCTCAGGTTGTGACCCCGGGGTCCTGGGATCGAGTCCCACATTGGGCTCCCCACAGAGAACCTGCTTCTCTCTCTGCCTCTGTCTCTACCTGTCTCTGTGTCTCTCAGGAATCAACAAATAAAATCTTAAAAAAATAAAAATAAAGTTTTGTATCTAATTTCCTTTTTAAATATTGTTAAGAAGCAATACTGCTGGACAATTTACAGATGCTACTAAAAATTGATATTCTGACTATGAATTCTTCAGCAGCAATAGTAATACTAATAGTCAACATTTCATAGGGTTTTATATGTGCCAGGCACTGTACAAAAGTGTTTTATATTATCAATGTGGTTGGTCCAAATGTTATGACTGTAATATAGATCCCATTATCAGTTTTCATTTCGTAGATGAGGGAAACAAAACTTAAGGAGGTTGAACAGCTTGCCCAGTATTGTATGACTCTTAAAGGTAGATAAGAAAAGACAGAGCAGTCTCCCCGATGAATCAGATGGAAGAAACTGATACTAGCAGTCATGTTACTTGCTAACCATACACTCCTACTTAATGTACACTTAGCAAATTTAAGCCATAATATGCGACTAAAATGAGTAAAGTGTTTTCAACATGGTTGGAGACAAAATAAATATATGAATATCAATATTTTTTCCATGCTAGAAAAAAATTGATGAAAGAGACTGAAATAAATATTCCCTTTCCAATAGAAACCAAAACTAAGTAACATGTAGGAATAAATTTAATAAGAAAGACCTAATGCTTATGAAGGAAAACTATAAATTTTAATCTAAGGTCATAAAAGAAGATCTAAATGGATGCAAGATATATCGTTTCTTTTATGAAATATAAATAAAAATGTTATTTCTCCCAAAATTACTCATTAATGGAGTTCAGTTACTTATTTAACCCATCTTCCCTTATAATTCCAAACACTTTCAATTGGATAAAATAGTCAGAATTTATATGAGGCAGTCCAGCTTTCTGGCACTTTTAAAGTTATCTGACAAGTGGGACAGGTGTCTCAGGTCAGATTCCTTGAGTCTGGGCCTTCTCTATTGAGGTAATGTGTCATTGTGAAGTAGCAGTGGCTACGCATTTCTGTAGAAGGGCAATCTGTGGCATGGTTGATACAAAGGGCGCTTCAGACCTTGGATGCTCATTAGCTAGTACAATACTTTCCAAAATTAACCACAAAGTATCCTCAGGAAAGAAGTCTGATTTCCCTCTTCTCATCTATTGCACGATGGGAACTATCTACAGCCCAAGACACAGATCTGAACTCAACCCCGTAGTCTAGTTTGAACATGAAGAAGTGTTAGTTGGTCCTTAAACATGACATATAGGTTATTTTCCTGGACAAAAGTACTGGATGAGAAGCCAAAAGAACTGGGCCTCTCTCACCAGAAGTGAATCTATTTTTATAAGAAAGCAGAAATTAAAGCACCGTGGAAGCATGATAGTGAAGAGTACAGTAGAAGAGTCCAAATATCCAGATTTCTGCCGGGAAATATTTCATCCTGTCTAAAGCCTCCCAATAATGAACAGTCATGTTCTATTTGGATGACTACATTAGTGGAAAATTTTGAAACAGAAACGCATCTCTTGGCTCTGAATAGCAACAGGAGGTATTGGGAAGACTCTCAGCAAATGTAGTCAACCGAAGATATCAACAGATCAGGAATCCAGCCTAGAGAACGTGCCTCTAACATCCCGTGGAGCTGTGGTCTATACTCTTCCTGTTCTTAGAATGAATCTCGGAGATGAATTATCCATATATTTCAGTGCCTTGCAGGTACTATGAAGTCAAGAGTTCCAGTGATGAACTCATCATTTACATCACTATCTGTACTTTTTCCAGGTTCCCCAAGCTCATTTAGAAATAATAGAAATAACATTTTCTAGATCCTGTGAATCATCCTAGGCCTCTTTCTTACTCCCACATCCAATCAGTCAACAGGTTCTGTCTAATTCGCTTATTCATTTCCTTCTGTCTGGAACTTGCTGCCCCCAGATCCATACGTGGCTGACTCCTTTTTATCATCTAAATCTTAAATCAAATGTCACTTCCCCCAAAAGTCTTTATGACCCTCTAATTTAAAGAAGCCACTCCCAGCCCAGCACATCCCAAAAGCCTTATTTTAATTTCTTTGTAGCACTGATTGCTATCCAAATTCTCTTGTTTATTATTTATCCACATGTTTCTTAAAACTTTTCTCGGAGAATAGGAATCTTGCCTAGTTTGGTCATCACTGTACACTCCCCACCTAGTATCCTGTCTGATTTATAGTATGCATTGAATATGAGCATACTTTTGGAATTTACTCATTATAGAATTGATTTAAAAAATATTTATTTAAGTACTTTAATGTCAGGCAAGGTGGTATGCATAGCAGACGTGAGGGTGGGAAAAACTAACCCCTATCTGTGTACTCACAGAGGTTATATTTAATAAAAAGACAACCACTAATCAAATAACCACATAAGTCAGTGTAAAATTACAACAAAAAATAGTTACTTTAAAATCTGTTTTTCCTTCCCTTAGTCTCCATTACCGTTGCTTTAATTCAGGTTATCATGAATCTCATGCCTCAGATACTAAAATCATCCACTTTCCTGCCTCTATTCTTTCCACATTCTACTCTTTTTTTCCAAAAGAGTTTTCCAAAATTGAAGTACAAATCTTAAGTCATTTTCTACCTTTAAATTCTTAATGAACTTCAATGACCTTCAAGAAAAGAATATCTACCCTCTTTAAGATAATGGTTCTCCATGACCTGCGCCTCAACTCTCTCTCTCTCTCTCTTTCTCTCTCTCTCTCTCTCTCTCTCTCTCTTACTAAATGCTTTATTTATTTATTTGAGAGAGAGAGAGAGCATGAGCAGGGGCAGAAGGACAGGGAGAAGCAGACTCCCCACTGAGCAGGGAACCTGACCCGGAGCTCGATCTCAGGACCTCGGGATGATGACCTGAGCCAAACACAGAGGCTTAACAAACTGAGCCACCCAGGCGTCCCTCAACTATCTCTGCTTCCTGTAGTCATCACTTCTTCCCCCTCAACACACTCCATGCTCTTGTCATCCTGAATTATATACTCTCATCTGGGCCTTTATGTATATTATTTCCTCTGCCCAGTACATCTTTCCCTAATCTTTGATTAACTAGTTTACTTACCCTTTATAACTCAGTGGAGATAAACTCCTATAGAAATCCTTTTCTGAACCCCCTCTGACTGTCCTAGCCATCCCTTTTCTGGGCTCTCATATCAAAAAGAAATAAAATTTAGAAATACATATGTATATATACATGTACTATAATTGTTGATTTACTTGCTCATATCTCTCATAGTCCTGTAATTTCCTTTACAGAAGAATGTCTTTCATGTTTCTTTCTATATCACCTAAAGCAGTAAGAAGTGTGTAGGATGATTGGATGGATGGATGGGTTCACCTGACAAAATTAAAAATAAAATCCAAGGATGACATTCAATACAGCTTTAAACATATACTATTAAGAATGTGCATTAAAAAACCATGCTGGTCGTAACAGAAGGCTAGTGAAATTCATCTTGGATCTTCCGAGTACCGTGGCAGGCAACACTCAGTAATTTATTCACTAATTTTATTCCATGTTTGTTGATATTAAGAAAACAGCATCAATTATCTGTAGCCCTGTATTTGAAGTGTTGGGAGATAAGGTAACGTGGCAATTACATTATTAGACTGAAAGACAGACGGTTTGCAAGATTTCTACCACTAATGAAATGCTGCTTAAAACAAAGGGTGTTCACACCCTCTGGTCTTCAGTGAGGAAATGTATAACCAAAGAAAAGGTGTGATTACAAACTCTTTGTAAACTGGATACATACAACGCCTGAGGCAATACCATATCCTATGGTAGGGAAACTTGAATATTTAAAATCATACATAAAAATATAGTGCAGGGTGGCCCTTCCTAATAAATATATGGCAACCAGGGGCGCCTGGGGGGCTCAGTCGGTTAAGAGTCTGTCTTCCACTCAGGTCATGATCCCGGAGTCCTGGGATCGAGCCCCTCATCAGGCTCCCCTCTCAGCAGGGAGTCTGCTTCTCCCTCTCCCTCTGCTCACCCCCCTGCATGATCTCTCTCTCTCTCTCTCTTAAAATGAATAAATAAAAATATATATATAATATATATATTTATATAGCTACCATTGCTGCCTAAGGGAAGTGAACTATTTTTTCTAGAGAAGAGGAATATGAGGGCACAAAGACAAGATGGTTTTTGAGAAACTTTCAGGATCAATTTGCAACCAGAGTTACTTGCTGCCATTAGCCATTAGGGACATAGTGAGTATAGACCAGTAGTATAAAAATGAGGTGATTCTTGTTATTCTATCTGAAAACATCCTAGCAGGGGGTAACTTCTTCCACCCTAGCCCCAACAAACCTGCAGAAAATAACTTCTCCGGCCTAAAAAAGGATCACCTAAGCACCAATGTAAGTACTTACATACCTCCCATGTTCCTAGTTGAGATGTAATCTGCCCAATCTGCCCAATACTCAGCAAATATCCATTAAATATCTGTTAAGTGTCAGGCACTAATTATCAGAAGGAAGAACTAAGAGTAGCTGATGGAATGGAGCCATGGTGAACTTTTTGGAGTCAATACTAATAGCCACCGGGTTCCAAAGGCCAAGGAGTTAAGGTCCTCAAGAGCATCAGAATAAGTGAGTCACCAAAGAGCATTTCTTTTATATAAATGACAGAGACAGAGTACCAGTCACTTCAGGAGTGACCTGAAAATCAGCCTGTGACCAGCATAACTGTACATTCACCCACAGTAGTGGGTTGAGGATGTAGCTCTCGGGTGTTACAGGTAAATGGAGTTTGGAAAAGAAAACTTTGCCTATATGTACATCCTCTAACTTTTTCATCATGAGTAGGTTTGTAGTTGTCAAGATAGCAAATTGTCAGGTGGCAAACGAATGAAACCCAAACTGAATTCTATAGGATGTTTTTGCTTTAGGTCTATTATTATTTTTAACACTCACATTTTGGAATGAAAGAGCCCAGGTGGGTGGGCATTCTAACAAAAAGTATATCTGTTGTGTTTTAAAAATTTATTTGAGTCACTACATCTGAAAAACAGAAATAGTGGGTAGAGACAGTGAGAGAAAGTAGAATGTTCTCCTTACGTCCTCTCTATTAAAGCTGAATGCTCTTTATGAGAGGTGTAGTTTTCAAAGGAGACAGTGTTACTGTGCCAGGGCTGGGAGAATGATAGGGTCTAGATGCTGTTAAACTTAAAAACAACAAAACAAAACAGAAACCAGTTATTTTCCCAATAAAAAAATGGGTTTATTTAGGATTAACAGAGGATTTTTTTAATTTTTTATAATAAATTTATTTTTTATTGGTGTTCAATTTGCCAACATACAGAATAACACCCAGTGCTCATCCCGTCAAGTGCCCCCCTCAGTGCCCATCACCCAGTCACCCCCACCCCCCGCCCTCCTCCCCTTCCACCACATGCAAGCTGTGATGAAACCATAGGCAACTCCAGCAAACAAAGAACATTATTTTATGGAGAAGATGGGTTGAATTTGGAAGGGGTTGTTTTGAACCTGTGTCCATTGGAGAAAAGCCCAAGTCAAGGGTGATGATGGTAGTCAATTGCTTTTTTTTTTTTTTTTTAAGATTTAGTTATTTATTTGAGAGAGAGAGAAAGCTCACACAAGTGAGGGCAGGGTCACAGGGTGAGAATCCTCAAGCAGACTCCCAAACCATGCATGGAGCCCGATGTGGGGCTCCATCTCATGACCCATGAGATCATGACCTATGCTGAAACTAAGAGCCAGACACGCAACCGTCTGAGCCACCCAGGCGCCCTGCTAGTCAGTTTCTTACAGGAGATGCCGTGTATATCCTTCCTGCCAGGGAGGGAGGCATTGTAATTAATGATTCTTTCCAGTTGATGATTCTTCTGTTGGGGTCTGGTAATTTGACAGTTCTTCCCATAATTGATGTTGAGTGGCACCCCCTCCACCACCTCTCCATCACGCCTGCCTCATTTTAGTGAGGTTTCTTTCATTAATTTTCAGAAAATGGAGCAAAAACTAGAGAGAATGTAGAGAGCCGGCAAGGTGTGACACAAAGCAGCAGGCTAGATATTAAAAAGTTATATCTTTTCATTCTCCCAAAGTAAATTTAAGTAAGTTTTAAAGATTAGGATTTGATGGCATCCACACTTTTCAGACATGGACCTTTTGATTCTAAGGGTTATTGACATTTCTCCTTCACAAAACTTCTTACTCTAATCCTGCCTTAATAACATATGTATGTAACCAAGTGTCCCATATAATGAATGCATCAGAACATTCTTTAAAAATATAATTAAAAATTATAACAATATAGTGGTGTTATTCAAAGCAAAGTTTTTTTTCAATTAGCTCCCAAATTAATTTGTTAGTACTGAATGTCAATTCTGCATTAGTGCTTCTTTGGCAATTATTGCTTACCATCAAGGCTCCATTAAGTTTCCGTGTTTGAAGTGATGAATGTGTACTTCTGTTGATTGCCGCTTGTGACTTAATGAGTTATTCTTAGGGTAAATAATGTTTTTAGCAATATGTTTTTTGTTTTTCCAACATTTGCAAATTAACTAAACCTCCAGAACTTTATATATATTTAAACTTACAGTAGGAGTACTAAGTCACATTTTTTCAGGCCCTTTGGGACACTGGTTTAAATAAACTACTTTAGTAAGATCTCCATTTAGAGAACTTCACAGAATTATCATGTTTCCATGCCAAAGGAATTCAGAAAAGAAAAAAAATTATTTCAGTTCTGATCATGATTTTATACAAGTTCCTTATTTTTAATATTCTTGAGACTACCTTGAGACTACCATGAAGATTTTTAGATCTTTTAACAATTTTTAGTTTTTAGAGTTTGTTTTTCCAAGTTCCCAGTTTGAGGATGGAGTCAGGTGCACAGACATTTATATAAATAGTCACAATATAGCTCTTTAAGAAGCACTGGTATGGAATGGAAAAGTCAGGCTGATTTCCTATAGTGTGTGTGTATGTGTGTGTGGGGGGGTGTGTATAAATACCTATCCTATTACAGTGCCGTGAGAAATGGTTGGAACATAGATTTGTTGATTTGTTTGTTGTTTTTAAATTTGGAACACACAGGATAATTTATTCAAGTCAATCTCAAGCAAAATCTGAAGTCAGTGGAGTCATTATGAACCTTTCAAAATTAATCCTCATGGAAGCAAAAATAAATAAATAAGTAAATAAATAAATCCTTATGGAAGCAAAAACCACATTTGAATTCCAAAATATTTGTAAAATAAAAAAGGCAATGTCTCAGTAAATAACTCAGTTATTTACTCAACATTTCAGTTAGAACATGGTTTTCGGTGATCTACTGAAGAAAATTAAGCTGTAGAGTGAAATGATGAGATTTGCAACTTTAACAGTTATGGTGAAAGTTAGGGAGCAAGTCTGAGGAAGATAGAATTGAAGAGTCTGGATACAGAGGGGACCATTTCAATGGCCTAGAGATTATGTGAACCAGGTTAAGTCAATGATGGGAGAGTGGAGAGGAAAGACATGGATATACTTAGAGACAGAGTTGAAACACTTTAGTAAATGATTTAATTTGAATTAGGAAAGGCTGACAGAAAAGTCAGCATGACTCACTTGGCTGCTAGTTTGGGAGACTTGATGAATTATTGTGATAAACAGGTAAAGAAGAGGTTTGGGAGATATGGGAAGGGTGGAAACCGCGATAGGTAGAAATACTGAATTTCATTTCAGACTATGTTTTGGTAAAATGCTCTAGTGACACAGATGCAAAGACCAGGAGAGAAGTCTACAGTTAAAAGTTTGGGAATCGTAACATACAATTCATTATCAAGCCCAGGACAATCAATGAAAATTCCTGAATTTCTAGTTGTAGAAGAATGATTAGATTAATCAAGATAAACCAACATGGTAAAATACATTATAGAGTCATTAAAATTACTTGCTTTTTAAGTAATAGAAAAATGCTCAAAGAATAATATCAAATCTAACAAGCACAGAATGCAAAATTGCTTGTACGGTAAGATCTCAATTGTGTAAAAATCTCAATTGTGTAACTGGCTAGAAGGAAAAGTGTTAAAGAGTTATAATGGTCATATTAGGGTAAAAGGGCATAGTGATTTCCCCCCTTTGTCTATGTATCTATGTTTACGAGTTTTCTTTGTGCCTTATTTAAAAACCAAGTTAGGGTAAAGGAAGGTTTCCTGGAAGGATAATGATTAAGCTGAATTTAAAGGACTGCATAGAAATCAGTGGGTGAGAAGGACAGTAGTGGCAGAGGTACTAAGGGAAGGAATACAGTGTGTCCAGGGAACTGTAGGCAGTGGAAGGTTGTGGAACAACAGCGTGATGACACACAGAGGTCGGAAAGGAAGCTAAACAGAAAGGTGTGGAAGCTTTATGGAGGCTTGTTATGTTGAGATTCTATCGCATGTACTTGAACAACTGTTAGAGAAGCTTACGCAGGGCCGTATATTCATTCGCTAGGGCTACCATGACAACGCACTACGGATGGAGTGTATTAAACAGCAGAAATTTATTTTCTCATGATTCTAAAAGCCAGCAGCCCAAAATCAAAGTTTTAGCACAATTGGTTTATTTCGAGGTCTCACGCCTTGATTTGTGGATAGCTGTCCTCTCCTCGTGTCTTCACGTGGTCTTCCCTCTGTGAATCTATATCCTAATCACCTCTTCTTATACAGACACAAGTTATATTGGGTGAAGGTCATCCACCATAGTGATCTCATTTTAACTTATCTTTTTAAAGACTTTATTTCCAAATACAGACACATTCTGGAGTACTGGAGATTAAGAATTCAACATATGAATTTTGGAGGGCAAGGGAGACTATTCACCTCATAAGGAGGTGAGATGATTAAATTTCCTTTGGTAACCAGGTGAAATATGGATTTCAGGAAGAGGGAATGGATTAATAGACTATTATAATAATCCAGGCAAGAAATCACCATGTCCTGCAGACTAATGAGTATAAATCAGTGAAGGAAAATGAATGTTTTAAAAAAATAATCCAGAGAGAGCAGCTGCTTTGAAGAGGAAACAATGAATTCAATTTGGGAAGATTCAATTCTATACCTAGCATACAGTTAAATATAGGAATCTGAAGCTCAAAGAAAGTCGGGCTGAAAGTCTAGATTTGGGCATCATTATGGATATGTCATGGGAGCAGATCCTCGCACTTTGAGTGCTGAGAGCAATGGACTAAACCAACGTTTAGGGAACAAGTAGAGAATGAGCTCATGAAGGAGACATTAACGCGCGTGATGAAGCAGAAGGGCGCCTTGTGTAGAGTTTAAGGAAGAGCTTTGATGAAGGGAATAATCAATAGGCAAAGGAAGCAGAGAGACCCTAAAGAGGATAAAGACTGAGAAACATTAGTTGGATTTGGAATCAGAAAGATTTTTGGACGCCGATACCCAACAATTCCTTGAACTTTTATATACCAGGCTCCGGGTAAAGAGCTGTAAAGCATCCGTTATGTTTCCTCTTGAGTTTCATTCGGTAAACTGAAATAAGTGTCACTGTGTCTGTTTTATGGATTTTTTTTTTTTTTAAAATGACGACTCAAGGAAAGTCAGAGAACCAGCGTAAGGTCAGCGGACAGCGGCAGATGCGGGAGTCAGTTCTAGATTGCTTTCTTTGTCACCGAAACTGGCGTGCCTGACTACTAGCAATACTAACAAGAGCAAGGCAGTTTCATTCCATGGGAGGGGTGAGAAATCTAGAGAGCAGTGGGTTGGTGACTGAGTGTTTGGTAAGGAAATAAGAAGAGGAGAAAGGAGGACATGGACCAACTCATCTTGTTCTCCAATGTTAAGTACGTTGCCTGGCACAAAGTAGCTGCTCAGTAAATTTTAGTTCAGTGACCAAGAAGTAAATGTTAACCTGAGCTGGACATAAGGCGTGTATGTTACGGGTAGGAGAGGAGGTAGCAGGGTTGTAGATTGCACATGGCCCAAGGAGAGAGAACCGCAATGAAGAGGAAAAGAGAAGAAAACGTGAGAAGCCAGATCCTTCCTAGAAAAGGTTGATAGATCTGGGATCAAGTGGACAAGTAAGAATTTGACCTAAATAGGTGGAGAAATATATTTTTAGGTTGAACAAAAAGAAAGGGGTATAGAAATAAATGTATAAGGACACATGATAAATCACTTCATATTCCAACAATTCTGTCCAGATTAAGTTCCCCTGTAGAAGAATAGTTCGTCATTTCTAAGTTTTTTGCTTTAAAGTTCTAATATATTGACACATGCAATTCCCTGTGCCTGGAATGTCTTCTTTTTCACTGTATGCTAATATCCTATTGAAAAAATAAGGACTCAGATCATAGATTATCTCTTCAAATTATTTCTTGAATTCCCCAAACAGAATCTTGTGGTGCCCATTTGTAACCTGTAATGCATGCCTCCTGGAGGGATTTGAAGGCGATAGCTAAAACACCCTTCCACTTATTTACTGAACTTTTTTTGAAATAGTTTAGCATATCGATAAAATATTTTGAAATATTATAAGGTATATTTTAGAGCAGAGGAGTCTCAAATTTGATTTAGCTTGCACACAGTTGCATTTTATGTGGTTCAACCTTTTATATACAAATAACATACAGTTTAAATTTTCTTATTCATCAAATGACTACATTTTATAGTAAAAGCATATTCTTTATTCCTTGAATTTTAGTAAGCTTATGCTGCAGATGACACACAGATTGGGGAAATGTATTCAATGTATTTAAAGAACAAAATGTTACTTGCCATTATGAAGATGTCTCTATTGATCACCTTTGATGTTCAAAAAAAAATGATTTGTACTTGTGGCCTATCTTCAAAAGCACATTGTATGCTGTAATACTTTACGCTTTCAGGTGGTGTTGAATTTTGGCTGGTTGGGAATACTGACTGCTATATTACTATTCATTCTTGAGTAATCTATACGTCCTATGAGAAGGTTAAATGATAAGGCAGAGAGATCTGAGACAAAACACTTAAGATTTAATTGCTCTGAGTCTGACAGCTATCCAGTTGCATATTTCAAATTATCCAAGAAAAATACACAAAGGGCACAATTATATTCAACTTGAGCTTGAACTTGAGCTACTTAGTATTATCTACATCTAATTTTATATAAAATATAATACTTTTGTAATATTTGTACATGCTGTTATTTTACTCGTGTCACTAAAGAATATGGACTTAATAAATATACATCGGGAGAGTTAAGACAGTGATGTGAAATAGCTATGTCAATTTGTGAATAAACACCTATTTTAAATGGCTACTTAATATTATACCAAAAAATAAATAAATGAAACTAAAATTTTAGCAAAATCTATGCGATGAACTACCCTGACAAAGAATCTGTGTATGTGTTGCCTATCAATTAAACACGCAAATAGGTAATTTTTATTCAGATAACTTATGTGCGTTCCTAATCTACCTATCGTAAGCCTGGAATGGTTCAGCTTTTAAAGCATTTGCCAAGTTCTTCTAATATAATTAATAATTAAATGGTTTTGAGGACTCTATTTCTTGCCTTCTATGAAAATGCTTTAAGATTAACGTGCAATAATTTCAGTTGTATGCAAAAATATTGTAAAAATATATATTTTTTGATTGAAAATATAGAAGTCTCTTTAGATGGAGCAAAGAGAAATTTCTATTGTAGCTAAGGTATTCAATTATCATTAAACATTATGTATAATCATAATTGCATTTATCAGAGAAGCCATAATTTGCTTTGTTTTTAAGTATATCCAATCTTTAGATCATTATATGTTTGTAAAGCATTTAATTAATTTGAAAAAAATGTAGTACATCAAAAATTGTAAATAAAATATGT
This sequence comes from Vulpes vulpes, assembly GCF_048418805.1. Lineage (NCBI taxonomy): Eukaryota > Metazoa > Chordata > Mammalia > Carnivora > Canidae > Vulpes > Vulpes vulpes. The sequence goes on along the minus strand of NC_132782.1, from coordinate 150,662,335 downwards.
GTAAGTCATTAAGTGAATTGTGATTTGTGGCTTTTCTGGAAAAAAATGGAGAGCAAAATTAAAATAGCATAATAGTATGATTAATTGACTCAGGATGGCTCCTGTTGAAGTAGTATGTTCAATAAGAATCTGTCATTATAATTTGTGATCATCTGTCCCTTTACAGTATATCATATATAATAGACTCAGGTGCACAAGCTGTATAAATGACTGTCATAAAAAATGCCACTTTTTAAATATAAAAGATGGTTACTTTACTGATTTAATTAAAAATAGCCATAATATATTAGTTTGTGCTACTGCTGTGTTTCCAGAGATGGTAAATATTTTGGAAATTATTTTGTTTTAATATATGCATTTATCATTTTGCATTCAAGTCAATGACTTCTTTCAAAATATGCTTCCAGATAGAAATTACATATATTTTTCTTAAAACATAAAAATGCTGGGAAATGCTGCTGTTTAAATATTTAATGTAAAAATGGGAGGAATGATTATTCTTTACTACTCAAAACATTCTTTCGATCAAAATTCTTTTTATCAAATAGAGTCTTCTACAGCACGTCCTCTTCCATATGTATCTATCACTGGTTTCTTTCACTGATATTTTCTCGTATAAGAGCTTTTTTCACACACTATACAGATTAAGCTGAATTAGTCCATGTATCATGGAACTGATATATTTGAGGAAAAAAATTTATATTACAGAAGACATTCATAAAGTCTGAGGATGCCTGAGTAGCTCAGTCAGTTGAGCATCTGTTGGTTTTGGCTCAGGTCGTGATCTGGGGGTCATGGGATGGAGCCTTGCAAGGGCGCCCGCTGAGCGGGGATTCTGAGGATGCTCTCTCTCTGCCCTTCTCCCTTTGTCCCGCCCCCCTTCTCGCTGTCTCTCTCTGTGTCTCTGTCCTGTGTCTCTCTCTCTGGGATGAATGGATTAATCTTTACAAAAAAAAAAGTAAAGTTTATTATTTTCAAAGACAGAAAAGGATGCTGAATTTCAGCTTAAAATACTGATGGATGCATTCCTACTCTGCTCTTAATAGCATGCATCAATAATGCTTGTTAGTGTAGAGAGTTCATTTAAATGAGCAGAAATAACCCTGGAAATGAAAGTTGAAGCAGGTTGGTTTTTTTGGTCTTGTTTTGATTTCGTTTTTGTTTTGAGAAAATAATCACTCCATGATTTTCATGTGAATGTTTGCTTTCTCCTCTCAGGAAGTACGCATGTTTTTAATCACCTGGTCCAATTCCACCCCGTTTAATTTTGTCTTTATCTTGTCTAAGATCCTTCCTAATCCTAGAGCTGTACCTCCTTACAGAAATCTTGCATAAAACCTATTTCTATGGAATTGCATTAAAACAAACGAACATTCCAACTTCCCTGTACTGTAGACCAATTGGTAATTATTTTAGTCACCGTCTGCATTAGGAGTTCCATCTTTTGGGCATTGAAATTGATTTTTCTCATCTTAGCATCTGAAGATCCTGAGTGTGCCCCTTGCCCAATCGCCTGAGACTATACAGTGAGTGACACCTACAGCAGAGGATGTGGAGGCAGCGCCTTTTCGGGCACCAGAAATGGCAGCATCAGGAGCATCAGCACGAGTAGACTTTGTAGAGGTAGTTCTCCCAAACTGTATTATTGAAACCAAACATTTTTGGCGTCCCACCTGCTGATGGGGGCTGCCTTACTACTCCCTAGATTTATGCAAAATGTTTGGTCTTTGTTAAAATTTAACAATGGCTTTTCCAACTAATACAAAGAAACCTGATTTTTCTTTTTTTTACAAGTGTGTTCAGTTGCCTTGAATTTCAATGACTACAAAGTTTTGTCGGTCTCCGAAAAACATTATTACCCATATTTTTTATCAAATTTATTTCATTATTTGTAATATAAAGCTGCTGTCGCATATAATTTTTGTGTAAGTATTTTTGAGTAGATCAGAACAATTCATCATCTTAGAAGTCAGCCTAATGCAGTAAATAGGAAATTTTCTCTAGTCAGTTATATTCTTCAGAGACCGAGTATGGTTGCCCAGTTTTGGTGCCGTGCTTCCTAAAAAATGTTCCATCGTGAACTTATTTTGCAAAGTGGAAGATTATTCCAGGATAGCCCCAAGTCAAAATATGAAAAGCTAGTGATTGATTGGTTTTGGCATTCTTTCATTTTATGTAACTTAATGTGGAACAGTTAATTTTCTAACCATAAAACATTGTTGTTAATTAACCACATTGGCTTGATCGGTACAGTTCAATGACTTATAGCATTTCACTTTGCATGTAAAATGAGTCTTTGTAATGATTTTTTTGCAGAATAAGTAACAATCGACATAATGGGCACATCTACTTTTAACTCTTTAAACATATGACTTAGAAGTAAGACATGTTTCATACTGAAATTTTGAAGTTTGAAATCAAGATTGCAGAGGGCTTCATCTTGGTGCAGTTCGACATAGTCATCCTTCACCCCCCATCTTGATTTGTTTGTTGGAGCAAAACAAGATGTACAGAATTTATACTCGTTCTATTGTAACTGTTGCTTGGTTAAATATAATTAGAAAGTTCTTTTCTTAAAAACATCTGAGCAGGGTACACTGAGCTTAATAGCTCTTCCTTTTTTTGTTTTGTTTTGTTTTGTTTTGTTTTTATCTCATTTCGTGACTTAGGAAATTACAAACTGCCATTTTTTTTTGGCAAACCTACACCACAGAGTTGAAATGCACTCTTCTGAAGATTTGTATTCTTGTTTTGATGTATTTTAACCATGCAAAATATATGAGATAATAAAATTATGTCCTAAAATGCATAGCCCTTTGTAAAAAACACATATACATATGAAAGTATGTTGGGTTTTTTTGTTGTTGTTGTTAAAATGGTGTGAATGCTGATTTTTTTTCATGAGTGCTTACGAAAATCTGTGTGTAAAGATTCATACATCTACTTTAATTGTACAACATTGCTTTTAGCTGTGTGCTTTATGTTAATTGACTTCTGTCATTCTTACATAGACTGCCTGTATCTCTGGATAGATTCAGATATAGATGAAAGTTCTGTTCTCAGAACAGCAAGGTAAATCTCTGACTCTGCTTCAAGTAAATTGTGCTATTCCAGTGTAGGTTTGTGATATGCCCTTAACCATGCCCTTCAAATACCATTTTAGAGAGTGTTTAAAGCATTCTGCAAGGAAGTAGCTTTAATGATTAAAGAAATACTGCTGTTCTGCCTCTATTGTGTTCCAAGGGGGAAACTGGACTTGCTGTTGCTAAAATTTTCAAGTCTTACGGAGCTGCAGTTAAAGTCTGCAGCAATGTGCAGTAGTTCTGTTGGAGAATCATTTTGTTGGCATCATCTCACTGCAGTAAGCCATGTTGAGTTTCTGGTCTTATGATAATTACAACTGAAAGCTTGTATTTGTAGGATAAAGGGAACTTTCCTTAATGAGAAAAAAAAAACTAACAAGTAACTTGAATTTCAACTGTTGTCAAAACTGGAATGGTTTAAGACTGTATCAGCAGAAGTGAGTACCGAAGTAAAAACGTAAACTAATACCACGGAATACGATACTTGATGCATTTTTGCCCACTGTTAGTGCTGTGCATCACTGTTAACGTCCCGACTCATTTAAATGACTACAGATTCATGCACAATGTTTACGTCACTCTAATCTTACCCTGAGAGGACTCACACATACCAACGTAACAATATTAAATGTGTTCATTTTACAGTTAGATCATTTTTAGCCTCCAGATGTGTATCTTTAAACTAGATAAAACGTTAAAAGGACAAAATCTGATTGTACGCATTTGGAGTTATTGAAATAACGATTTCCTCTTGCACTGTCATTTAAAAATATATTGATTATAAACTCATGATAGTGGGATTTGCACGTTAAGCCAGAATTTGACTAAATGTGCTTAGTAATAAACAAAAACTAAAACAAGATTAAAAAATACCTCTTAAGAAGAAGCCAGCACAATATATGCTTGTCCATTCTCCAGGATTCAGTATACAACAGAGCTCTTTCCTCCCTGTTGGGATATGGACACTCTCAGGCATCTGGACCACCATGTGAGCAACAACGCTGACTTGCCCTTCAACATCTTATTGACATCTCATGAAGTTCAGTTTTTGTGCCTCTTAGGAATGCCTCAGAAAGCAGGATGCATCTTCCGATTCTCCTGCGAGTTCATGAAGAATTTCAGATACTCGCCCATCCCTGTGTTTCTGTTCCTATCAAATGTTACTAAGATTTCTACCATTTTGTATTTTCTTTTGAACCATGTCTACTTTTTTTAGAGCAAAATGTGCAGATCTAAATTTTGTCACAAAAATATGGCTGTCCTATCAATTTTTAGTCAAAAACAAAATGCAAAGAAGTCACATAAGTGTTATTTTACCTTGTTTGCTTCTGCCACCAGCACTCAACATAAAGCTGGATAAAGACAGTTGATATTTATTTACTGGCATAAAAAGCAAATATTAGTGGGGTAAAATTACAGCAAAGGGTTGTTGTTACAGTAAAAAATAGGTTCAGAACAGAAGAGGGTTAGAACAGCCTGAGGATGTACAGATTACACAGTTGTTCAAAATCTCATTGAAGTAAAAAATGTGTCAAACCAATAATGGCCTTTCCTTCCTCCCACACTCAAAGTGCTTTGATTTCAGATTATGATACATATGGATATGACACTCGAAACCAAACTCTTAGTCACCTCTCTGCTTGGGTGAATTTTGGAGAGAATACAGATTTTTGATTCAGTCCAGTTCAGTTAACATTTATTGAGGACCTACTGTGTGCCAAAGCCTTGCAACTGAGGTGCCAGGTACAGTAGACCCCCTTGTGTTAGGCTGATCATAGTCTGCTAAGGGGTGTAGACAAGTCATGCATTACATACAATTTGGCATATTACATGGAATTCTAGAAATGTGATGAGTGAACAGAAAGAGTGCAAAGAACACTTACCCTATTGGTAAAATTTAGGTAAGAATTGCAAAGGAGATGAAGGCTAAGGATTCTTTTGGACAAGAAATTGTCCTTTAACCAGTGCAGGGTAGGAAAAGGAGCATTACTTCCAGAGGAACATATCACAAGGCATTAAATGTGCAAGGAGTACACCTGGGGAAGGAGTAGCCATTGGTGGATAGAGGAGATAATCATGGAAAGGACTGTATGCCGTGGTTAGACTTCATTTTGCAGACAGTGATGATGTTTTAATGAAAGATATTTAAGTGGAGAAATGGTAACATAGATTTGTGAGTAATGGGATAAAATTTAAGTAAGAAATCACAGGTAGCTGCCCCTATACGGAAGCAAAGGAAAAAATCCACTCAGTATATTCTTTTGTGTTTTTTTTTACACATTTATGAGGTGTATATTGCATAACATAATACCCGTTTTAAGTGTACAATTCAATAATTTTTAGCAAATTTGTAGTTTTGTGATCACCACCACACTATAACATTTTGTGTTTGTTGAACATTTCCATCACCCCCCACCAAAAATTCCTTGTGCTCGTTTGCAGTGCATCCTCATTTTGATATCAGTTCCCACAGCAGCCCCAAGCAACCACTAATCTCCTTACTGTCTTTATAAATTCCCTTCTCTGAACACTTCCTGTCAGTGGAATCACATATGTGGTCTATTGTGTCTGGCGTCTTTCACTCAGCATAATGTTTTTGCGGTTTCCACCAGATTGTTATGAGACCAACAGAACAGAACAGTATTTCACTCCCAAAGAGACTGTGAACTCTGGGAAAACAAGACGTCTAAGAAGGAGGTCCTGTGAGCCTGACCACTGTGTGCAGGGCACGGGGGTTGGAGGGACCAAGGTGGTGAGGACAGAATGGCGGGGGAAGACGGTTCAGTCAGGGTAGAAGAATCAGAAATGCATGGGGATGTGAAAGGAGAAGGAAACATGTCAAGATATCTTAATAAAATTTGCTGAAGACTAAATCTATTTCCTCCCTGTCTTCAAGGTTTGTACTAGGTATTTGTAGACACTAAATATTTGTCAATAAGACTTTTGTGGTTACCATCTATAGATATCACGAGCCTTGTTAGCTTTTTTTTTTTTAAAGATTTTATTTATTTATTCATGAGAAACACACACACACACACACACACACACACACACACAGAGAGAGAGGCAGAGACCCAGGCAGAGGGAGAAGCAGGCTCCACACAGGGGGCCCGATGCAGGACCCGATCCCAGGACCCTGGGGTCATGCCCTGAGCTCAAGGCAGATACTCACCCCCTGAGCCTCCCAGGCACCCCCCCCCCCCCCCCGTTAGCTTTTTGAGTTAAAATCACTTCTCCGAAGAATGCAGGACCTTAGAGAAAGCCAAGGAATCGTGACAGGCTGACATCTGCAGTTTAAGTATAAAAGCTCAAAAGTGAACCTGGAACGAGCCGTATTTTCCTTGGAAAACCACTTGGGACAATGTGATCATTGCACTGAGATTAGAACTGCAGGTTTTCAGAGAATTGCAAGATTGGTTTAGGAATTCCTGTTCAGTTGGGGAAACACGTAGGTGGCATTATGAGGCCACTCAAGTAAGATAAGGCTTCTGGCACATTCTCTGGGCCTACTTTCAGGCTTTACCTCACTAGCTGAAAAGTGTGGCCCTGCTGATCTGGCTGTGCTATAGGTGAATATAAAGCAAGTTTGGAGTTACTTACTTACAGTGACCTGCTAAAAAATAAAATGAAATAAAAAAATCACAGGAGTATAGTGCAGCTGATGGAATAAAGAGACTGAGTGCTGGCTGGAATATGCCTGTCACTTGGGCGCACCAGGAAGGACAAGCTCAGAAACAAAGAAGTAACTCAGTGCGAGAGCCTGACGAGAATCTCCAGGTTTAATGGCACGACTGGCTTCAGGCCAAGAAGCAAGCGAACTAAGCAAGGTTGGAATCTCAGAACAAAGCAACCAAGACAGGTTTCCAGAGGGCCTACCCAGAAAACCCCCTTCCTGGAAACCCCACCTCTGTGCTCTCGAAGGCAGAAGCAGCCCCTCCATGCCCCACCATTGGAGGGACTCTGTGGTACACTGCGGCCTCTGGGGGTGAAGAGCAACTTCTAAGCTCGGGCCAGAGACCCTCCGGAGCCATCCCGGGATAAGGAATGGAACTGGATCCCTAAGCCCCAGAGTTAGTATCTCCCAGCTGAGCCCATGGTGGATGAGACCCATCTAGAACCCAAAATGTTGGTGTTTGTTTGCTTCTTTTAGGGCAACAAGGAGCATCCACCAGCACAAAACTCAAACTGTGGTCTTGAGAAGAGATCAACTACTAATATTAACATACTTAAATCCTAAATAACTGATATTCCTTTGTGAAATGACCAGAGGTGTTGGCCAAATATTTGCAGCCTCTGGGGTTGGGGAGAGAAAGAGATGCATCCAAGTGCATTGGGATAAGATAGACATCTTCATATTTTCCTTCCACTTTGGCCACTTAGCTTCTCCCTCTACCTCTATTTGCTGAAAGGAGAAAACACAACAGTCCCACTGGAAGATTCTTTCAAGGAAAAATTATCGGAGGAGGAGAATCATAGTCTGCTGTGGGCTTTGTATGGAAGCTAGAGGGGAGTGACAGGACACATCAGAGGCACACACTGTGGGACCTTATCCAGCACTTCTTCCTGGATGCGAGGCCTACACTTCTCTCCTTCCATCCTCCGTATTCCACCTAGACTTTAATTATTTACTTATGTACTTTCCTTCTTTATTTTCTAATTGTAGGTTTCTTGAGGACACGGTTGGTGTTTTATTAGTCCCCCCCAGGGTAGCTAGCATACTGGCTTTGCCAATGGTGTGTATAGCTAAGAAAGAACGAAAAGAAAGATAGAAAGGAAGTACCACCTACCGAAAGAGAGAGAGAGAGGAAATAAGATTACTTCTGTTAGGGAGGAGGAGAGGACAGATTTGAGAACATTGGATCTAGGCCTTAAAAGGAAAGTTACATTTCAACTACTTGGGGGGAAGCAGTGGCAACCAGTCAGAGGAAATGGCGGATGTAGAAGTGTCCAAAGGTGTATTATTGGAATCAGGAAAGCTCTGATTTTTCTGATAGTTGAAATAAGTCAAAGGAACAGTGGAGTGTAAAGGTAGACTGAGGAACTCGGATCTGACTAGTTGGCAAGCTAGTCAAGGATCCTTAACTATGTGAGTAACAAGAAAGAGTTGGTGTTCATGGCAGGAGTTAAAAACTTAAGAGAAAATGCACATTAGTGCAACGTCCTAATAAATAAAGCAATTGATGTATTTAAACACAGTACGACACTTATTTTTAAATCTCTTCTAAGCATCTGGCACTTGGATAGACCTGCAGATGCGTGAAGTCCTATGCATTACAACTCAGACTTTGTCTTCCCTTCTAATAAAACGTCAGTCCAGACAAAACTGATTTAGCCTACAAGTGGCCTTGTGTTCGTTGATAATGAAGGGACGCTAATGTTGACTGGTGGATATGCAAGACTATCTACCCACAAACACGTTTTCATTAAATCTTGTAACAACTGTGTAAGGTCTGTGTTCCCACTGTTTTAACCAATGGGAAAACTGATATCCCTGCATCCAAACCCTGCATCCAAAGCCACTTCTCCCTCTGGTACTCCATCATGTACCATCCTCACCGTTTTCCCACAGATTATAGTTTGCTTAAATTATATTTTTAGCCATCTCGAATTATTTATGCTGATATTGCTCATTTGACTGGTATACCTCCACCGCCCTTGATTAGAAATCAAGTTGTATTAATACTTCTAGTAGATTAGAGGTATTCATCACACAAGACAAGGATTGCTTGTCCTCTTCAGATGTATGTCAGGGTATCTTCTGTGCTCTGGAATCATAAATTAACCTTCTGTCCTCAGAATGATACCTTGAGGGGGTGGCCAGTGAGTTTCATAAGGTTAGAAGAGTATCAGATTATCTGTAATAATGTAAGATGCTCATCGTATCTTTGCTTGATGGCTCAGTGTCCATAACTGTCCATTTTATCTTTTCAAACTTTTAAAATGGGAGTGGTTTCTTATTTTTTATTTCCTAAGATGTAAGATTGTAAAGGTAACAATACCTCATACAGCTGCCGCGCATTACATTTTTCAAGGCCTACTAAAAAAAAAAAAAAAATGCTTTTAAGAATATGTTTTTCTGGGATCCCTGGGTGGCGCAGCGGTTTGGCGCCTGCCTTTGGCCCAGGGCGCGATCCTGGAGACCCCGGATCGAATCCCACGTCGGGCTCCCGGTGCATGGAGCCTGCTTCTCCCTCTGCCTGTGTCTCTGCCTCTCTCTCTATCTCTCTGTGACTATCATAAATAAATAAAAAATTAAAAAAAAAAAAAAAGAATATGTTTTTCTGACCTGCACATTAGCCTGGTAAGGAAGGCATAAAAAATATTTCCCTTTTAGTTAATAGGAACTGTAATGTTATTTACTACCATATAAATCATATCCTTTGTGCCACAGGCAATGTGCTGATTTTCGGGTCAGCTTATACTATTTATTGATACATATTAATTCTATATTATGTTTCTCCTTGAGGATGAATTTTTAGAGTCATAATTTTTATTGTAAGTTCATGCTTTGCGGAAGGATTTCACACAAACTGATGGAACTTTGAAATATAAATTGTTTTGTATGGTAATTACCATAAAAGACAGTTAAGCAGTCCAGGATGTTTCTATACAGTAATTACCGAATAATGTACCTTCAGTATTCCTTGATTTAATGAGTACAGACACTGTAGCTTCTCATGTCAAGGCGTTGCTATTCTATAAAAATTTTAAATCGACTTTTTAATACAAAGTTTCTCATACTTGAAAATCAAACCCTTATTTTCCATGATGCAGATAGTCGGTATGCATTTTGCAATTTAGGGGAAAAAATGGAGAGAAACTGGATAACATTTTAGGGAAAAAGGCGAAGAACATCATTGTCGTCAGGCCGCTGTGGATTAACAGGCTTATGTGGGCATCTCTAATTATAAAGGAAGACTGGGGGGAAAAGAGGATTTAAAAAGGGCAGTCGATGTGGACCCCGTAATTCTAACAGAAGTGCAAAATGGTCCATGCAGTCCACACCGAGCTTCGGGGACAGGGTGAGAAATCAGTGTGTTTAACATTAGCCACAGAAAAGTCAGTGAAAGAGTGAGGATTGGAATCAGGGAAAACTTGCCCAGCGTTTGTGGAGCACTGAGAACGTGGGGAGAGCTGTGCCAGGTGTGGAGAATTTCAGGGATCTAGGCTGTCCCTTCAGGGAGTTCTTGATTCTCTGGAAGCGACACTCTAAGCCAAGGGAAAGGCCTGGGCACAAGCAGGTAGATGAGTGGGAAATGGATGAATCATGGAAAGTTCCAGCAGGGCCATTGGCGGGGGGGGGGGGGGGGGGGGGGAGGTGGTATTAGCTCGAGCTTGTTGAGAGAGGGCCTTGGGGATGCAGAAGGGAGCCTGGCTGATGAGGGCTTCGGACGGTGGCGCATGAGTCATGTCAGTAGAGAAGATAAGCCCAGTTCGGGGAACGTTGCCAGGCTCTGGCCGTTTAGTGTCCCCTGAGACAGGCCCCAGGATCCTAACTGTCCTCGTGGCTGCTGACCTTCATGGGGTCCCAAGTTCCTCACCTCTGCCAACGCCTGCAGCCTTCCCATTAGCCCTTGGGAACAGGTGTCCTCATCGCCGTCACAAACGAGGAAACAGAGACAAGGCGACACTGTGCCCCGTGTCACGATGTGGGGAAGGGGAGGGCGAGCATCTGAACCTGGCAGCCCGACCCCAAAGCCGTGGCCCCGCCGAGGAGGATGCACCCAGATCCGGATGAAAGTTGTGAAGATGTGGGAGGATATATTTTTTCTAGAGATTTGAATACATATGGAATTCAGAAAGATGTTGCTGATACTTATCAGTAAAATACCCAGAAGTCGTTTTTTTAAAAAAAGCTTTATTTAAATGTGATTGGCATCTGATAAACTGTGCATCCCTAGAGTGTACCCCAGGATAAGACCTGAAATATATACCCCAGTGAAAGCATCCCCGTGCTCGAGATAGAGAACACACCGATCATCCTTAAACGTTCCCGCAATCACTGCTCACCGACTCGCCACCCAAATACCATTCTGCTGTCTCTCACTATAGATGAGTTTGAATTTTCCAGAATGTTATATAAATGCAATCATAAGAATAGATAGATAGATAGATAGATAGATAGATAGATAGATATAGATGATACAGATATAGATATAGATATAGATATAGATATAGATATATTTGGTCTGGCGTATTTCACTAAGAATAATTATTTTCTTTGTCCATGCTGTAATGTTTGTCAATTTTTATTCCTGAGTAGTATTCCACTGTGGAAATATACCAGTTTTTTTTTTTTAACCTCATTATGGATAGTGTATGAGTTGTTTTCTTCCAGTTTTTTTAACTATTACAAGTAGGCCACTATGAATATTCATGTACACATCGCTGTAGAAATGTTTAGGAAAAGAAGTTGGGCACAAGGGATATATAATATAGATTCTCATTTCTATAAAATACAACACGAGGCATAAACCAGTCTATGCTATCAGACCCCGTGGTAGTGGTTCCCTTTTGGGAGGTGAGGTGGTGACTCGTGAAAGAGCGGGTGCGTGAAGGGGCCTGCATTTGGACTCTGGAAGGTTTCGTTTCTTCATCCTGATATTAATTACGTGGGCAACAAGTCCAGCATATAAAAATCTAGTGAGAATTCTGCTTCTGCTGTGTGTTCTTCTATAGGTATCTTATACTTTGATTAAAAGTTAGGATAAAAGTGAGGCTAATGAAATGGTTTGGTTTGATCCAGAAGATTTTTCTATATGTTGTTTGGCACATCTGGGTTTGTTTTTGTTTTTGTTTGTTTTTTTTATTTCATAGCTCTTCCTTCCAGTCCAGTTACATGCTCCTAGAGTATCCTTGTTCGTCCTGTACCAGGACCTTTATACCTTTTACCGTGATTGCTTGTTTTACTGTGTGTCTTTCCGGTTACACTGTAAAGTTTCTGGGGAGAAAAAGACAATGTCCACCTTTCTCGTTTTCATGTCCATAGTCTGGTGTGGTGCTGGGAACGCAGTAGATATGCAGTGACTACTGGGATGAGCGTTAGAACGGTTGCTTGTGCACCTGCCCCAAGCTTGGCGTCTGAGTCTTCATTATTCAGGCTCTCCGAAGGCTTTGCTTCTCCTGTGGGCTACGAATTACTGACTTGAGTCTGATATTGAAGGTTTTTCTTCCTAACCTCAACTCTTTGTTTTCACAGACATTTTTCAAAATAATAATGACTTCTGTTACGGAGTACTTGCTGTGTCTTCTGAACACGTTACATCTACCAGCTTATTTGAGATGCACAACCCAGCAATATGGGTATTCACATTGTTTCCATTTCACAAACAGGGAAACTGAGGCACAGAAAAGATGAATATGTTGTCCAAGGTCACAGAGCTCATGACTGATCCCAGGCTAACTCCCGAACTCATGCTTTTATTCAGTATAGGCTTTTGTATTTATACATATTACTTTATGTCATTACATTCTGAATTTTGGCAAAATGCTAGCTCTTCAGAGTGGCTTTCTCTGGCCACTTTATCACACAGTAGCAGCCTCCCAATACTCTCAATCATTCTCCCCATGCTTTATTTCCTCATAGCACTTACCACCCCGTGATGTATTACGTATTTGTGCTTATTTCTTCCTTATTCATGTCCCCTCACTAAAACGGAAGCTCCATGAGGGCAGACACTTTACCTGTTTTGCTTTCTGCTATATTCTTGCATCTTAGAATAAGGCCTAATATATTGTAGATACTTGATAAATACTTGAATGAATGAGTAGATGCTTCGTGGGATCAAGCTGTGAAGCTACAAGGATGGCAAGGATTTTTTTTTTTAACCCTTTTAGCAAAATCACTTTCTGCTTAGAATAGAGACCAGAAAGGATCTCTTTTGGACAAAAGCATGGACACCGATACGCGTTCCATAGGGCCCAACTGGAATTCTTAACTCAAGAGCATTTCTGGCCGTTCCAGTGTCATGTGAGTTTTAATTCTGGAGGCAACTTCGTTCTGGCAAAGGGGAACCAAAGAGGGTTTTTATGTGGCATCACATGACTTGCATTTTAAAGCGATCTCTGGGCTCTGTGTGGAGAGCGGGTTCTGGAGGGCACAATAGAGGGCGCGGAACCGCTCAGGGGGCCACGGAAATAGCCCAGGTGTGAAGAAGGCCGTGGGCTGGAGCTGCAGAGGGGACTCTAGAAGGGAGACGAAATAGATTTTAGAGACAGAAGAATCCGCAGGGCTCGGTGAATAGTTGGTCGTGGGTTTGTGCTTCCGACGGGATCGACGGCGTGGAGAGCGGAGGGCATTGGGCATGGGGCTGAGTGTTCAGCAGGACAAACTGGGCCCGTGGTGGAATCGGAGGTGCTGTCGGCAGACAAGCAGCAGAGTGTGGACCCGGAGCTCGGGAGAGCCCGGGCGGGAGGCCCCCGTCGTCCAGGCCGCAGCTGGCCGAGTGGGCGCACGAGCAGGCCGCCCTCCAGGACCCGCGTCCTCAGCTGGCACACGGTGACCAACTCAGCATGACTCCGGCCGGGGCAGAGCGCAGGCCACCCCAGGTGCCAGCCCGCTCCTGCCCGGGCCGCCCCGGCTGCAGGTGCTGCTCCTGCTGCTGCTCCACGGTGGCCCTTCACGTCCGGCGGCCTCCGTGGAGGAGCCCGCTGCCTGGCGTGGCTCCCTCAGGTGCCCAGGCCGCGATGCCAGGGAGCCTTGAGAGCCAGGCCTCAGGCTTCTACGAAGGAGTTTGATGACTAGCTCGTGAAGACACCAGATATCCCCACAAACCAACACTCGGGTGATTAGTTGCTACAGCAAGAGAAGCTGCAAACCGTGGAGAACCACGGAGCGGGTCAGTGAGAGGGCGTTGGACGGCCTCGGTAGGGATCTTGGAGAAGGTTCAAGAACGTGGTCGTCTTCTCTGCATGGGGAAGGCTCTGAAGACGGGGCATTTGGTAGTGGAGATTTTAGTATTTTCCACCAGGAGACCAGGGGAATGGAGGGTTGCGGAGCTGCTGTTGTCTTCTATTTGCTTTGTCCCATCACGACCACGAAGAGCCCTCAACTGAAGTTGCTACGTTATGACATTAGCTGTGATCAGTGGGGAAATCCCAGGCCTAGTGGGGAGCAGCCCCGCTAGCCACCAGCTGTCAGCTGTCAGGGCCCCGTTTTCCTTGCTCAGTAGGTAAACGTTGCCTCCTACCAGGACTCCTCAAGCAGCAATTACCAAAACGCCAGATGCTGGGGCTGCCAATTAAAAAATTACTCAAGCCCACAATTTCCAACTATTAGATATTGTATTAGGCAGCTTGGGTTGCCTTCACCAGAAACCGTAGACGGGGTGGCTTAATTTATTTCTCACAGTTCTTGGAGCTGGGAGGTCCAAGACCAAAGTGCTGGCTGACCCTGCTGCCCAGCGAGGCTCTCTTCCCAGCCTGCAGGTGCCTCCTCGTGCTATTTCTACACCACAGGGCGGGGTGGGGGGGCAGAGCTCTGACAGATGCTACCTACTATTTGCTTGATGTTCTAGGACAAATTAATTTCCATAGATTTTTTTTTAAGTTCACTTTCCTTTTATTTGAACATAGTACGATCCATATTTATAAAAAGCTCTTTTTCTTCAGTTTTATTCCAGTCGTATTGAGATATAATTGACATTCATCACTGTGTAAGTGTAAGGAGTATAGAATAATAATAATCCACATAGCGTGAAATGATCACCACGCTGAGTTTAGTTGGCAAACATCATCCAATATGGATGCAAGAGAAAGAAAAAGAGAGACAAAGAAACTGTTTTCCCATGTGATGAGAACTTGTAGGATTTACTCCTTTAGCAACTTGCCTGTGGCCACCATATGGCGTTGCATCCCTTCCCTGGATTTGTAAAGAGTATTTTCTACTGGTCGGCTTCACGTGAGCCTACTTCGTATTGGTTGCATACACACCTAAAGCTGCGGGGGGTTTGTTTGTGATCTATAAAAATTATGACAGTTTTTTTTTTTTAATGACAATATTCTTTCAGGGACCGAAATTGTAACAAAGACTTTCTCTGAAGATTCCTTTTTCTAAAATGCGATTATTCTCAATTGCATTTGTTGTAATCTGAGGAGCCCTCTGAGATACATTAAAGGGGCCCAATTTAGTCTCATGACCTCCAAAGTGAAATCTGTCAGAGAATGGCTCCCTTAGAATTGGAGATTTTTTTAGAATGCCATAAATGGCTTATCATTATAATATGTATGGGGTTTTGCAGGCAGAAAAAAAATCAGAAAGGTAAACTGGTATCAAATTACATTTGACCTTTGAACAAAGGAGCACCAGGACCTTAGGCAGTTGAAAATCTGCATGTGGGTTTTGACTCCCCCAAAACTGGACTACTAATAGGCTACCATTGACTAGAAACCTTAATGATAGCATAAACAGTAAACACACGTTTTTTATATTTATTGTATATTGTAGTCCTACAATAAAGTGAACTATAGGAAAGAAAATCCTATTAAGAAAATCAAAAGAAGGAGAAAATACATTTACAGGGCTGTATTGTATTTACTTAATAATAATAAAAAAAATTATCTGCATATAAGTGCACCAGAAAAGCTCCAACCCATCTTGTTCAAAGGTCAATTGTACAAGGTTCCTTGAATGCAGCGTGGAGGAATTTAGACCAACACCTAAAATAATTTGATTTCTGAGCCCAGATATGACACGACCAGATTGTTTTAGGGATGATTCCGGTATCAATTGTAAGTATGGATTGGAAGCAGTTGAAAGTGGAGGCAGGCAGACTGGTGACAAGGCCGTGACAGAGGCCTGGGGTATCATGGTCCAGCAAGTAAGAAAGGCTGACCTAAAACGGTAAGAAGCGCTTAATCTCTTAAACCTTACTCGCAGTATTATCTGATATGAAGCCACGTCCGGGTCGGGCAGAGGAGATTTAAAAAGAACATGCGAGACGTATAGTGGAGGTCGAATAAACGATGCTTATAATTGACTAGTTTGGACAATGATGGAGGAGAAGAAGTTCCGGATGGCTTCCCAGTTTCCACTTTGGGCTACGGGGAGGATAGTGGTGACACTCATCAAAATGGGAAATAGAGAAGTAAGAGGCAAATCCCTTCTATTGTTGCTTTATTGGGACACTCGCTCCTTTCTTTCCTTGTAGGGAAAATAGATCCCATCCTCTTATTTTGGCTCTGATGGTTCCTCCATCTTTAAGAATGAGCCGCTGGAAAAAAAAATTAAAAATAAATTAGAAATAAAATAAAATAAAATAAAAATAAATAGATAGATGATAGATAATAAATAAATAAATAAATAAATAAATAAATAAATAAATAAATAAATAAAAAGAATGAGCCGCTGCTCACAGTGGGAAGGTCTAACATGGCTTGACCCTCGGAACACAGCCCACCGTAGCCCGACAGGAGAATAATCCTGTGGACCGGTCTCCCCCATGAGTGCCTTGCTCTTGAGAAAGAACTTTCTGTCTCTTCTTTTGTTATGGCATTAATGTTAAGGAAACAGTGAACTCCTCTGATCCCTTACACGTTGCAAAGAATTTTATTGAGAAAATACTTTGCTGTTTCACGATATGTCTACTGCTTTAGACACCTAGTTTTTATGTTGGTGGTAGCACCATCTGCTTGTAATTTCCTTTCCGCCTTCACCATCTGGTGAACTCTCCTCTTAAGCCCCAATTCCAGTATTACCTGACATGAGGCTATCTCGAGGCTCCTGAATTACAAGTTCTCGCAGCATTCTGACACCTTCTGGGTAGCATGACTCCCAGGCTTAATAATTGAGTACAGTAACTTCATAATTATTTGACTTCTGAATTTTCTGACAGAATGTAAGCTCCATCAGGGCAGCGATTGTGTTTGTTTTGTTAATCCCTGAATCATTCTCACACACAGAATAAAAAACTCACAGTATTCATTACTATTGTCAATAATAATGTAACTAATAGTGTGACTAGTAATGTAGCTAATAATAACGTACCTAATACCAATAATTGTAAGCTTTAAGATCATTCCGTTGGATTGTGAGGTGCGTGAAGGTAACAACCACATCATAGCGCCAGCCCTTAGCCTAGCATCTGATATCTGCCCAATAGGTATTTGTTGCATTAAATAAACAATTATTTGGTTAATGAATTTAGAAGCTTAATTTACAGAAAATCTGTAAAGTGAAATATCAGTATAGTACAAAAGTAAAGAGGTTAGATGATAGACTTACTATTTTGTCTACAAGGATAACAATGATATGAAGAATTAGGCCTTTCTTCCACTTTGGACAATTAGAGCTACGTGTTTTGTCACATTGACAAAAAGTCAATGTTTCCTCAATAAAATTCAGATTCAGAAATGTAATTTTTTTTAAGAACTTGGCAAGAAGCATTGGTCAAACTTATGACTATTTTAAAGCAAGATTTACTTTATATTAGTATAATTAACCATGAGAAGTAATACAATTAGACTTCAGTGTCTTTTACAGTTCTGTGATTGAAATGAGTTTTCATTATGAGGTACATTTCACAGTGGTCTCATTTAGAGTAGATTTCTTACCCATTGTTATTTCTAGCGTATAGTCCATTATTTCTGATAGCTATCCTACTATATTTTATTTCACAACTTCTAAGTGCTGATTGCTGTGATCATATTTTAGCATAATAATCTTTATGTCAACTTGTATCCATGGGGAAAAAAAAATCAGTCCTGGTGAAGGCCAACCAGAAAGTCATCCTAAGTGAAATTTGTTCTAAAATTGCTATTTTAAATGAACATATACAGCCAAAAGCATGCGTCATTCCAATTATTAAATTAAATCTGATTTTATTTCTGTGTATTGATAGAAACTATCAAAAAATATACCACTAATCTAGGTTTTAGCATTCACATAGTAAGTTGGGAAGACTCTAGCAATAACTTTAGAAAGAAGAAATATCTAGTTGAGTCTGAGGCCTATATTATTTTAAGGAGAAATTGAAATTAGAGAAAATGATTTATGGAGTAATTTTCTTTGAAGATGTAATAAATATGAAAAAGAAGAGGAATATAGACTTGAAAAAAATTAACATATCTACCTGAGTCCTGAAACTATAAAGTAATAAAAAGTAAAAGAAAAGAATATATATAGAATCTGTCAGGGCTTCTAAAAAGCAGAAGTTATAAACATCAGACAGCACACCAAAATACACAGGATACCTTATTAAGATGAAATCATCAAAATAGGTATCTAGAATATTGAAGTCAAATGCAGGAAGAAAAAATCAACTACCCTAAACCCTAAATGATTTGTAGAAATGTTTTTTTTTTTTTTATTTTGACCTTGTGATCAACATGTAAAACTATGCAAGTGTTTCTCTACATATTTTCTATTTATTTTGAAATTATTTAAAATGCACTTTATCGCATGACCCCCAAACGCTAGAATGGTGGAATGAGTGTAGCAGAAAGTATGTTTTGGGCTATAAGAAATTCTGAATAAAAGTGACTCCTTGAGTAGCAGGTACCTTGTTGCTCGTTAACAAAGTCTCAGGGTAAGCAGTTCTGAAGTTGGTTTCAGTAACTTAATGATTTTATCAAAGGCCTGGGCTTTCTGCGTCTATCTGTGCTGCCCTCCCCGCATGCTGGCTTTCATCCTTGGACTCGTTACCACATTCGGTTGCACAGTGTCTGCTGCCACTCTACACATCACATTCTTCTCCAACCATGAAAGATAGAGGAATAAAGGAGACAGAGGGGGAAAGTCCCATGACTTCCCCTGTCCCCCCGCCCCTTCTAAATCAAGGACAATTCTCAGAATCTCCCTCAGCAATCAAGCCCCAAATCTCTCCTCCTCCTCCTCCTCCTCTTCCTGTCATGTGTCCATGTCCTAGCCTCAGAGGAGATGTGCCGAGTGACTATCTGGCATTTCCAGTCTGAGGCACAGCAGATCCTGCTGGCAAGGAAGAAAGGGGGGGGAGATGACAGCGGTCTAGGAGCAATTGCCAGCCGTGGCTAAGTGCCAGGTTATTCTGAAAGGCTTTCATCCTCTACAGTTCAAATCCTCCGACACCTTAATGACAGAGTTGCATCCCTGGCATCCCCCTGTAGTATATACATCGGTGAGGGTACTGACCATCTAGGACCAAATCTATGTCAAAGCACATGAATTAGTATTTACAAAGCCCAGTGTAAAGAGTGATAAAGAGTTTTTAAAAGAGCTTACACCCGCCTAATTATTTTCCAGTAGTATATTCAAAATCCCATATAATGCAGGTTGCAATACACAGTAGTGAAAACGAGCATCTTCATAGCGGATCCTGTTCTTCATAGCGCTCTGATTGATGCCGCAGTGCACACTAGAAGTGTCAGTTCCAGCAAGTAGCCATCCAGGGATCATTGTTCCTGCTTACATAGCACCTTGGCCCCCACAAAGAGCTCAGAAAGTCTTACGGGTATAATCGCGTCTTTGCTGCATTGTCATGAGTTAGAGATGCACAATCATTTTTGACCAGTGGGAAAATTCATGTAAAGAGTGAAAGAGTGGTCATGAACCCAAGTGGACTGTATAGACAAAGAACAACAAAATGCGGACCTCCCCCATCTGGGCAGACCTTTCATTAAAATGAGCAGTGCAGAATTTGTCCTAGATAGCCAGCTGCTGTCCTTATAGTTCCAGTTTTCACTCTAATCTACTTCATCGGATGAGTGTATCTCCCTGCATAAACTAGAAGTATTCTTGAGAGCTTACTTGAGAGTTTATTTCTTCATATAGAATCTTTCATGCTCTGCACTAAAGTAGAGATAAGTAATTACAAGAAACTGAATTTTTCCAATAAGAGTCATAAAACCAACATAAGCCTTTAAATGCTGAATGTTTAAAAGGAAAATCTATTCCCAAAGGAAATACTCCAAATATGTGACAGCTTGATGTAAATTACAAATTTTAAGTGTTTATCCTAATAATTTAAGGACTGCAGGGAAGACTATCTTAATTGAGAAGGGTTAACAAACTTGTCTAAAAAATTGCCTTCCCAATATTCTTTGACAAAGTGATAGATGTTTAGTTTGGCTACGTACCCATCTGGAAGATTCCAGGAAGCCAGTTTAGCATTTTGTTGTTCTTGTTCTCGGGAAGAGGTTGAATTGAAATGATGGGAAGCAATAAAAATTGTCGCTGTGATATTGGGTTACGGTATAGTAATAACAAAGGCAGGATTTGATCTTAGAAGTTTTGATCATAAAACATTTGATCATAGAGGTTAAGGCTTATCTGCTATCAGGCACTACATTTTAATTTTTCCTGGCTTGTAAAGATACTAGATTTTATCTTCCTTCAAAATAAGTTGTGCCAGTAGCTGCATTTCTCAAGACTGTCAATTTCTGGACCTTCTAGTGTTCAGTACCGATGCTGTAAAGAATTATTTTTTCAAAAATTTATAATATGGGGGTCATTTAAAAAGAAATTATTCACAAGGGAAGAACATGATAATGTGGCAAATTTGGCAGGTCTAAATTATAAAATAGAAATGTTCATTAAATTTACGACAACCGATCAAGCAAAGTAGAAAGGTGGTACTTTCTTTCCCTAAGTTTCAGTAAAGAGGGAAACATCGGACATTAACAACTGAGAGTTTTCCTGTCCTTGTGCCATGAATAGCCACTAATCAGAGAGAATGTGTGAGCACATTTGAAAGACAAGTTGAAAGCTGGAATGCATAAACCCACGCCAAAAATTGAAAGAATCCTGCCAGAGTCAGCAAATCTAAGTTACTACACTGGGAATTAATGGGGAAACAATAGCCCTGCCAACTTTATGTGGCTTCAGGGGTAATTGTACATTTAAATAAATAAAGCCTCTGGCATCTGATAAAAAGAAAACCATACATTGTATGCAGATGCACCAAGATATTGCATTATTTTCCAGCATTGGAAAATTCCATTCCAACTGGAGTCTTTTTCCAGATTTGCAGTTGGGTAAATTCTATAAAGTAATGACATGCTAGTAAGGATTTAATTTTCACAAATACAACCAAAATGATAATATTAAGAACAAATGTCCCTGGATCGCAATAGCATGTACCCTAAGAAATGAGAACTTCAAGTAGTTCATTAATATAAATAGTTATCTAACAAAAATTCTCTGGTAATATTCTCAGTGTTTAATTTATCTATCATCTTTATATGCAAAGGTTTCAAGACTTCACTATTTTTAGGGATCAGGATTAAATCATAAACCCATACAGCCATCTAGATGTGAGATGTTAAAGAGTGATCTCGACCAGGGGTCGGGAAACTGTGGCGTGTGGTCCAAAGCTGGCATCCCTGTTTTTCGTGAATAAAGCTTTTTTGAAACAAAACCATATCCATGTGTTAACATATTATCTGTGGCTACTTTTGCATACAACAGCAGAATTGAGCAGTTGAGACAGAGATCAGATGGACTGCAGGATCTGAAACACTTCCAGCCTGGCCCTTACAGAAAAGAATTGGTTGGCCCCTGGCGTAGACTCTGGTGACCTGCAGAGAACACGCTTTTCATAAAAACATTCATATTTAAACAATGGTCAATCCAAACATTTCAGGCCAGATATAGATGGCAGGCCAGTGCTGGGAAAAGAATGACCTTATCATTCTTAGCCTTGTTACTGACTGCCTGTGTGACCTTGAACAAGTCACCAATTCTCTGATAAGTGAGCATTTCCCTTTACTGAGGTTGTGGTGCATGAGGTCAGATGGCAAGAAACAGCACGGTCTTTCAGGGAAATGTGAAAGCTGGGCCAGAGAACTATATCCAGAACAGTCATAAATGGGAGGAGAGCCTAAAGTGAACTTGGGAGCTGAGGTACAGAGTCTAACAGGTCAGAATTTCCAAGCAGACAAATGAGGATGATCTGATCAAATTTAAATACTCAAATATGGCTAGGCCTGTGTTTTCACGAACAAGGATTCAATTTCATCGTCTACAAAAAGAAGTTTTTCAAAATGTGCTCTGAGTCTGAGAAAGGTCCTATAGGAAAGAAAATAATAAATGTCCCTTGGTCACATAGACAGGAAAAAGTCTAAATTAGTTACATCTATTAGAGAGTCACAATGAACCTTTGTGTATTTCATCTGTATTTCATACGGCCAAGAGGATGTAAAACTGTCACTATTTGCAGGTGACATGGTATTATATGTAGGAAACCCTAATGTCTCTGAAAAACGGCTAGAACTGATAAATGATTTCAGGAAAGTCATAGGACACAAAATCAATACGCAGGAATCTGTTGCATTTCTGTACACTGATAATGAAGTGGCAGAAAGAGAAATTAAGAAAACAGTCCCATTTACAATTGCACCAAAATAGTAAAAGACCTGGGAATAAACCTAACCAAGGAAGTGAAAGATCAATACACTGAAAGCGATAAAAATATTGATGAAAGAAATTGAAGATGACACAAACAAACGGAAGGATAGTCCATGCTCATGGATTGAGAGAACAAATGTTAAAATGTCCATACCACCCAAAGCCATCTACAGATTTAATGCAACCCTTAGGAGAATACCAATAGCATTTTTCTTGGAACAAATCATCTTAAACAATGATCTTTTGCATATGGAACTGCAAAAGAACGTGAATAGCCAAAACAATCTTAAAAAAGAACAAAACTGGACGTGTCTGTGAAATTAATCAGTCAGAGAAAGACAAATACCGTACGATTTCACTCATATGTGGAATTCAAGAAATAAGACAAAGAAAAAAACAAGAGGCAAACAAAAGAGACTTAAATATAGAGAACAAACCAGTGGTTACCAGGGGAAAGGTGGGTGGAGGGATTGGGATGGGTGAAAGAGGGGAAGGGGATTAAGAGCCCACGTACCATGATGAGCACTGAGTAAAGTACAGAATTGTTGAATCACTTTATGGTTCACCTGAAACTGATATAACACTGTCCATTAATCATACCGGACTTATTTAAAAAAAAAAAAACCTGGAGGTATCACAATCCCAGATTTCAAGATACACTTCATTTAACATTCTTTAGCAAGCTTTGCCAAAATCTCCTGGCCATCTGAAAGTTTTTTAAATCATGCAACATCTATAAGAAAACTTTAGGAAACTCTAATCTAGAAAACCTCGTGTTTCCAACTCTGAAACCCTCCCTATTTTAGTAGCTAACTCTTATAGAGCATTTGCCATGTATCAGGCTCTGTTTATGTGCTTTTCCTACATTAACTACTGTAATCATCACAACTCTGTGAAGTGGGTGGTCTTATCATCATTCCACTTACAGATGAGAGAACTGAGGTAAAAGATATGCTTCAATTTGTTCAAAATCAAACAGCTAGTGAGTAGTAGAATCAGGTCATCTGAACCCAGAGTCCATGCCCTCAACTACTCCACACTTGTAGTCTTGTTGTTATGTGTCAGATATTCAAAAGAGTGAAAAACTTACCTAAACATTTCACAGAATATTTTTTTTTATTATTTGAACTTCAGAAAGACTTATTATTAGAAATGCCATTCGGTCAACGTAACACAGGATTTAGATATCCAGAGACTAGTGAACCTCAGCTTTATCTGCTTTTGTCATCATGCATAGTTCATAATAAATGAGCTAACGTATATTCATTACAGTATTTATTGAAACAGGCCTATCAGGATATCTCCTTGGCAACCGTTAATTAATTATAACTGCTTCCTTGGCAACTGTTAATTAAGTGTAGATACCTGATAAAAACTGAGCAGTTTGTCTTTGCAAATATTCTAGAATCCAAACTTCTCACTGTTAATCATTCGCTCATCCATGGATGAATGTCTTCATTAAACAACACCGATTGAAAAGCTGTTTACGCTGTGAATAAGACTAACAAGTTACTTGCTTTCATGGAGCTTTAATCTAGCAGGGGAAAAATAATTAGTAAGCAAACCAGAAAGATTTTAATTTTCTGTATTCAATATTTAATTAAATAAAATAAAGGATTTAATTAAATAATAAATATTTTCAGTGGTGTTAAGAATAAAATGAAACAAAATAACATAAGGTGAAGGAGCAAGGGAGATTTTAATTTGAGTAATGGGGAATGGACTGTCCTGAGGACAAAGCAAATTCGCAGAGTTGAAGAAGAGCAACCAGCTTTTGGAAGATTTAGGGAAAGAACATTAAAGTCAAGAGAGACTGCAATGATAAAAGTAAAAATCATTGAAATTTATATATATATATATATATATATATATATATATATATATATATATATAATATGACCATAGCTGGGTAAATATTATTTAGTACAACCAATTACTTTGGAACTTGTACCTTTTAAATTACTAGGTGAACTTACAAATGAATCTAAATAATCAGCAAGATACCTGATTCAGGCAGATGTAGGCCAAACTCTCAGCCTTATTGGTAGAGAATGTGGCCCCAATTTGTGATCGAGTCTTCACATTTGCTTCCCCACCTTTGGCGGGGACCACGTCTTCAAGACCAGGCATTTGTAAGGGGAAATCAGACCCACTGGATTCCCCTACAGGGATGGAGGGATAGGTCCCCAGACGCACGAGAGCTTATGGTAAGGGAAGAGCACATGGTCAAGTAGGCTCGTGTGACTTGTACAAGGACAGCCCACTGTCAGGGTAAGGAGGTAAACAAAGGGAGAAGAGATGCTCACCCTTCTACTAATCAGTAAAGAGAGGAGATAAAGTCCCGAGCTATTCCTCTAGCATGGTGGACCTCATCTGGAGATGATTCCCACCCCCCAACCTCACTCTGCATCCCCAACCTGGGAGCATTAGACACTGTGCAGAAATACACTGGTTGTGAAGACTGCAGAGAATGTTTCCGATATGCTGCTAACCATCCCTCAATGCACAAGGCAGCCGTATCCTAGAAGTTTCCTTGTCCAGCCCTGAGGGTAGGACAGTAGGGTTTCCTGCAATAAATTGCAGTGGAAATTTTTAGAGTTTCTTCACTTTGGACCAAAATCTTTTATATCCTTCAAGGATGCATGTTAATATTGTGGATTTAAGCTACAATCTCAGAAGAACCTCAGCTTTAGATGTAGTCTTTGGTATTTTGGTTATTTTTTTGCACATATGTAAATATATACTATTCATATAGCTACTTTCTCCAAAACCCAGCTGCAATGTCACCTCTTCTTAACGTTTTCCCTAATGACTAAACTGTTAGACATTCCTTCCTCTGAGATCCTAGGGCAATCTATACATATTTTTACATTAGCGCTTATCACCTTGTGAAGCAATCATTCTTTGATGGTCATTTCCACTTAGAAAATAAGTCTTTCCAAGTAGAGACTGTGCAGGATGTGCTAAACAGCCTACAATGCACCCAGTAGGCCGCTATATCAAAGAATTTACCTGTCTAAAATGTCAGAAGTGCCAAGTTGAGAAACTCTGCATTCCAGAAATCTAACTCCACAGAAATCCTGGTGACCCCAATGCCCACACGGTGCCTGCCCTAAGGAACACAAACTCGAGTGAATGAATGAATGAATACTCACAAAGAATGCTACTAACACAAAATACCGTGTATTCTATTTTATTTTTCTTACAGTGTCTTACTTGTTTATATCCTGATGAAATTTGAAACCTATTACAGACATTCAGCTAAAAGGAACATTTATTGGACAATTTGACAGAACAATTATAGTCTGGCAACTAGCACATGAACAAGAAAAGCAGTAGGTCGTGTTACGGACTGTCTAAAATCTTGTGGTTCGTGAAGGCAGTCGATTTCAAAGGTGTAAAAATGTAAGAACTAATATCGAATGACATCTTCAAAAACCAGAAGCAAAAATATAACCATTTTAAAAATATAAAATGTAAGAAATTATATATATCGGAAAGACAACTCGAAAACAGAAGAATTTAATGATGGATATGAACTTTGCTGACAGTAAAGATCATTGATGGAAATGAGGATCAGAAAAATAAAACGAGATAAAATCAAGATTAAAAAAATGCCATTTTACATAATAGAGCTTAAATAAGCTTCAGGAAAAGTTTTTTAAAAACCTCATGGGGAAGGCTTTTTTGTTGTTCCGGAATAAGCAAAAGGAAAATTGTTGCCCATTCAGAAGAATGGCAAAGGGATGGTGGGAAGCTATGTTAACACATTTAAAATATGGTTTCTAGGTATGAGTTTATGAACCAAGGGCTTCAGAAGCAGTAACCTAAGACTAGCTGGGAAGAGAAAAATGCTTC
This sequence comes from Vulpes vulpes, assembly GCF_048418805.1. Classification (NCBI taxonomy): domain Eukaryota; kingdom Metazoa; phylum Chordata; class Mammalia; order Carnivora; family Canidae; genus Vulpes; species Vulpes vulpes. The sequence continues at coordinate 150,636,076 of NC_132782.1, read as the reverse complement.
GCAGTGACACGGAGACTAACTATCCCTTCACAAAAGAAACCAAACTTTACCCAGATACATATAAGAAATAATAGTTTCTTCATAGGTTGTCTTGGTCAGCCCCCAGCCAGAGAATAGTGTTCAGTTCCGAGCACCGCGTGGCCGTCAGAGGTAGGAGGTGTTTGGGTTCTGGGGTGGTCCATGTGATCTAAGCCTCAACCCTTCAGTTCTACTGTTGTGGTGATAAACAGCCGTAGGTCATATGTCAACATGGTGCATTCCCATAAAACTTTACTTACCAAAAAAAAAAAAGGAGGTGCCAGATTTGGACCTGGCCTTGTTTTGGAAGAGAAACATTGATAAAGATAATCCTGGATTATCTTGTGTTCAAGGAGCCTGGAAATCCTAACACACAAAGGATGATTTAAGAAGTCACTATTATTTAGCCTAGGGAAGGGAAAAAAAAAAGATACATCCTACAAGTAATAGAATTGGCCTCAGGACACACAGCTATAAGACATCCCCATTTCTTCATTTAATAAAATTAATTTCATCTTGGTTCTCTACCACTAAGGCTGGGGGCGGGGGGAATTATCCTCAGGGGATCAGTGAGAACTATAGAATTTACAGAATTTTGTAGAAAGGCCTCTGGTCTTCAGCTCATGGTGGGTCTCACTGGAATCTTTGTCACCTACAGGGTGAAGCCCAGTGAAGGTGGCTCTGCTACCCCTACGATTATTTCTAATTTACGTGCCACACCCGGCCACTTGGTCCTCTACCTTGGCTCTCAGGGCTTTGTAAATCTTGAGATTTACAAGAATTTGCCATTCCTCAATATTCCCAGGCTAAGAAGAAAATCTAATTCTCTTTTCTTGGGGCCCAGCCACTCCCATCCCTTTCCCTAAAGCACTTACCCAGTGGCATAGATGACACAAGAGGCGAGGCCGATGTTCTTACAACGCTGGCCACATTTTCAGAACCATCTTTGGACTAGTAATTGGTCCCACCCAGGCCCTTCCGGTCATCTTGAAACGTATTTTAAGGAGGGAGTGGAGACAGGAGGCATAGACATATGAAAAACACTGACAATTCAAGGAAGCAAGTGGTAAATATCAAGTAAATCATGGAAAAGAAAACAAATGGTACATGAGCTCAAAAAAAAAAGAATAATTTTGAGGTGGAATAGACAAAAAATATCACTTATTTATTTTTCAGTTTTTATTTCCAGTCAAGACCTTTCCCTGAGCTCTAGTTTCTCTCTCTCTCTCTCACACACACACATATTTAATTCCATTGCAATATTCCCACACTGGTCCTCAATCCAGAAACTATTTTAAACTCCTTCCTCTCGTACCTCCCACTCCCAGTCAGTCATCAGCAGTGCCGAGTTCCCTCCACCAGAGCATCCCTCCCAGCCCGCAGTGCCGTCCCTACTGCTTTGTCTTATTTCTGGCCCTACGTGCGTTTCGGGACAGTCTTAGCTGGCCCCTCCGCTAGCACATCCTCCCCCCACGTCTCACACCATCCCAAGCTGCCGCAGCGAGCTTTCTAAAATACAAATCTGATAAATACTTTCTGATCTGAATCCAAAAGGCTTCCGTTGCCTTCAAGCGAAAACTCAGACTCTTTGGCTCGACATGGGTTTCTTTATGGTACGGCCCTTCCCTACATATTCTTTCTTATTTCTTACTGTTTTTCTCATTGTTTTCGCTAACCTGCGGTTCCTTGAAATAGGCCACGATCTCTTTCAACCCGGCCCTTCGACACTTCCTCCCCCAAAGGCCATCTCCTCCGATTCCAAAGCCTGAGCGATGCTCCAGAACAAAGTGTCGATGGAGCCTTTTACCCCCAACACCGAGAAAGGACCTCTCCCTGTGCTCTTCAGGAACTCACACGTGTATTTTCTAGGACACGCCTCCAATTTGACTGACGTATAATTGACAAGTGGCCAGTTATTCAAAGTATATATGGTGATTATTTGATGGATGTGCACATTGTGAGAAGCGTCCTCCCATCTGGTTAATGGACACCCCCATCCCCTCAAACATCTACCTTGTTTCGTGGAAGGGTGGGAGTGAGGGGGGTGGAGAACACTTAAAACCGAGTCTCTGATCTACCCAAAACCCTGATCTGCCCATATTCCTTATCCATCGATTACAACGTCATCCTTCTAGTTGCTCAGACCAACACACACTCTTAGTTACACTGGACTCTACTTTTTCTTACTCCTCACAGAGGTTTCAGCAAATAAACATTTGATTCTAATCTTACATATGTTCAGAAGCCAATCACTTCCCACCACCTCCACTACCACCACCGGGCTCCAAACTACCCTCACCTCTCCTTTGGCTTCTTCCAGTAGCCTCCTGTTTGATCTCCTGGCTTCCACTTCCGTCCCTCTCTATTTACAGGCACAGATATCCTTTAAAAGTAAGTCACTTCAGTCACACCTTTGATCAAAACCTTTTAGTGACCCATCTTACTCAGAATCAAATCCTCCTCCTCACATTGGGCTGATAAGACCTCATATTATCTGACTCCTCACAATCCTCTCTTACTCCCCTCATTCCTCGCTCTGCTTTAGCCACATGGTCTCATAGGACGTCTTCAAGCAAACAACATGTCTGTGCACTAGCCTGTTCCTTCATTTCCTTTCATTTCATTTTCTTGGTAAGGCCTTACCTGGATCTCCCTACTAAACATTGCAATCCCCCTATTTCCATTCTTCATATCTACTTCTTCTGCTGAAGCTTTCTCCATAGCACTTGTAACCTTCTAATATATTATCCTACTGTACTCATTTATTTTAGTATTTATGCTTATTTATTGTAATCGATTGTAATTCTCCCCCCAATGCAACGGAAAGTCCCTTTGGGCAAGAGTTTTTGTCCCTTTTATTCATTGCTGTCCTCCAGACCCCAGAAGATTGTCTGGTGCATAATCGCTCAATAGCAGTGGCTGAATGAAGAAAGGGTACACACATTTTTGCATTTCTGAGTGTCTGAGAGTGTCTGGATTATAGTAGTACTTTAAGCTATGACATAATTACTGTAGCCATTTTAAAGAAAAAGGAACTGAAATTTCTGAGATTTGAGTCAATGATGCTTCCAGAATTTCTGTAGAGTCAGAATTTAGGGATAGCATTCTGGTTCGTGGGAGGATAAGGAAACCTGGAACAAAGGAAAACACTGTCTTTTCTTACACGGTACGCCGCACTTGAGGACGGCTTGGGAAGCGCCAGTCGCATGTGGCGCCAGCAAGGGTACCTCTACCTTTGGCACCAAATCCTGCTCGAGGCTTTACCATTTCACGGAGCCGTAGCAGCATCCCAGCCAATATCTTTAGGAGACAAGGAATGCAACAGTCTGTCTGTAACACAAGTTCATTTAAGTAGAAAACGGCAAGATTGATGATGACATTATAGCCGTATTGTGAGTTTTGGAATGCTTTGCTCAGGATTGGTTTCCCCCATCGGTCCCGAAATCTGGGGTGATTCTTAAGAATGTAGATGTTGTGGACTCACCCTATGCCTCACACTGGAATGGATATTTAACAAGCTTCCCGGGTTTGTGTTAAGCAGCGAGCTCTGTATTCCCTCCGCAGAATGGCTTTTGGAAATGTCTTAAGCAGGTGGTAGTTTTGCATACGGTTGTTTTGTATTTGCAGTTTACTTCTCTCTCTAAAACACCCCCACTTCTGTGCACTATTAAACCAGGTATAAAAAAAATAAAAATAATAAAAATAAATAAATAAATAAACCAGGTAAATATGACTGGGGGTGGGTGGAATGATTTTGGAGCAATCAATGTGTCATGGACTTGCCTCACGATAGTATTTTTCTCCATCTGTTATAGGTCAATGCACAAACTGGCCCAGTTGGAAAGACTTGACCTAGGCAATAATGAATTCAGTGAGCTGGTAAGCGAATGCATTTTCTAACCCTGATAAATCCACCCCAGGAGGTTATCTCTTCTGTCTCTGTAACCCCAGGTTCCAGGTTACTACCCATGTTCACGTTTGCACTTGCTAAATGTGAAAGCAGAATGAAATCCAGGAAATAAAGTGATGATCTGACTCTATCATACCCCGTAGAGAACTGGATAATATCAGATTCAGTAAAGAGAAAGGGGGCAGGTGGGGACGGAGGGCAAGCGCGTGCGAACGAGGCCTGCGAGCGCCACCACGGCAGCCACCAAGAGTGTAGCGCGTCGTCGTCTCACTTAGCCCTTATCTGACCCGTTGCCACCTTCACCTGGTGGAAATGCGCCCAGAGTGGTCATGGTCGTACAGCCTTTACGTGGCCGAGCAGGAATTAAAGCGAGAGGTGACTAACCAGAGTTCAGGCCCCGAGCCCTCCGCCTCTGAGGCCGCTCGCTGGGGAGGACAGCTGGAGGCCGGGCCCCCCCTGGTCCCCAGCTCCTTTCTCCCATCAGCTCACCTGCACCGCGGCTCACAGAATCCCCACTGCTCCTCTCAAGCTTAACCTGTCTTTAAAATTTGCCTGGAGACTAAAATCTCAAATGCAGGGGACACGGGGGGGGGGGGGGGGGCTCAGCGGGGGAGCATCTGTCCTCAGCCCAGGCCGTGTCCCGGGGTCCTGGGGTCGAGTCCTACGTCGGCTCCCCGCAGGGAGCTGCTTCTCCCTCTGCCTGGGTCTCTGCCTCTCTCTCTGGGTCTCCCCTGAATACATAAATAAAATCCTTTAAAAAAAATCTCAATCGCAAATTAGAGAGCAAACAGTCCGTTACAAGCAGACTTTCTGATTCAGAAGTCTCCCCTTGAACATCTTCAGATTTCAAAAATGCAATTCGTCTAAACTGTATTTTAGCCATTTTTAAATTCAAACACTTAATTGAGTAATCAGCTACTCTCTCCGGGCCGCGTTGCTAGCAGTGTGACCTTGCGCAGCTTCCTTCACCTCTAAGTCTCTTTTTCAGTCTCTCTAAAATGGAAATTACAGTGGCTCCCCCCTACGGGGCTTGCGTGAGAGTTAAGTGAGGTGACTCTTGTCCAGGGCCTGGGAAGGAGGGAACCTTGGCCAACGCCACACCCTGGAGGTGCAGACACTACCTCGGTGGACTGGGCTGTACCCATCGGGCCACTGTCCCGGCCCCCATCGCCGTTTGGGGGGCGGGAAGCTGACTTTTGGCCTTCTGCAATTGGAAGCATGGTGTGATTGAAGCAGGCACCAGATCCCCTTGGGCTGCATGTGGCGGCCTTGCACAGCAGGCCTGTGTGTGTCGTGCAAGGCCTCGGCTGCCCCTGCGTCTCCTTACAACGTGGCCGGCGGGCGGGTGCCAAGGAGGCTGAGGCCTTCCTGAAGGACCGGGCCTCCCTGCTCTCCTGCTGTTTTTCAGAGGCGGCCGACAGACGTGCTGTCCCCCAGGCTCGTGTCTGCAGCTGGGGCTGCCCCCTGTGTGGACTGTGGGCCCAGTGAGGCCCTGGTCACTTCTGTGGGCAACTCCCTGCAGCTCTGGCTGGCTGCAGGCCCAGGAGGCCCAGGAGGCCCGGGAGGCCCAGGAGCCCAGGAGGCTCAGGAAGCCCAGGAGGCCCAGGAGGCCCAGGAGCCCAGGAGGCTCAGGAGGCCCAGGAGGCCCAGGAGGCTCAGGAGGCTCAGGAGGCTCAGGAGGCCCGGCGGCGGCCCTTTCCCAGGTCCTGTCCTGAAGGTACCTCACTGGCCTCAACGCCAGTTGTAACCCCCCCACCCATGGACTGGCTCCGAGAGTCCACGTGATGGGTGAACTGAGAGAGGCCCAGGGAACAGACTTGGGGGCCTCCCTCCCCCTGCTGCGTGGCCCCACCGAGCCAGCCTGCTGAGGGTGCACCCCACCTTGTGATGGCCTCAGCGCAGACAGGAGGGCACAGCAGCCCAGAGCCAGTGAACCTCGTAACTGTTGTGTCCTGGGAGTTTCAAAATCCGTTATTAAGAAGTTACAATCTGCTTCCGCGAGGAGGTGTAGCCAGTCTAGTGGGTGAAAGAACATGGACCGTGGATTCAGACAACTGAGGTTTACTCCCGATTCCACCACCGGCTGGCTAGGCGCCTGTGGGTCTAAAGCTCACTCTCTAGCCTCAGTGTCCTCTTCAATAAAATACGGGCATCGAAGCTGTCTATCTCACAGGATTGGGGGCGCGGAATCCATGCAAGAGATAAGTGGCTCTGTGAACTCTGACTCTGTCAGGCATATGACTTTGGAAATCAAATCTATCAATATTTGGGCAACAGAGATGAATAGGGTATGTCTGCGTGTTGGAAAGTAGACACAGTAAATGTAAACTAAAAAAAAAAAAAAAAACATATTATTTTAACTTATGCTGTACGGTATCTGAGGAATTATCACTGAGCAGAAACATTTCTTTTCTTTTGAACTCCCAGTATTCCATGCTAGTTACAAAACAAGTCTCTCTAAAAAAAAAATTGTTTTTTTTGCATTTGTCCTGGGACCACTTATTCGACAACACTCAGTTACTTGGCATCGGCAGCAAGGAGGAAGGGTGGTGTAATTATGGAATTTCACATTTCTGTCATTCACTTTTAATCAGATGCTTGGCTTTTATTAGTCATATGTGTGGGACTAGCTGTTGTTTCTCTGAAAGTAACAACTTTTAATGAGAAAATAAGAGAATTTGCTTTGATAAGAGGCCTCTAGAAACAATGTCATGTGTAGGAAAGGGGGCAAGTTCCATTCTGTAGCTAGGTATTGACACCTCGGAGATTACTATGAGAGAATTCATTTTGTGTGATGTTCTAAGGAGACAGCTATGGAGAGAAGATGATAATAAGTCCCCAAAAAAACCTTATAATGTGAAAATCTAATAGAAAGAACAGAAGTTTGCTTGCTTGAGACTCAATGTAAATGCCCTAAATGAGGTTTGGAGACATATCTGCTTAAGGATGCCTTGTTCATAATGAATAATCCTAAACAGAGGGAATCACTTGATATTTCTAAGGATGGTAACCACCAGAAAATCCTGAGCAAGGTTCTGGGAACATAATAGATTCTCAAAGATCTTCATTATTATTGTTTCTTTCATGGCTTATTTTCATTAAATATAAAATCAACAAATGTCCATTTTTTTTAAATTGAGAAAGTTAGAAAAACTAAAAATTATAGTGAGACTCATCCATGATCTCATCCCCTTATATAACCATTATCAGTGTTTTTGGTGTATCCTCCCCCCACACCATCATTTTCTTTTTAATTAGACCAAACGAGTATTATTCAGGGCCAGGTCAGAGATGGGACATCGTAGGTTGATGTGTTAGATAACGTCAATGCTTGAAATTCCTCTGCACTGAGGGTAGACAGCCTTCTAACTCTCAGAGAATAATCAGGAACTTTCCAAGGTCATAGAATGGTCAGGGACCCTGAAAACAGATGCAGTGATTGCCACGGGGTAGGTACACACGCTGGGCGTATAGAGATCTACCTAACGAACAGGGAGTCCCATTTGCATCCTGGGCCCGTAGTGGGACTAATAAAGGCCCCAACGCACATCGCTATGAGTGAGAACACCCGGAAGGAAGCAGATTGAGCAGCAGAGCCTCGAGGAAGGTGAGACAGGTGGATCTTGAAGCCAGGTCAGGCCATAGCTGACCATCCGCCCAATGAAGCTGTAGCTTCCAGCTCCCACCCTCTTACCCCCTTCCTTCTCCCCTCCCTGCACTGGAGCAGGACCACGCTAATAAGGTAATAAGAAAAGTGTCCCTCGGAGCCCTCCCAACCTCTGCTCTGGGAACCTTCAAGTAAGAAAGCTTCTCTGCAAACCAGAGAGAGAAAAGAGCTGAGCCCGGAGGAAACAAACAGCACACTGCAGAGTGGTCCGTGTGTGGCTCAGGGTGCGGCGGGCGGGCCAGCCACCTGCAGATAGCAGCCCGGGCGGCGCAGGGCCAGCAGCAAGGAAGACAGAGACAAGAGTGGTCGCTGGACTAGCATCTCCTGTGACATGGGGGGTCCCTTGTCTCCACTCCCCTCTGGCCACAAAAGGACCCCTGAAAGGAGGGACGGGGGAGGAGGATCCCAGGAGAGGCCTGATTTCTTCATTTCTTGCTATGCGCGTGGAGGGAGGTCCGAGAAGTGAGGGCTGAGATTGCCCTCTAACTGTGACATCGTACCTAACGGCGGTACGTGTCTTCGTAGAGATAGTTCTATTTGCCAAACCGGAATGTTGGTGTGCGTTCTATTCTACACTAATGCATGATTATCAAATTCAAAAGATTCTTTGCGAGCATTATGAGTTAGGATCGTTCTCGGCAGCTGGATGAGGAAGACCGTCAAATAGCGGCCAAAAAATAAATAGCGACATTGAAATTCAAACTTAGAAAATAATAAAATCAGACAGGCTTGAAACTCTATTATATCAGATGTTACACATATAACACAATATATGTGGTATGTATTAGAAGAAGTTAGAAAACATAATAAAACGCATCCCTGGGAAGGCACTACCATATGTTTATGACCCAGGGTACCAGTCCTGTATAGCTGCCCATACGTCCTGACCTGATCCTGCCTCGTTCCCATAGACAAGTACAACCCTGAATTTTGTTTGACATTCCCTATGTTGGTATGTGTCTAAATATTACATTATTTCACTCTGCTTGTTCTCAGGCTTTGCAAAAATATGACTATACTACACCTTATTTACTTCTTCCTTCACAATCATTTTTGTCCATTTTTTTTTATTGCATCGCAGCTATGCATACTTCCATAGGTACACATGTGCAAGAATGTTTCTAAGGCATATGTTTAGAAGTGGAATTTCCCAGTCTTTAATTGTGCACATATTCCACTTGAAAAATAAGGCTTTTTTTTTTAATAATTGTATTCATTCACCAGCACGTCTAAGAGCCCCTGTGTTCCATATCTTTGTCTACACTTGATTTTGTCAGACTTTGTATTTTTTCCAGGAGTTGGCTGACAGTGGCATTTCCTTATGATCTGAATCTGCCTATGTGTGATCTTTTATGAGATTGGTGCTTTAAAAAAAAAAAAAAAGATTGGTGCTTTTTCCATATGTTGGTGGTGGTTTGTGTTTCCTCTTCTGTGAAATGCCTGTTCATGTACTTTTGCTCATTTATCTATTGGAGGTCTCTTTTTTGTAGACTTAGCAGGATCTGTTCTATAGTCTAGATGCTAATCTTCTGTTGGTTATATGTGCTACAGATACCTCCTCCCACGCTCTACAAGTTTTCGGGGTTTGTTTGTTTGTTTGTTTGTTTTACTTTCTTCTTGATGTCTCTCGATGACCTGAAGTTCTTGATTGTAATGTAATAAAATGCATACTTTTTTATGCCTGGCATATTTTGTGTCTTGCTTAACAAGTTCTTGCCTCCCCAAAGTCAAATAGATCTCTTCATATGTTTTTTCTAAAAGCTCCAAAGTCTTCATTATTTATAGTCAAATGTATTTCCATCTGGGCTTAATTATTTTTCATTGAATGTATTTTTTTTTCTGAGCAGATTGTTTTCCAAGCAGCAATTATCAGCAGTCCTTCCTTTCCTCCAGAATGAGTTCAACCTCTTAACAAAATATGATTTCTATACATTCATAGCTGACCTTATTCCTTGGTTAATTTATGGTCTGGGTACCAGAACCACACCATCTTAAGTAGCACAAACCATGTTTTTGATATATGATAGAATAAGTCTCTACCACTGAGGCATCTGGACATTTGGTGTTAATAAAAATTTTAGAATTAGTTTATCAAGTTCCTTAAAAGGGAAAAATGTCTTTGGGATTTGTTAGAAATGCATTGATTCTATACATTAATTTTTATTGATTTATGGTGAATTGATATTTTAATGATATTGAGTCTCTTTATGACATATCTCCATTTATTTATCCATTTTAATATCTTTCAGTGAAGTCTTATAATTTTCCTCAGAAAAAGTTTTACACCTTTTTTATTTCTAAATATTTTATCATTTTGTTGTAGTTATAAATTACATTTTCAAAAATTATTCTTCCCACTGCTTTATTGCAGGTATACAGTAATCCACTTGATATTTTAAATTTATATTAATATAAATAAGAGAGCTAAACTCTCTTATTAATATGAATAATTTGTCTATAGATTAGAGATTTCTGTGTAGGTCATCAAATAGTCTGTGCATAGTTGAATAGAAGCAAATGTTATTATCTGATTTCTGATATTAATAAGAATGCATTTAACATTTCATTATTAAAAATATTCTTTACTATTAGTTTTGCATAGATGATCTTTGTTGAGTTCAGAACATTTCTATTTCTAGATTACTGAGAAAATTTGTCATGAGAAAATGCAAAACTCTAACAATTTTTCTGCATTCACTGAGATAACATTTTTTTCTTCCTCCTCTGTTAATGCAATAAATTATAAAGAGGATTTTTTAAAGATATTAAATATGTGTTGTTTTACTTATTTTTATTAGGTTTTTAATTTTAATTCCAGTATAGTTGACATACAATATCAACTAGTTTGAAGTGTACAATACAGTGATTCAATAGTTCTGTACATTAGCCAGTGCTCATCAGGATAAGTGTGCTCTTTAATCTTCATCATCTATTTCACCCTTCTCCCCAACCACCTCCCCTCTGGCACCCATCAGTTTGTTCTCCATAGTGAAGAATCTGTTTCTTGGTTTGTCTCTCTCTCTCATTTTTTTTTAAATCTTTGCTCATTTGTTTTGTTTCTTAAATTCTACATATGAGTGAGATCATATGGTATTTGCCTTTCTCTGGTTGGCTTATTTCACTTAGCATATTCACCAGCTCCATCCATGTTGTTGCAAATGGCAAGATTCTGTTCTTTTTTGTGACTGAATAATATAAATATATATATGCTATATTATTATATTATATATATTATATATGCTATATTATTTATATTATATAAATATATATATGCTATAATATATGCTATATTATAGCATATTATTATATGCTATATATATATATATATCTTCTTTATCCATTCATCTATCAATAGACACTTGGGCTGCTTCCATAACTTGACTATTGTGCATAATGCTGAAATAAATATAGAGGTGCAAGTACATAAATTAGTGTATTTGTGGGTTTTGGATAAATATCTAGTAGTATGACTGTTGAATTAGTGGTTTTGTGTTTGGGGGGTAAATACCTGGTAGTGTGATTGCTGGATCATAGGGTAGCTCTATTTTTAACTTTTGGAAGAACCTCCATATTTTTCCAGAGTGGCTGCACCAGTGTGTATGTATTCCCATCAACGGTGCAAGAGGGTTCCTTTTTCTCCACATCCTCACCAACACTTGTTTCTTGTGTTTTTGAGTTTAGCCATTCTGACAGGTGTGAAGTGATACCTCATAGTGGTTTTGATTCACATTTCTCATTTCTCTGATGATGAGTGATGTTGAGCATCTTCTCATGAGTCTCTTGGCCATTTGTATGTCTTCTTTGGAGAAATGTCTATTCAGATCCTCTGCCCATTTTATAATTGGATTATTTGTTTTCTGGGTGTTGAGTTGCATCAGTTCTTTAAATTCTTTGGATATAACCCTTTATTGAATATGTCATTTGCAAATATCTTCTCCAATTCAGTAGGTTGCCTTTTAATTTTGTTTACATAGAAGATTTCAAATGTAAAATGACTTTCGCGTGTCTGAAATAAATCCAACATAATCCTGATATGCTGATGATCCTCACCTTCTTTATAAACTGCATTCAGTTCAATCTTCCCTGGGAGTTTTAAAAATCTTTGCTCATGTGTTTGGTTTTTATACATTATTCCTGTGTGCTTTCTCTGTGGGTTTATGTTTTTCATTAATTTTTAGAAAATTATCAGGCCTTATCTCCTCAAATGTTTCCTTTTATCTATATATTCTGTATCGTCTTATGGAGTTTGGACTAACTATGAATATGAGTATGATATCATAAGTGATATTAAAATGCTATTTAATAATTATTTTGTGAGGTCTTTTTTGAAAAAGTAACCAAGTAGGGGTAATTTTTTCAATGTTTATTTCATCTCCATAAAGAAATTATTTCTGCCTCTCTACCTAAAACTATCCAAGATTAATTCTCCAGAATTTGAGATATGATAGATCATTTTAAGAGTATTGTCAGCTCTTTGAACTATTTAATGTACCAGTTACTGACAGAGACATTTCTAAAGCATAGGCCACTCATTCTGGATTAAAGAACAAAACATGAATTTTAAAAAGCAAATACCTAAACTATAGTAACAAAAATATTTAAAGAATAAAAATATATTTTGTGTGTGATGAAAAAGTCATTTAGTTTTTTAAAAGATGATGCAAAGATTCAATGTATTTAAAGTCCAAGGAATTCATCAGGAAATGAGTAGTATCATTTTAACTATCTAATATTTGAGAAAATATGTCAAGCAGTCTTTATAAAAACATTTCATAAATTCAGCAGTCCATAAACTATATTAGACGACTGATATTCCATAAATCTTCTCTTTAGAAAAGCTTAGAAAATATTCTGCACTCTGAAAATCACCATTTTGAAAGCTTAGGAAGGCTGCAGATCACCATAAGCAAGAATTTCTAATCTCAATATTCAAACTGAATAACTTTTATTGATTTTTCTCACTTTATTTGTAGGGTAAATAAAAATCTCAGATAGATAAAGAATGGAGATGCTGAGAAGAAATGCCAATAGTTGTATAGTGTTGGAACGGAAAGGTTTTACTCTAGCCTTCAAGATTCTTCCCGCTGGTCTAAGAATTAATTTGACAGCAGACAGATTAACAGGAGGGGGAACAAAAAGTTTAATTGACTGTGTACAGCGTTCCAGTAATGAAATTAAGACCCAAGAAATGACCAAGGCAGGCAGTTTTAACACTTTTTAGACAAAAAGACAATAAATCTGTATGAAATTGACAAGACAAAGAAAATTTATGTTTGGAGGTTTCAGTAAGGAATTCTAAACAGAATTTGGACTGGGCTGAAATTGCAAATTAGTAAAATACAAGCTCTGTTTATACAGCTTCCATGGCTCTGAATTCCCTCTCTGCTAGTAAGAATGTCTCTACCTTCTGGTACAAGGAGAGTACCTTTCACGTGGAGAGTTATCTCCTGGTTTCTAGAGACAAAAAGGAGTCAGAGTGTTCCTACACTCAAGTAAGTTTTAGTTCAAAATAATCAATTCGTCAACGTGGTACATTTTGGACTACCTGCCCTTGGATCCTACAATGGAATATTTATTTGGGCTACATAAATCATACTAATGTTTTTTCATAGACATTTGAAATAATCAAGTACTTCAGCTAATAGTTTAACTTGTAATTTAAATTGATTAGAGTTAAATTAAATTCATTCTACTAAAAGCATAGCTGAAAAAAATAAATAAAAAAGTAAATAAATAAAAGCATAGCTGCCAGTGGCTTCACCTACCTGGTAAGCCCAAGCTGTGCTCCTTTTTAATTACCTAGGATGCGTGTATATCTGAGGCAAGCGCTGTATTTGCATATCTAACAATTTCCTTCATAAGTAATTACAGCATAGGTTTCCCTACCTACTCATCAAGTTTTGTCAAGTGTTTTTCAGAGAAAGCTTATTAAAAAGAACAAAACAGGAAAACACAATTTGCAATAATAACTGGCCACCTGTTCTTAAGGAAAATACTTGAGACATCCTAATTATTAACTCCTCCATTTCCTGCATTTGTAAAATCACTGAGGACGTTGATTGTAAATATGCACCACAGGCATTTCCAAAGGTTATTCATATACCAAGAGAAACATGAGAAATGAAAGTTGTTTTTTTTTTAATTATTAGAGACACATCAATTTCTGTATCAATCCAGGCCCGGTCAGGAGGTGGAAACTACATCAGTTGTTTAACAAAGGGAATTTAAGGAAAAGAACAGTTACGCATGTGCCAGAAAACCGAAAGGACAGAAGGGGGACAGGGACACTGAGGGATCACAGAGGTGATAACTGTAGGAAGCAGCTGGCACCTTCAGGGTAGGGAATAAATGGCAGGGGGTCGTGTAGGGGACTCAGCCCCATAGAGGCTGGTGCTGGTGTCTCTGAGGGACCGTGATGAGGCTGCTTCTGGGTTATGTGGAAAAACCACCACCTGAGCTCTGCTGCTGTTGCTGACGCTGAGTGTCACCCCGAGGGAGCGTTGCTGTTGGGATGCTGACATGACCAGGGATGAAATAGAAGGAGCAAGCCCCACCTCCGGCCTCCAGCCTCCCAGTCTGTCTCCAGTCCCCCCAGTTGTCAGGGCCTGACACTGAGCTGCCTGTCAAAACAGAAATGGCATTAGCCTCAGAATTGCAAAGTAGGCCAGAGAGACGTAGGCCCCCTGCCGAAAGGCAAGAGCTTACGCGTTCAAAATAAAACAGGTGTAAGAATATAATGATAATAAATAAATAAATAAAATAAAACTAATGTTTGCTTTTGCGGACTCAATTTTGGCGTCATTTCCTCCGGACTGCTTTCCCTGCACTGACAGAGAGCACCGTGTCCCCAACTGGCACTTGATAAATGTTTTGGAGCGAGTGAATGAATCATTTGATTTTAAAGTGAACAGTCAGTTCTCATCATCAGCATCGTGCCTATATAAATTGGAGATTTTTAATTCAAACTAAACAATAATAGAGGTTGAGGAAATACTTTTAGTTTCCCTGAAAAGCAGTCATTCCACAATTAGATATCCTTTGAGGAATCAATTTCAATTCACTTTGAGACAAACTTCCAAACGAGTTTCCCTTTGAAACTCTGAAGGACACAATTTGCCACTGTGATCAATAAGTAAATAAAACTGTATCGCCACTAACTCTGGAATTTGAAAGGAAATCTTGATGAATCATTCAATTGAAATGTATTTTCTCACCGAAAATGATTGTGGAGGCTTTTTTTTTTCAGATGACAATCAGATTGGGGCCTCCATTTTTACAAATACCACATCCGTTGACCTAGGCCTTTAATTCGCCTTTAATTTGCAGACTCCAAGGTCACACATGCAAATAAGGAAACTAATTTCTTGCTTTCGAACTTTCCCTTCCCCAGAAATAAAATAAGTCTTCTTTGCCTGCTTCCAGAGGCAGCAGCTTTTCCCTCATTGCCATTTCTCATGACTGCAACGTCATGACGAGGTACCAGGAATGAAATCAATTAGCTCTGTTTGCCTTTCCAGAAGTAGACTTTTCTAAGAATGGCATGTATCTCCATGTAGTCAGGTGTCCTGGGGTTTCTGTCAACAGTTTGTACCAGAGACATTAAAGGAAAAAGAAGTATTCCCTAATTGGACCAGGATAAACAACAGTAAGTAAAAGTATATACATTTATACTCTAGGCTCTACAAAGAAAATAGACGTATTATATAGTCATGGAGCAAACCCAAGAGCATATTCTTGAGCTGTGAATAGGGATTGTACATCAGCCCCCAAATAACAGAAAACTCTATTTAAAATAATCAAAATAAAATTGACATCCACCTCCCTTATGTGCTGAAATAGTAATATTTAGACATATTATCTTAAATTGGATTAATAGAAAAAAAAATGCATTTGGTTTCAGGTTTCACGATAAACCAAAACTAAAAGACGATGCAAACGTCAAGGAGAACTATAAAGGGGGCTGGATAGAGTTGTGTGTTGATGGAAGATGTAATTAATTAGGGCAGCTGGGGAAGCTTCACTCAGAAGGTGACATTTTAGTAAAAACCTGAAGTAGCTGAGGGAGTGAACCATGCAAGTATCTGGGTGGCGGTTAGTTCTAGACAGAGGAGATGGGAATCCCAGCACCTGACATGAGAGCAAGAGTGACGTGTGAACAGCAAGGAGGCTAACACGGTGGAGTAAGGAGGGGATGCATTCGTTTGACGGGGCAGGGAGGTGGGTAGATAGGATCCTGTGAGGAATTGTAAGGGTTCTGCATCTTCTTCTAAGTAAAATGGGGGCCATTTGGAAGGTTTTGAACAAGTAGAACTTGTGGCCTGACATGTGAAGTTGTGTTACGTCCCATTGCGTTACATACAGAGCAAGTTACGTTACCTTCTATTACATTACCTTACGTTCCCCGGGTCACTTTGACTGGGGTGTTGAGAAGAAGTGGAAAGTGGGGTACGTGAAGTCAAAGAGACCCGTCAGAAAGTGATTGCAATAACATAGGCAGGAAATAAAAGTGTCCTAGATTGAGGTCGGAGCAGCGGAGGTGGTGAGGAGTTGATTTCTGGGTAAATCTGAAAGGAGTGGCCGGAAGTTAGGACCTGAATTTGTAAACTGGAGATACCGTCTTTCAATAAGTAATAACAAAAATTAGGAACTCGCAATTGATCACCAAAGCGAATGCTTACCGAAGACGGAAGAAGAAACTATCAATTTTGAGTTATAAACTGAAGTTACTAAAATGCATTTTGAAAAGCTAACAAATGCCATAAATACCATTAATTCCAGGAAAGTAGCATACAAGCACACCTCTATAACGCTCTTTTCCCCCTATGTTTTGGCTTCATGCTCTCTGACAGTCTTCATGTGACATATATTTTACAATACCAGTTTCTATGAAGATAATAGAAAAATAATCCAATCTTTACTCTGATTTTTATCACTGATAGTTCGAAACATTGATTTCAGCTTTATGATTTCTCACTGATATGCCTTGTAAAATTTTAGGATTGCTGCCAAATTTGGGCCGACCTCTGGCTCCATACATCTCAAGGCTCTTTCTCCTCCTCCACCGGCGTACTTAGGGTGCTGGGAACCAAAGGGGATGTTCGTGTTCAGTGTGTCCTCTGGCCCCGCACTCACATGTCCTGATGCCCAAGGCAGTTTGCACAAGAGCAGGAGTATAACTAGAAGTGCAAACAGGATCGCAAATCTTATAAATATATCCCACTAAACCTCCATGGCCACGCAACGACTTGCGTCCAGCCCCCTAAATGCCGCTGGCCATTCCATCACTACCTGACCTGAGGGAAACCACAACATAGGACAAGTCAGGATGGAAATCACAATTAAAATAGTTTACTTTTAGCCCGACATTCCAGGACAAGGCATGTACCTGCGTCCCTTCCCTACCACAGAATCCTAATAAGTGACCACAGCCTTTGGGACTTCGAACAATACAAATGTATTATCTTATGGTTCTGGAGGTCGGAGGTCTTACAGTTCGCATTTCATCATGGCTTTGTTCCCTTCAGAGGTTTCATGGGAGAATTTGTGCCTTGCCTTTTCCACCTTCTAGAGGCTGCCCGTGTCCGTTCCACGAGTGGTCCCTTTCTCGCTTCACTTCATTCTCCGTATCAGACGGCACATCTCCGGCTCTGACTTCTCTGTTACTACATTACTTTCTCTCTTCTCTGACCCTCCTGCCTCCCTCTTATAGGAGCCTTTGTGGTTACATTGGGGTCACTCAAATAATCCAGGATAAGCTCTTTGTCTCGAGATCCTTATGGTATCAGCAAATTCTCTTTTACCAAGTAAGGTCGCACATTCACAGGTTCTGGGGATCAGGGCATGGGCATCCTTGGAAGTCCGCTACTCAGGCTCCACGGCCTGGCCTCTGCTCCCAAAGATTTATGTGTGACTTACATGAAAATGCACCTGCCCCGGCGCAAGGTCCCCGGAAGTCCCATCCATTAAAACTTTGACTCGAGTACAAAACTCATCTAGAGCTCATCAGCTTGGAAGTCCCAAATTTCATCATCTAAAGCATCTAAATTAGGCATGGAAAGAGTTCTGGGCATAATCCATCCTGGAACAAAGCTCCTCTCCATCTGTAGACCCATGAAACTAGAAAACAGTTCATCTGCTTCCAAAATACAACTGTGGAATAGGCATGGGCTAACGGCTACAGACATTCCCGTACAAAGGGGACGGAGTGGCGGATAGGAGTCCGAGAGGGTCCTACACTCAGGAACCGTTTCAGAATCCAACCAAGAAAACTCCATTAGGTCTCAAAGCCTGGGACTAACCTCCGTGGCTCAAACTCCACATGCTGAGTGAGTCACATACACGAGTTTTTGCAGTCAGGTAGGTTGAATCACCTGCTGCCTACCTCTAGAATTTGGGGAGTCTCACCGTCTTCCCTCATCGTGTCCTCTCTCTGTCCCTGTCAGCCCCTGCTGGCAGTATTTCTGCTGATGCAACAATCTTAAGAACCTTGTGGGTCTCCCTTATCTATCCTGATGATTTCTTCACTGAACAAGAAGTTCCTTTACACATCTTCCTTGGATAATCCCACCTCTATTGCTGGCTTCTTCTAAGATGTCTGGCAGGTTCCATGAGACACCTAACTAGTTTCTTCAGAAGGCGCTGTGTGGATGGATGGATGGATGGATGGATGGATGGATGGATGGATGGGTGGATGGATGGATGGATGGGTGGATGGGTGGATGGATGGGTGGATGGATGGGTGGATGGGTGGGTGGATGGATGGATGGATGGGTGGGTGGATGGATGGATGGGTGGGTGGATGGATGGATGGGTGGATGGATGGATGGATGGATGGATGGATGGATGAGTGCTCCGACCTCTTAATACTTATAAGGCACTTACAAAAGTTTGCCCAGACACATCCCTGGATTTTTTTCTAGAACACACTTTCCTGGCAATGAATCACCTAATTTTAGCCTCTTTTTTTTTTTTTTTTTTTGGTAATCCGGATAGGATGAGAATTTCCCATCAAGTCCTGGTTTCTTTTTGCTTAGCAGTTCTTTCAGTGTATCTGTTTCTTCTTGCATTTCACTGTAATCAGCAAGTAGAAACCAGGACACACCTTCAAAACTTTGCTTGGAGAGACGCCTGGGGGCTCAGCAGTTGAGCCTCTGTCTGCGGCCCAGGGCGAGATCCCAGGTCTGGGATCGAGTCCCACATCGGGCTCCCCATAGGGAGCCTGCTTCTCCCTCTGCCTGTGTCTCTGCCTCTCTCTCTGTGTCTCATGAATAAATAAAATCTTTTAAAAACCAAAATAAAACTTTGCTTGGAAATTTCTTCAGTATATACTAAGTTTACCTCTTGCAGGTTCTGCTTTCCGCATAACTGTATGACACAGTTCAGCTACTATATAACAAAGATCCCCTTTCTTCCGTTTTCCGCGATAATATGCTTTTCATTTCCTTCTGAGCTGCCACCTAGTAGTGCTTTTAGTGTCGTGTTGCTACCAGCATCCTTTCGTGGTGATTAGGTAATGTCTCAGATGACACAGATTTTCCTTACCGTGCTTCATTCTTTCACTTCCTCCAGAGTCTTCCTAGCAGAGAGTCATTATCATCCTTACTTCTACGAATACTGCGTTCAAAACAATCTCAGCTTTTTCTGTCACAAATTAATAGCCAGAATTTTTCCAGTTTATGTCCCCTGGCCAATTCCAAAGCCACTTCTACATTTTTAGTTATTTATTATGGCAATGACCCCCTTCCAAGTTCCAAAATATGATTCCCATTGTTGAATTCTAACAAATTATGACAGATCGAGTGGCTTAATACAACACAAATTTATTATTTTAAAGTTCTATAGGTGTCAGAAAGGCTGTTTCTTCTGGAGGTTCTAGAGAAATATCCATTTTCTCTCCTTTTCCAGCTTCTGGAAGCCACCTACGTTCCTTGCACCATTTCAGCTTCTGCTTCGGCATCATATCTCCATTTTTGCCTTTTCTGATCTTCCAGTTTCCCCTTCTAAGGATACTTGTGACTACATTGGGCCACTCCTATAACCCAGGATAATCCGTCCTCTCCATCTCAAGATCTTTGAATTAATCGTACCTTTCTTCTCCTTTTCCATGTAAGGTGACATATACTCAGTTTCTGGGGCTTAGGATGTTCACATCTACAGGGAGCTATTATTCACTTGACCACACTACCCCCCTGCTCCGAAAATTTAAAGCACATGTCCACACAAGACCTTATTAACAGCAGCATATTCATAATAGCTAAAAGGTGAAAAAAATCCAAATGTCCATTAACTAATAAATGGATAAAAACATGATATAAGTTGCCCATACAATAGAATATTTGACAAAAAAAAAAGAACGAAAGACTGATATAGATGGACCTTAAAAACACTACGGTATGTGAAAGAAGCCAGAAACAAAAGGCTATATATTGTATGATTGCATCTATCTGGGATGTCCAGAATACAGAAGTCCACAGTGACAGTAAGTAGATTTGTAGTTCCCAGGGTATTAGGGTGGAGAGAGTGACTATGGGGTGTTTTGGGGGAGGTGATGAACATGATCTAGAATTAGTTATGGTCGCACAACTTAGTAAGCATACAAAAAGCCACTTAACTTTATATCCTGAAAAGGTGAAATTTATGGTATGTGAATTATGTTTCCATTTTTAAAATCTTAAAAAAAGAAAACAATCTTAATTTTGCAAATTGCACAAAACGTAGCTATGTGAACACACGGCCAGGCTTCCTTCCAGGATCTGGGAAGGAGGAGTTCGTGCAAGAAGAGGCCTGAAAGTTTGAACCTCATTAACTTAAAAGTATTTCTGCCTCTAGGCAGAAGCAACAGGATTTGTTGACAGACTGGATGTCAGGAATGAGAGACGGATCGTAGTTAATGACGACTTCATGAATTAAGACCTAAGCAACTAAAAGATTAAATTTCTACTTCTGAGTAGATTACTACACCAGATGCAAGGTGGTTGTTTATTTTTTTCAGTTCTCTTTTGTTTTAATTGTGGGGGGAAAGCACATAATGTTAGCTACCCTCTTAACACATTTTTAAGTATACAGTACTATATTTTACTATATATTTATAGGTAATTATAAGCACAATGCTGTGCCGCAGATCTCTAGAGCTTTTTCATCTTACGTAACTGAAGCTTTACACCAGCGAACAGCAGCTCCCTGTGTACTCTTCCCCCTGTAAACCACCACTCTACTTTCTGATTCCATGGGCTTGAATACTTTAGATGCCTCGTGTAAGTGCAATCATGTAGTATTCATACTTCCCTGACGGACTTATTTCACATGGCGTAATGTCCTCAAAGCTCGGCCGAATTGTCACACGTTACAGAATTTCCTTTTATAAGACGGATTAATATTTCATTATATATTTTATATGTTATTATATATAAATAAATATCAACGTTTCATTATATATATCAAATTTTCTTTATTCATTTATCTATCCATAGAATAGACATTGAGGTTATTTCCACATTTGCCCATTCGGAATAGAGCTGAAATGAACATGGGACTGCAAATAAATCTTTGAGAGATTTCGATTCTTTTTGATATATACATAGAAGTGGGACTGCTGGATCATATGGCAATCCAATTTTTTAATTTTTTAAGGCACTTCCATATGATTTTCCATAGTAGCCTCACCATTTTGCATTCCTACCAACAGTGCATGAAAGTTCTAGTTTTTTTCCACATTCTTACCAACATTTGAGGGTTTTGTTGTTGTTGTTGAGAGTGACTATCCTAATACATGTGAAGTGATCTCATTATGGGTTTATTTGCATTTCCCTGATGACTAGTGATGTTGAGCATCTTTTCATACACTTGCTGGACATTTATATGTCTTTGGAGAAATGTCTATTCAAATTCTCTGTACATATAGTAATTGGGTCCTTTTTCCCAATTGGGTTGTAGGAGTTCTTCTATATTTTGAATAGTAATTCTTTATCAGATATGTGATTTGTGAATATTTATTCTCATTCATTAGGTTGCCTTTTCACTCTGTTGATTGTTTTCTTAGCTGTGCAGTTAATTTGATGTACTCTCTCTTGTCTATTTCTGCTTTTGTTGTCTGTGCTTTTGATATTATATCCAAGAAATCATTGCCAAAACCGTTTCATGAAACGGTTTTGTGTGCTGAACCATGAGGCTCATGTTTCATGAAGTTTTTCTCCTATGTTGTCTTCTAGGAATTTTATTGATTCAGGGCTAACATTTAAGTCTCTAATTCATTTTGAGTTGATTTTTGTGTATAGTGTAAGATAAAGGTCCTGTTGTACTCTTTTACAGGTAGATATGCAGTTTTCCCAACACCCTTTGTTGAAGAGACTGTCCTTTCTATATTGTGCATTGCTAAATGTTTTTAGATCATTTTTGAGTGGACCTATTTCTGGGCTCTCTCTTCTATTCCCTTGGTCTATATTGTCTCTCTTTATACTGATACCTTTACTGTTTTAATTATTATAGCTTCATAATTTTTTTGAAATTGGGAACTGTGAGAATTCAGCTTTGTTCTTTGTTCTCAAGATTGTCTTGGCTATTTAAGATCCTTTGTGGTTCTGTGGAGATTTTAGGATTACTCTCCATATTTCTGTAAAAAATGTCATTGGCATTTTGAGAGTGATTGCATTGAATCTGTAGATCAATTTGGTTAGTATGAACATTTAAAAAATATTGTATCTTGCTATCCAGGAACATAAGATATCTTTCCATTTATTTATGTCTTTTTCAATTTCCTTCATCCTTGTTTTATAGTTTTCAATATAGAAGTATTTTACCACATTGGTTAAGTTTATTTCTAAGTATTTTAATTATTTTGATCCTATTATAAGTGGGATTAATTTCCTAATTTCCTTTTCAGATATTTTATTGATAGTTTAAAGAAATGCAACTTCTTTTTTTTAAGGGTTTCATTTTTTTTACAGTAAGTTCGAGGCCCAATGTGCAACTTGAACTCTGGACCCCAAGATCAAGAGTCATATGCTGTGCTGACTGAGCCAGCCAGGCCTCTTGCAATTTTTTTTTTGAATGTTAATTTTATACCTACAACTTTTTCAAATTTGTTTATTAGTTGTAACAGATTTTTTGGTGGAGTCAAGGTTTCATAACATTTAAATCATGTCATCTGAAAACAGATAATTTTACTTCTTCCTTTCTGATTTGAATACTGTTTATATCTTATTCTTGCCTATATGCTCTAAGATTTCCAGTATTGTGTTAAATAGAAGTGGTGAGAGCAGGCATCCTTGCCGTGGTCATGATCTTAGAAGAAAAGGTGCAGTGGTTTAGCACCGCCTTCAGCCCAGGGCCTGATTGGAGACCCGGGATTGAGTCCCATGTTGGGCTCCCTGCATGGAGCCTGCTTCTCCCTCTGCCTGTGTCTCTGCCTCTCTCTCTCTCTCTCTCTCTCTCTCTCTCTCTGTCTCTCATGAATAAATAAATAAAATCTTAAAAAAAAAGAAAAAAGATTTTTAAAAAAAGGTTCAGTGTCTTACCATTGAGTAAAATGTTAGGTGTGGGCTTTTCGTATATGGCTTTTATTATGTTGAGACAGTTTCTTTTTATTCCTAGTTTGTGGAGTGTTTTTATCATAATAGGATGTTGAATTTTGTCAATGCCTTTTCTGAATCTATTAAGATGATTTTGATATTTTATTCTTTGTTATGCTAAAGTGGTATATCTCATTGATTGATTTTAAAACATTCTGCATCTTCAGGATAAATCCCACATGGTTATAGTGTGTCATTCTTTTAACGTGCTATTGAATTCAATTAGCTTGTATTTTGTTGAGGATTTTTTGAATTATGTTCATCAGGGCTAGTGGCCTTGGTTTTCCTTTCTTGTGATGTATTTTACCTAGTTTTGGCATCAGAGTAATGCTGGTTTCATAAATGAGTTTGGAATGTGCCCTCTTCTTCAGTCTTTTGAAGAGATTGAAAAGGATTGGTTTAATTCTTCTATACAAATTTGGTAGAATTAACCAGTGAAACTCTCTGGCTCTGGATTTTCTTTGTAGGGAGATTGTGATTACTGATTCAATCTCCTTATTTGTTATTGGTCTGTTCAGGCTTTCTATATCTTCATAATTCAGTCTTGGTAGGTTGTATGTTTTTAGGAATTTATCCATTTCTCTAGGAAACGTCCAAATTACTGATGCTTAACTACTCATAGTAGTCTCTTATAATTGTTTTTATTTCTGTAGCATCTGTTGTAATGTCTTCCCTTTCATTTCATAGTTTGTTTATTTGAGGTTTCTCTTTTTTTTCTTAGTCTCGTCAAACAGATGTCCATTTCCTTTCAGAAAAACTACTTTTAGTTTTATTGATTTTTTCTATTATTTTGCTGTTCTCTATTTCATTTAATTCTCTAATTTTTATTATTCTTACTTTTTGCTAACTTTAAGCTATGTTTGTTTTCTTTTTTCTAGTTCTTTGTTGTGTGAAGTTAGGTTATCCATTTGAGATCTTTCTTTGTTTTTTAATATGGATATTTATCACTATAAAATTCCCTTGTAATAATTGCTTTTGCTGCATCCCATGCGTTTTGATATGTTATGCTTTCATTTTTGTTTGTCACCAGATATTTTCTAATTTCCCTTTAATTTCTTCTTTGGCCCATTGGTTATTCAGGAGATGTTATTTAACTTGCACATATTTCTGAATTTTCTAGTATACTTCCTATCAATTTCTAGTTTCATTCCATGTGGTCATCACATATACCTGGTATTATTTTAATCTTCCTAAATTAGTTAAGACTTGTTTTATGACCTAACAGGTCATCTATCCTGGAGAATGTTTCATGTGCTCTTGAGAAGAATGTGTGTTCTGCTGCTATTGGGTGAAATGTTTGTATATGCCTGTTAGGTCCATTTGGTCTATAGTGTTGTTTCAGTCCTATGTTTCCTTATTGATCTTCTGTCTGGATGTTCTATCCATTAGTGAAAGTGGGGTTTTAAAATCCTCTATTATTATATTGCTATCTATCTCTGCCTTCAATTTGTTCAATATTTTCTTCATACATTTGGATTTTTTGATATTGGGTGCATATATATTTATAGTTATTATACCTTCTTGGTGGAATGACCTTTTTATCATTATATAGCTTATTTCTATGTCTCTTTATTTAATTTAAAGTATTTGATTTAAATTAAAGTATTTAATTCAAAGTCAATTTTGTCTGATATATATATGATTTCCCCTATTTTCTTTTGGTTACCATTTTCATGGAATATCTTCTCCCATTCGTTCACTCCCAGCCTGTGTGTCTTTAAAGTGAGTCTCATGTAGACAGCATATAGTTGGGTCTAGTTTTTTATATCCATTCAGCCAAAAAAACAAAACAAAAACAAACTCAAAAGCCATGACTCTGTGTCTTTTGATTGAGGAATTCAATCTACTTACATTTAAAGTAATCATTGATCAGGAATGACTTACTATTACCACTTTTTAAAATTTTTTTGTGTCTCCTTTGTAGCTTTTTTTGTTTTTTTCCTCTTGTGATCTTCCTTCGTGTTTTGTTAACATTTTTGTAGTGGCATATTTTATTCCTTTCTTTTGTGTGTGTGTGTGTGTGTGTGTGTGTGTGTGAAGTATAGATATGTTCTTTGTTTTTATTATGAGCTTACAAAAACATCTTAGAATTATGAGAATCTATTTTAAACTAATAACCCCTTAATTTCATTTGTATACAAAAACTACACTTTTACTTCTTATACAACTCCCTACTTTTATACAATTTATATACAATTTAGAACCGCGAGACTGTATGTGATTACCAAAGAAAGGAGTATGAACAAAACACAATAGCAATAATTTATACAGACTATAACTGTATATAATAGATAAAAGTAAAGTCACCCCAGTAAAATAAGAATCTGATACCCAACAGTCTCCTTCTACCTACCTTCTCTGGCTCCACAAAATGCAATTCTGTGGTTGGTATTAATAGGTTCAATTATTAATTGGGGACCATTATGAAAGGCAGAAGTCTAAAATGACCCCCAAGATCTGAACCTATTGAAATACAGAAGTCTTCTCCCAGTTATTCAAACACTAATACAAGTAGTGCCAGGAAGTGACTTTGCCTTATGTAATTAAAATTCCAAGTCAGCTGACCTTAAATAGAGTGATTATTCTGAGTGGATCTGACCTAATAAGGCTACTATAAAAGGGAATGGACTCTTTTTAATTAAAGATATTAGAAGTGTGAGAGGGCCAATGGAAGAAGCCATATTTCAAGGAATGTAATAGCTTCTGAGACCTGGGAGTGACCCCAGCAGAGGAGTAGCAGACAGAAAGCAAGGAAACTGGGACCTTTCTCTTACAACCCGAAGGAACTAAATCTTGCCACATCTACGTAAGCTTGAAAGAGGATTCCATGCTCCAGATGATAATGCAGACTAGTCAATACCATGATTTTAGCTTTTTGAGTCCCTAAGCAAGGAAACACAACCACACAATGCCCTGATTTCTGACCTGTAGAGCTGAGAACTTTTATAAATGAATGTTGGTTTAATAAGCTGCTAAATTTTCAGTTACTTGTTATGCAGCATTGAAAAACTAATACAGCTATGTTGTATTCATTGTTTTTGCAAAGATTACAACATGTTGGATAATTGGAAGGATTTGAAAGTCTCCACAGGGCGTTCTCACATAAGACTTTCAATAAAAGCAAATGATACAGTAGAGCAGTAGAAAGATAATGTAGGCAAACATCAGGGGACCAAGAACCTTCCAAGTACAGCTTCCCAAGATCCTTCTTATTCATACAAGGATGTGCTTCATCTCCAAATAAAACCACCACAATTTACATGATAAATCCTAGTTTCAAAAAGCTCCCTAAAAGTTTCCAATGGTGGTTTTTGTGCCCTTCTTTACACATTGCCAAGCCAGGCTACCTAACTGGGGATGCCAGATATAAGCCCCAATAAACAAATCAGCCCTGGGTATTGCCAGGGGAGTTTCAAACTTTCAATAGCACATTATAAATAATTAATTAGTTCAGTGCCCTTATCTCAGCCAAGGGTCAACGCTAGCCATATAGCTTCCCCAAGAGATAAACACAGAGCTGAGCCACCTCTACCATAAAATAATTTATCCTATACAATTTTGCTTCCCTTTTCCTACTTCACTCTCCCTGGGCCTCCAAGCAGGGTACTACATTTGGCAATGGTATGTGAGGAAGCAGGTAGACAAACAAGAAGATGTCATATGGGGCCCTCGAGAAAGATAGATGATAGAAGACAACCCTTCTTTAGAAGACAAATGTCCGATTCCAAGCCTGCTTGCTGCCCATGTCTAGATAAGTAATGCTGCAGTCAGCCACCTGTTATGAGATATTCTAGTTGAGTTACCAGGTCTGCAGAGCAGTTCTCAACCCACTATCTTTTCTGGCCATTGCCAGGGAATTCTTAGAGGCCACAGCTGCACTTGCCAGCAAGGTGTGGAGGAAGACTTATCAATGAGGATAAATGCATTACAGAATTTCGCTGCTGTCTTGATTGTGCCAGCCTGGATTTAGCCGAAATACTGCCTCCTTCTCTCTCTGACCCTATCGCTCATATCAGAAGCCAATGGGAAGATCTTTAATAAGCAGTTCCAGCTAGTGAAATAACCCTAAGTACTAATCCCTGACTATTTAGGAGTCCTTCAATTGTTCCTTATGGACTGACTATGGCCTATTTTGCTCCCTTCCCCTGCTATTTCATATCTGGAAACTTTCTTTGTTTAAATTGTTAAACTGTTTATATTGCTTTTTAGTTACCAAAGTGATTTTAATACAGTGGTATATAAAAAGGAAAAAGAGAAAAACCCTCCTCAGCAACCTCCCAGTCTCACTCCCCAGAGGTAAACACAGTTTAATGTCTGTCGTGCGACTTCTTTTTCTATTCATTTGCAAAGGTACATGTGCACATGCATTTTTTTTCACTGAAGAACATAAAATGGGCATCGTATATCTTTTATACTTTTCAAAGTTATATAAAGTTTCTTATAGTGGACATCACATTATTTAATCTATAACCCATTGATGGACATCTATCTTGTTTTCACTATTTTGCTATTTTAATAATGCAGTGAGCGACTTTTTACATATACATGCAAATATTTGCAGAGAATGACTTCTTAGAGGTAGAATTGCTGGATCACTGGTTATATGTGATTCATTTTAATAGATACTGCAAATTTTCCCTCTCAAAAGCAGTACTAATTTATACAAACTTTTGGATCTCATTAGAGAAACCAAGCAATTCAGACTTCCCAGCGGGACCCCATTTGATTTGTCCTAAGTCACAGGTGATTCACACTGAATTTTTTAAAAACATAATTGAATCTACGTTGTACTTTCTACAGAATTCTCTAAGTTTCAGGCTTCTTATTTTTACCCTTTCCATTACTTGCAGCACCAATTTCTTCTCTTTCATTTGTTTTCAGCTTTGTTTCTGTTTTGTCATTTTAGGGGAACTTGGGGAGAGATGGAAGATAAATCCCATTTTGACATTTGAATCAGCTTACTGTTTATTCATTCACCATACATTTACTCTGTATTTATGCAGGCACTTTAGGCACTGAGAATACAAAGATGAATAAAACATAAATTTACCTTTCAGAAATGTTGAAAGTGCAAATGATAGCACCGCAATTAGCAAATAAAAGGTAGATGGAGAGATGGATTATAAAACAGGGGAACTGAAGAGTGACTTTGGGAGGAAAGGCAGGTTCAAGGTGAGGAAGCACTTGAAAGGTAAGTAGGAGAGAGAGGCTAGCTTGTGGGAGTTACAGAAGAGTAGACGTTAGAAGAGGAGGACTAGAATGAAGTGGTCAGATATGGCTGGAGTACCGATTCTTCTGTAGGATAAAGGGAGTTGAGATTTAAAAAATGAACTGAAGCAAGAGTATTGGAGTCTTTGAATGTCATGCTAAGCATCTAGTATTCAGCTCATAAATGATAAATAGCCTAAAAATTGTGGAGCAGGAAAGTGACATATTCAAAGTCTACATTTTACAATTTACCTCTAATATGCAGGATGAATTAATCACTCAATCAATATTTTATCGATAACCTGCTAT
This sequence comes from Vulpes vulpes, assembly GCF_048418805.1. Classification (NCBI taxonomy): domain Eukaryota; kingdom Metazoa; phylum Chordata; class Mammalia; order Carnivora; family Canidae; genus Vulpes; species Vulpes vulpes. The sequence goes on along the minus strand of NC_132782.1, from coordinate 150,607,398 downwards.
GTGTCAGAAATTGTGTTAGAACCCAGAGCTTTAATAGGAACAGATTAAAAACAGGGATGAGTGAAAATTATTGTAATAGTTTAGGAAACAGATGATGAAGCCAGAACTAAGAAATGAAGACAGAAGAAATGAAGGGCAACAAAAAGTCGGATTCCAGAAATAAAGAACTAGCAGAAAAGGGGTGGGGTGAGTAAAAGGGGAAAAGAAGCAGGTATATTGCCTTTAATCGGGCAACTGGGATGAGGAGCTAGGGAGTATTCTGCTAAGCGAAATAAGTCAGTCAGTTGGAGAAGGACAAATACATATGATTTCACTCACATGTAGAATTTAAGAAACAAAACAAATTATCATAGGGGAAAATAAGAGAGAGGAAAACCCAGAAACAGACTGTCAACTATAGAGAACAAGCTGATGTTACTAGCTGGAAATTATCTTCCCCTCCGGTAGATTCCATATAAAGAGATCTCTGCTGCGCCCGTTACTTTCTTTCTTATGTTATACGTGTCCCTGTCTGGGTAGGTGCATGATCACAGCACACAACCTTCCCTTCTCCTACCTCTAGTGCTTGGTGAATATTGTCCATAAAAGGATTTCTTTTCAATCCCTCAGAACCCAGTGAGGCTAACTTGTGCTTTCGTTGCATACAAGTACTACTGACTCTCTCTATCCTCTGTGGTCCCTGAAACCATTTCACAAGCCTGTTCAATTTTTTTTTAATATAGCCATCACAAAATATATTATTTGTATTGTGACTAACCACCTGCCCTAACTAAGATGTAAGTTCCTTGAGGGCAGAGAATCTGTGCATTCATCTCAGTAACCCCTGTATATAAGCAGTGTATATTAAATAAGACTCTCAAATGGCTATAAACACTTAAAAATTTAAACACTTAGATTTGTATCACACTGTTAGAAATTCTGATTCAATGGGTTGCGTGGAAAGCTTAGGAATCTACATTTTATCAAACTCCCGAAATGATTCTTATTCGCAGTAAACCTGAAAATGGTTACCCGTTATTAAGTATTTGTTAAATGAATGCTGATGTTTTTTTCTCTCTTAAACTATAGCCCCCAAGGGCAAGGCCTGATCTGATGTGGGTGTTTCTCCTGTCTGTGGCCTAGCTATTTGAACATAGTAGATTCTTTTTTTTTTTTAATTTTTATTTATTTATGATAGTCACAGAGAGACAGAGAGAGAGGCAGAGACATAGGCAGAGGGAGAAACAGGCTCCATGCACCGGGAGCCTGATGTGGGATTCGATTCCGGTTCTCCAGGATCGCGCCCTGGGCCAAAGGCAAGCGCCAAACCACTGCGCCACCCAGGGATCCCAACATAGTAGATTCTTAAATCTGTAGAATTGATGTATGTTAGTGGGATTCCTGATGACTGGTGTAATCTTTTAAAGTTTTCCATAAGACACAAGATTTGCTGGGCTTTGAAGAATGAATTGGACTTGGACAGGTGGGGAGGGAAGAGAGCATCCCAGCCAGGGGATTAACAAGATCATAGGAATGGATGGAGGTGAGGAAACACAAGCGTGCTGAGGGTTGGCAATTAGATTATTTTAACGAGAGCAGAGGTTCTTGTGGCAGAGGAATGAAAGATGAGGCTGCGGAGCTCCCCACTCTATAAAATAAACCTTTGTTAGCAGAGCTCTCATTTTCATTTTAATTTAATAAAAGCAAAAATAAGTGGTTTTGATGTGATTAATGACCAATAAGGGAGATACAGGGCTGACTTGGCAAGCATCCATCTTCATGGCACGTGCAGAAGTACAAGATTTAATACAGAATTAACCTGCCCAAGCATCTGTTCACAACTCCATATGAAAAAGAAAAAAATAGCCTGAAGCATATGTTACAAGTTGAAGTCTGGACAACTTTTTTTTTTTCATATTATGTTGGTTGGAATTCACATTTTTAGCAAAATCCCTTATTGACTTGTTTGCGTGAATTTGAATATTAAATAACCATAATAATGATAAAGCAAAATTTTTAAAAAAGCATTCTTGTTCACTCATGAAGAAAAGATTCACTTGTTACTAAATGGATAATAAATTTGGAGTTAAAATATATTCCTTTGGTCTTATAGCATAGCCAGCATCAGCTACACATCTAAAATTAACCCGCTTAGGAATAAATCCATTCACCAATCTGGAAAATGGTCATTAGCAGTCTACTACTTGCAAGGCACTGTATGCAAAATGTTAATGGTAAAGCACCACGCATACGACACATATTAAAAGATTGATCCTTCCATATCAAGAAAGGTTGATAGGGAATCATTTGTTTCGACAAGTTATCATTTATTCCTTTATTCATTCAACAAATCTTGGATGACTGAATGTAGCTATATGATTTTATTTTGTTCTCTGTTATATCCCCCCACACCAAGCACAGTGCTTGATACGTGTTAAGTCGTCAGTAGATATCTTTTGGGTGAATACATTTATTAATCGCTCTGTCAAACTCTCATATACAAAAGTAAAATGAAAAACAAAGATAGTCCCTGCCCTCATGCATCTAGTGAGGTAAACTGATAGTAATCAAGTGCACTCACAAAGGTAAAATTCCAGCCATCACAAGTGTTCAGGAGTCTATCATGGAATTTGGCCAAAGACTTCCCTGAAGAAGTGATCTTGAGTTGAAATCTAAAGGGTGAGTAGAAATTAACCTGGCAAAGAAAAGGAGGAGGAGCACTTTAGGTAGAAGAGGGAGCGGGAAGGAGCACGATGAGCGCATGGTGACTGCAATATAGTTTGAGAGAGAGTCACAAAAATGTGAGTGGCAGGCTAGGGAGGGAAGTTAAGAGTATGTTAAGATAGTTCGCAAGGAATTCTAGAATTATAAATATGGGGCAAGGTCACATAGATAAGGAAGTACCCCATTTAAAGTTGATACAATATAAGTTCTTTTGAGCCACAGCCTCAAAACCCATTGCTCATTTGTAATATAAAAAAAAAACTGTCCAATAAAACATACCAATTTTTTACAGTGACAAGCAAAACAATCAAGCATGTAATTTCAAATTACATCGTCTTGATCTTTGTAGATTGCACCAATAAATATTATAATTTTACTAAATTACATCGTTGCAATTAGCCGTCAAATGGGGGTTAATAAAGGAATCAACACAGTACCATAAGAATAATTTGGGTGTACTGATGTGGAACTGTATTGACAGTTTAATATACCCTGGCAAACAGCTCATTCAACTGTTGTATAAAACTAATAAAAATATATATAATTTAATGTGTAGTTCACATGATAGAATTTGTGCAGGAAAAATAAAGCTGAGAGTTTTAAAGGGCTTTAAAGCAAGTGTGGAAACAATGAAATGTTAAAATCTGATTAAACAGGTAATTGTCCTTATTTTCTCACTAGTTCTTATAAAGTATTTGGTCAAGTGGACTAATATTTTCCTCTTTCCTCAATTCGTTTTGTTTTTATCTGGGCTTTATGTACTCCTATCATTTTCACCACAGTATGTAGCTCAGGATCCTATGTCTCTCCGCATTAACCTATGTCTACATTTTGTCTGAGATTATATAATCTGAGATTATAATACTCTTTGAGTTCCCCCCCACCCCACATGCACATGCTCCTATATCCCATAACACGGGGCTGCCCGTGAAGTTAGGGCTTGGTGAGTAGTTATTAAATCTTCAGAAGTGGCAGGTTAGAACATTTATAAATAAATAGTATAGGTTTTAATAACTAATAATGAGAGGTAGCATAAATTATTAGCTTTCATTTATTATTATTATTATTAGTTAGATAATAAGTATGACAGTAACCAGGTTTAGGGATAGATGTTGTAAAATGTGATCTTTTCTTTATCCGTTTATATTGTTTATGTGGGATATGGAGAAAATATAATGATTATCCAGCAATACTTCTACTCTTTGTGTTCTGATCTAATTCTTAACTGAGATTACACCGGAAGTAAATATCAGAAAATATTATAAAAGTAGAAGATGACATATACAGGAATAATAAATAAACACTAACATATTAAGGACTAATAAAATGAAAATATGCAATATTAATAACTCAAATTCTACTTAAAATAACCCATAGAACTCCAATAATGTTTATAAATATATATGTCCTCAAAATGTAGTTTAGGGGCGCCTGAGTGGCTCAGTCAGTTAAGCATCTGGACTCTTGATTTTGGCTCAGGTCATGATCTCAGGGTTGTGAGATTGAGCCCCATGATGGGCTCTGTGCTGAGCCTGGGTCCTGCTTGGGAGTCTCCCTCTCTCTCTGCCCCTCGCCAGTGCTCTTGCTCTCTCTCTGTCTCCCTCTAAGAAAAAAAAAAAAAAGTGTAGCTTAAAAGTCCGTGATGTGTAACACACAAGATTTTATTGACCTACGTAACATTACTATGTAGTGAAGTAAAATAGGATAAATATAAGGGTTTCCATTTCTCTAATGGGAAAATTAAAGCACAGCAGGAGTCAAGGTTTCTACCAATAATGCTAATCACTTTCTTTATTCATTTAGCCAATATTTATTAAGCATCCACTAGGCTAAGTTGTAAGGATTAATGGTTACGACTCAGTTTAGAATGTTGTAACTGCTATAGATTGAAGACAAAATGGCTTTGGAACCCAAATGTGAATGGGTCTTGTCTTCATTCCTTTCTCACCCAAAGGAATGCCTAAAAAACTACTCTTGCTACCAAACCCAACAAAATGGTCTTCCTATGGAAAGATTTACAATTTGGGGGGGATTTTTTTTAAGATTTTATTTACTCATGAGAGACGCAGAGAGAGAGAGAGAGAGAGGCAGAGACACAGGCAGAGGGAGAAGCAGGCTCCCTGCAGGGAGCCCGATGTGGGACTCAATCCCCAGTCTCCAGGATCACACCCTGGGCTGAAGGCGACGCTAAACCACTGAGTCACCCAGGCTGCCCAAGATTTACAATTTTTAATAGAGCTCTTCACTTCCACTGAACAGCTTTAAGATACTGTCATTAAACGTAATTATCTGGCTTATCATTGACTGACTTTCAAGCAGAAAAGATAATGTGCACACATTTGACAGTTCGGTTTCTTATTTGCTGCAACTCTTGCTATTTATAGCAGAACAGTAGCCACTTCTTTGCTATTTTCTGTTCAAGTAATTGGTCATTCTACAGTTTGTGGAGAACTAGTTATCATACAGGCTAGACATTGATTACTGATTTTCAAAGAATTTTAATTCTGAATTTCATTGAAACACTCTGAATAGTAGTCTTAGATTCAGAAGGTACTTGAGTTCTGCAGTACAGCTTTATGACCTTCAAGGGTCATTGGCGGTATATTTTTGCAACAGGCACACTGCTAAGAGTTAGGATTCAACGATGCAAGACCTGCTCCAGAAGCTTACAATAGTGAGTATCAAACTAAAGGTTTAAAGAAATTTCAGCTTTGGCCTTTGCCAGATAAACTACCATCCACTATACTTAAGTAAAATCCAGTAATGATGTCGTGAAGTACCAAGACAAAAAGAAGTTTTCCAGTATCTACAGAAAATAAGACTGATGCCGTAATAGATTCTTACGCACTTCTTAGCAATTTTATTAAAAATGTTTCTCACTGTGGAGCACCAGGGTGGCACAGTCACATCCCACACTTGTTTTTGGCTCAGGTCGTGATCTCAAGGCCATAAGATCAAGCCCCAAGTTAGGCTCCATGCTCAGCATGGAGTCTATTTGAGATTCAATCTCTCTCTAACTCTGCCCTTCCCCTCACTCAAGTGCATGCATGTTCTCTCTCTCTCTCTCAGATAAATAGATCTTCCAAAAAAATTATCACTGCTATTATAAATTAATCCATATCAGAGAACTGACCGATGGTGGTAAATAAAAAATGGTGACTCAGATTTGTTTTTCATTCAGTGAACTATCTATATTAGAAAGATACATACTGGGGTCCCTGGGTGGCGCAGCGGTTTGGCGCCTGCCTTTGGCCCAGGGCCCGATCCTGGAGACCCGGGATCGAATCCCACGTCGGGCTCCCGGTGCATGGAGCCTGCTTCTCCCTCTGCCTGTGTCTCTGCCTCTCTCTCTCTCTCTGTATGACTATCATAAATAAATAATAAAATTAAAAAAAAATAAATTTAAAAAAAAAATTAAAAAAAAAAAAGAAAGATACATACCTGGTACAAAAAAAATAAATAAGCTGTTGTAGGTATTTTCAGAGATTAGCCCATAAAAAATATATCAATTATGGAATATGTTGTAACCAAAAGTGTATGCATGTATTTTCAACCTTTCAAACATTAATAAGACAAAGAGAAAACAGGTATAACATACAAATTATATAGTTTACTATAATTATAATTTGCATTAGGAACATCCATACATCACTTAAAGATTCTAGAATTTGAAATTGCATTGGCAATTGCAAATTTTTTCTACCTTGAAAATACTTATAGCCATAAAATTTCCTTTAGTCAACAGGGCCTTAATATAAGTTCTTTATCTCTATATTTAAAATTGTTTTCTCTGGGTAGCCCCAGTGGCTTAGTGGTTTAGCGCTGCCTTCAGCCCAGAGTGTGATCCTGGAGACCTGGGATTGAGTCCCACGTGGGGCTCCCAGCATGGAGCCTGCTTCTCTCTCTCTCTCTCTCTCTCTCTCTCTCTCTCTCAAATAAATAAATAATCTTTAAAAATTAATTAATTACTTAATTAAATAAAATTGTTTTCTCTTCCCGATTTACTATTTGTCCTATATTCTCTGACTTTAGCAACTAAGTGTTAAGTCTGATTTATGTAGCTGTATTTTAGGGACCCCAGCACCAAGGTAGTCGTCATGATGATTTTTCACAAGAAAATGAGTTTTCAGTGATACTTCAGAGTGCCTTGAAGGGTGAATGGGAGATAAGGAAGCAAAGGCAAATAGTGACAAAACTTTTTCTAAAGTGTCTCTGTGAAGAAGAGCAATGAGTGGGAAAGTAGCTGGAAGAGGCTAGAGAGGCTATGAAAACAGTATTTTTTCATGATAAGAGAAACTAAAGCATGTTTGCGTGGCCCAGTAGAGACAGAGATTGATGTGTGTGAGAAAGGGGAGAACTGCAGGTCTGGATCCTTGCAAATCGAGAAGAAATGGAAGAGATGTGATCTAGAGCCCATATGGACAGGAAGGGAACATGCGTTTGTAAGGCCAGCGGTGGTCAGTGAAAGAGAGCCATAGAGGTGACTACAAAACACATAAACGTATCGTGCTAAAGCCAAACTAGATGCATCCCCAACTCAGCGCCAACTAAGCCAGATCTCAGACGTGCCACATTATACCCAAGGAAGTACGATGGAGGGAAAGGATGTGTAGCAAACCAGAGCAATCTTAACCCGTTGTCTTTATAATATATTCCCCTGCCAATCTGTCTCAACATGCACGTGAGAGGCCTGAGCGTCAAGCTTCCTTACCCTTGGAGTAAGTCCGTCTCTGGTCCCTTGTTTGTTTCAGTGAACAATATAGGTAAGCTAAGAACTGGGGGTGAGAGGAGGATGCGATCTTTGACAAGACCGAAGAACTCTGAAATGGTCTCAGAGAGTTGAGCATCTCAAGGAAAAGTAATCCGGTTGTGTGGCAGGACTCGGTCCCCATTTCAGGTATTTGTCATGAATTTAAAGTGAGACAATCAGCCAACTTGTGATTTCTTCTAAACAAAGCTTAGTGCAGTAGCAGAAAGGGCAGAAAGTTGGCCTCAACCCAAGTTCAGATCAGTGGGGTGAATGTGACAAAAGAGGACACATTTGCCGAGTGATATTTGCAAGAAACTGTTCATGATGATGAAGTGTTACTCGTGAATCTCGGCCTGGTAAGGAAGGAAAGAGAAATGAATAAAGGTGAAGTCAGCATAGAAGTCACGCCAGTCACTGCTCCCGGGGAATTCCAGGGCACGGACATAAGTGGAATGGCAGTGCAGGAGCCCACGGTCAGCCAGGGGGAATGTGCGATTGAGATTTCAGAGTTGGTACACACTCCTGCGATGACAGCTTAAGTGGGGTATTGGGAGTGAGTTACTGAATTGGAATGGAGGAAAATATTGATTATGAGTGTGGATTGTTGATTCTGTTCAATTCAGATGAAATGTGTGAAGCACTAGTGTATTCCCTTGGAAAGAGTTGGAGATACGAGGGTAAATAAGATTCAGGTCCCTGCTTCAAGGAGCTCCCAGTATCATAGGCAAAGTCCTCCAGTAGGAACACCAACACCAAAGGAATACCTCGCCCGATCAATGATCAGACCCACAGGCTTCGAGAACAACATTTGGGAAGTCCTGGTCGCGAGAGAAAGCCTGATGCCTCTAGGAGCAGCAGAGTTCGGGTTTCCTTGAGGCCCAAGTTTGAATGGAGGTGTAGGGACAGGAAACGGTCAGAGGAGACTTGCTTTGCACCATATGGTAAAGGTATCCGAGATTCATATTCTTTGGATAGTGGGATACAGGACATAATGGAATGGCCTCCGGGCTGCAGTGTAGAGAAAGGGGGAGGGAGGAAGTGGATATGGGTTTTTGGAGAAAGAAGGCTGAGACCAGTTTGAATTGTGAGATGCGAGCGTATATGTTAGACAGTTTCTCCCTCTCGGGTTTCGATTCAGACGAGATCATCAAGCCGTGTAATCTCCGTGGGGGAGCGGATAGTACATTAAAATGGAAATCATGGAATCAGAATCCCTTCCCTTCCCTAATTGCCAAGGCGTGATGGGACCCACCCCAGGAAATCCGAACGTAATCTCCATGAGAGCTTGTTTGGTTGGTTGGTTGGTTTTTTTCTCTACTTTTTCTCCAGTGCTTGGTACAAAATAGACTCCTGATAAGTAGTGACTTGAACACATTTGTTGAAGGAATTAAAGCCTCTCTTTAGCATCTGATCTCTTCCTTTGACGCTTTCATCTCAAAGCTGCCAGCCCAAGGAGCACCATGCTAGAAATGAACCACTTAGCACTTTTCTCTAGGATACTCCTCTTATTCATCATCTGACAAAACTTCAAGATCAGGCTCTTGTCTCCCCTATATAATAGCCATAAAATTATGGGCACAGTCATTTGCTTCTTTATGCCCAAATCTCCTTGTCGGTAAGGTGGGGATAATAGCTAATATTCATTGAGTATTGAGCACAGCACTTAAAACCTTTCAGTGTTCCAAGCACTTTAAATATTTTTTTAAAGATTTTATTTACTTATTCATGAGAGACACAGAGAGAGAGGCAGAGACACAGGCTGAGGGAGAAGCAGGCTCCCTACAGGGAGCCCGACGTGGGACTTGATCCCAGGACCCCGGGGTCACGCCCTGAGCTGAAGGCAGACGCTCAACCGCTGAACCACCCAGAGACCCCCGTACTTCAAATATTTTAAGAGCAGTTAATCCTCATTAATGTGCCCCTGCCATTCACCTATTACAGACAAGGAACCCAAACCAAGATTTTATAGCCTGTAAGCAACAAAACCCTGAGCTGAACTCCGTCCAGGTCCCCAAACCAAGCTCTTAACCACCCTGCTTACTACCTGTCCAAAAATCATACCTACCACACTGGATAGCTGTCAAGATTCATTAAGAATAATTTATGTAGAGGCACCTTGAAAAATGCCATTTTGTAGTAAGTGTCCAAAAGAACTTAGCTTGTGTTGTTGTTACTGTTTTATTCTTATTATTTGGATCTTCTTGGGGAGCTATATGTTCATTTCATAGAAGAATCACTCTCTCCTTTGGGAAATTAGGTTATTTCGTTTTAGACAGATCTAATTGGGAAAAAAAAAATCACTCCTACAACTTTCCTCACTGATACTAATTCTAAACTCTCCTCACTGATTCTAATTCTGAACTGGTGATAAAGGTGGGACAAATCCAGCCCCTCTCCATGCAACAATCTTCAGTTATTCAAAGACCGGCGTCTTGCATGCCTGTAGCTTCTGTATCTCCAGCTTCCGTATCATTTCCGCCATTTCTCCTATGGCTTATTCTGAATAAGCTCTGGTTTGTTGAAGACACCTTTACCCTGGGGCACCTAGAGGGGAACAGAATACTGTAGTCCTTCTGTGGGCTGATGGTTGCATATAGAACAGGACGTTGATAGAAAAGGTCTTGGGACAGCCCTTCACACTCTGAATCATATTCCCAAAGATCACCGTAATGTCTTCTGTGCGTGGGGCAGGCGGTATCTCTGGACCGAATGAAGGCAACTCTAAGCAAATGAATTAGTCAACACTGAGCTTACTCTTGACTTAAATCCTCAATTTTCTTCGCATTTACTTCTGCCTCTAATGTATATGTGTATAATTGGTTTGGGAAACATATGGCAGGATTTTATGTTTGTCCCTATTAAACTTCACGTAATTAGAGCTGTCCAGTGTTCTAACGTTTTCAGATCCTTTTAGAGACTAATTCAGTCATTTCATGTATTGTCTCTCCCTCTCAAAATCATGTCTTCTGTAGATTTTTTTCCTGTGTGCCGTCAACATACTCATCTGAGAATTTAAATGGAATATATTATATTCATATTCATATTAAAATATTCATTAAACTTTATGGCTGAAAGTGTTTCAATTAATTATAAATTAATCACAGTTATTTCAGCAGTGCATCTTATTATTAATTGTTAAGAATACCTGTTTATTTATTCATTCAATAATTTCTGGCATGTAAAAATATTTTCTTAAAAATATTTTCTTAAATATTTTCTGGCATGTAAAAATATTTTCTTAAATTACCAATTGCAGTAATTAAATTAAAAGTAAAGTTTTAATATACGAACATTTTTGTGGGAATGGCGTCTGAAATAAAATTGGGAAACATAAAACTAACGTAAAGTGGAAATAGGCTGAGACCCTCTGGAGCTAACCGTTTCATCTCCAAAGAAATTGACTGAAGAAGTTAAATGGTCTCAAGGTGTGTAGGACAGAACAATTGAGAGAATGAACGAGTCGGCTGGCCATCAGAACAGAACAATTTTAATCATCCAATTTTGTATATCAGAAAGGGTTTCAGCTGTGCACTATGAAATGCATGAATGGAAAGTTTCCCAGTTATGAGAGCTAACGGTCTGTAGCACACCAAGCATATTATTAAATAAAAAATTTAATGAGAAACGGGAGAAAGTTTCTTAGAATGTAATCTTGGTTCCTTGGCAAATTGCAAACTCTAAAAATTATCAAAGAGGGCAAACATAAAATAATGATAATTTGAAGTATCAATCTCAAACTTTAGAAAAAATATAGTAACTGAAATATCTCAATGAAATATCATTATATCACTTTGGTTAGAGAATATAATTTTTCAGACTTGCATTTTATATTTTACATTTGTTGATTTCAGAAAAAAAAAAACTTGTATTTATCTGCATTTTGAAATAGGTTCCATCCTGCTGCCTTCTAGTCTCTGCACAGTGGGAATAACAAGATGTTATTATTATATCATCAGATCATCTCATCAACTTTAAGACACTTAAAATTTAAAGTTCTTTTTCTTTTCTTAATTTTAATTTGTTTATTTTTAAGTAGGCTCCTTACCCAACATGGGGCCTGAACTCATGACCCTGAGATCAAGACCTGACCTGAGATCAAGAGTCAGATGTCCAACCGACCGAACCCCCCAGGCACCCTCTAAAGTTCTTTTCCTAAAGTTTAAAATTTTAAGGTTTCCTGGTTTAATTTTGACAAAATTAGATACATGTCAGATGTTATGCTCTTCAGTAAATATTTCTCTTAACCTCATGGAAGAAAAAACTTAATAGAGGTATAAATAAATATAGTCAAACTCTATCATGTAAATTAGTGGAATAAAAGTAACACATATATCCAAATCAATAGAACAGCCTAAAATTGTATATACATGACAGGAGTTATTGCAGTTTGTTGCAGTCATGCAAAATATATGTTCCATTTATGTTCATGCTGATGTAATCATTTTCTTAGACCATTTTAGCAATCAAAGTAAGGTCACTTCAGAAAGAATTCTAAAGTGGTTTAGGTGGGTATAAATTTAGAATAAAATATTCTCTTTTTTTATTATTAAAGTAATGCCTATATACTATAGAAAATTTGGAAATTATAGAAAAACTGTAGACGAAATTTTAATCACTCATAATCTCACCACTGATATTTTTAAATTAATATTTTGATGTAGTTTCCTCTGATATTTTTCTGACTCTTAAAAAAGTAAAAACATATAAAAGTATATTTTTATAAAATATATAAATATTTCCTATTAAATATGCATTTAATGTTTACATTATAATATAATATTTTAAAATATATTTTATAAAATATAAAAATTTTAAAGAAATATGTTAAATTCCTACTAACCAAAATGAACAAGTTGACTATTTTTTGTATTCGAGTTCAATCTTTTTTTGAAAGAAATAAAACACTGTAGCTCAAATGGAAGTCTTTTATGCTGGTCCCTCCTGGTCTTGTTCCTATCACAGCACAATTATAACTTTGAATTTGGTGCGCTTCTATTCCATATATTCCTATTTTAATTGCATATATATGTATATGTTTATATATATATATAGCACTGTTTTATAATTTTTGGAAATCAACTTGTGCTATATGAATTTTTATGCCTATTTTATCATTTATGTCTGCAAGATCTTTCCATCAGCACACTTAAAAGTATAGATAATTCACTTTCATTGTTGTATACTATAACAACAAAAGATTTTATCATTATTTGGTTATATGTTCCCTTAAGCTATTGTTTATTTAGACTGTGACTAACTTTTTAATATATCAATTATATCAGTGAAATTTTTAATATATCAATTATTATATTGTATATAAATATTATATTATAATATTCTATTATATTATTCTTCAGTGAAATTTCTCTACAGTAAGAATTTTCTATATTTCAGAGCATCTCAGTAAGGCTAGTTGCCTGAAAGCAGATGTGAATATTTTTAAGACATGAGAAACATATTTGGAAACGTTTTCCTTAGACGACTATGCTAACCTATAATCCTCAAAGCACTTTGTGCTCACACACCTTCATCAGCATTGAATCCCCGAAGCCATTCTTAAGTAAACTCATTCATTTTTAATGGACACAATTGACTTTGCTATGACAACAAGTACAGATGATCCTTGGCTTAACCGTGGTTCGACATATGATTCTTCAACTTCACAATAACACAAAAACGGTACACATTCAATAGAAACTAGACTTCAAATTTTGAATTTTGGTCATACGACTAGCAATATGCAGTGGGATGCTGTTTGGCCGTGCTGGGCAGCAACAGGGAGGAGGGGCTCCCAGTCAGCGAGGGGGACACCCGGGCAAACAACCGATACGTTTACAACCATTTTGTTGCTTGCTTTCAATACGGTACTCAATAAATTATATGAGACATTTAACACTTTATTATAAAATAGGCTTTGCATCAGATAATTTTGCCCAACTGCTGTGAATGTAAGTGTTCTGAGCATGGTTACGGTGGGCCAGGCTAAGCAATGATGCTCAATAGATTAGGTGTATTAAATGCACTTTTGATATGAATATTTTCAACTTATGATAGCTTTATCAGGATGTAACCCCATCGTAAATCATGGAAGATCTATAGTATGAAAAAAGGCAATTTATGTGTGAGGTTGGGTGGTGCAGGTCATTTAGTTCAGTTCAAAGACCCACTTAAGATTGTTTATTGATCATGAAATGCCATTGCATCATCTTCATGTTATGGTTTTTGTTTCAACGAGGTCATGTATTGATCCACTAAATATATTTTCTCTCTGCTGTTATTAGGAACTAGCTGAAATTTCTTCTGTGGCACATTTTATTATAATATCCAGTAATAAACATATTATCTTTTTTTTGAAATCTAGCATATGCTTTACTTTCTTTATTGGGCATCTGTGATCACCAGCATTCTTCGTTATTTCAGAATTTCAGTCTTAAGCTGTAACATGATGTCATCTTTGGAGCCAGAAGACCTGAGGAACGGTCCCAGCTGCAGTTATGCAACCCTCATAAAATCATTCTCATTTTCCCCAAGAAATGATTATCAGATTTTTCACCCATAAAGTAGGACTATTATTACCTTATTATGTTATTAAATAAATTAAATGAGAACCTTTGAAATAAAGTAGAAATATAAGTTGGAATTAGTTATCCCTTTCCAAGTAGTCATGGACGTCTAGGGTTCCCAGGAGAACCCAGTGTGAGAGATATTTGACAGGTATAATTGGTCAGCTTCATCTGCCACCTTCTCCGACACAGCCAAGGGAACATGTTAGGCAGTGCATGAAAGTCTACCCAAATTTTTAGAGACCATGCAAGGCCTTATGTTCCCACAGCATCCTGCCCTGCCCACACACCAAGATTTCATACTACCCAGAGTTCCAGCGTCAAGTCTGTCATTGCCTGGAACCACTTCAGAAATCTTACACTCCTAACTTCTGCTCTCATATGAACTTTTCATCCTCCTAGTTCTCTCAATCCCTCACATCTCCTGCATTCCTCGCTGACCTCATGGAAACCTGAAATCTCTTGCTTCTTCTGTTTTTTCCTAGACTGTCAGTCCCCCACCTAGCCCCTAAAAAGTTAAAATAATTATTATTGATAGAGCTCCTTTGGTTGCCCCTAGCTTCTTCTTTGACTCCCCTCAAACTCTGCTAGTATGTGCCATTCTGCCCAGGTGCTCTACATATAGAAAATTCTTGACCCCTCCTGTTCAACAGATTATCTTGCTCCCTACTTCATCAAGAAACTTTGAGACTTTCAGACATGCCCTCTCCCCACTTCTTCCCCCCATAGGGTTCACCTACAACCACACCATCCTTACCATCTTCCCTTGAGTCTCAGTGAAAGAGGTATCCTACTTCTATTCAAGGCCAGCTTCTCTTTCCGTGCTATCAGTTTCGTGTTACTTATCACCTCTTAGAATTTACTCCATTAGTTCTAAAAATTGCATTTTCTCTGTCTTCAATCTGTCCCTTCCTACTAGTGTCTTCTTATCAGCTTGACTTCCTCAATTTCCTCCTAGCCCCTCGATTTCTATCACCAAGGTTACCAGCATACTAATATTTCCAAAACTGAGTGGACATCTTCAGTCTCTTATTTCACTGGATGCCTCTGCTGCAAACGATACTCTTATTCACTCCCTTATTCTTAATACAACTCTATTTATTGGGCTTTAGTAACCCCATACTCTCCTGGACTCTGTTCCTCTTTGCCTTCTTCTGAGTCTGCTCTTCCTGTGTGTAGCTCTCAAACGTTAGTGTTCCTCAGGGTTCCTCTCTCATTCAGCTGCACCTCTGATTCCCTCACGTTCCCTCGTAGGGAACTTGTCCACATGTGTTTCTACCTCCACAAACACCTAAGTCGTATCCTTAGCTCAGACCTATTCCCTAAGCTTCAGATTTTAATAGTTAAACGGTTCCATAGACATCTCCACCTGTGTCTCACAGGAACCTAAAGCAAATCATAGTCTCCCCACATATCTGTTCCTACCTCAATATTCTCTGCATCTCCATTGGTGGCACCACCAGGTGCTGGGAAACTGGAGGACATGCATGACCCCCACTCTCACCTTATACCAAGTCACCAAATCCTACTGTTTTCATCTTCTAAATGTTTCCTGAATCCAACAACTTCTCTTTATTCCTCATTACCTCTTTCATTATTAGCCCTCTTAAATTTTCCTGTTTTTTTCTTTTCTTTTTTCCACTATCACTTCCTATTAAAAATATTTTTTAAACAGTTGGTGATGTCCCTTTACCCATATAATAATCTTCTATCTCCCTAACAAAATATGAGGACTTCATAGACCCCACCCTCTTCTGTTAGCCTCATTTTCTGCTACTCACTCTGTTTCAAACTTCACACTCCAGTAAAGCAAACTGCCTGTTGCCATTCATACATCTATACTATTTCTCCCCTATGCATCTGGCTAAAATGTGCTTCCTGTCCTCTCCTCTCTACTGACCAACTCCCTCTCATGAATACTTATGTGGCTTCCTCATAATTAGGGCATATAGGTCCCCCTTTCCTTATATTCCCATTATACCATATATTTACCTTTTGTGTGTTTGCCTAGAAATAGACCATCAGTTTAGACTACACCATGCATCAGTGTTAGGCCTGGAATTGCGGAGGTGTTTAACAAGTACTTACAGAATAAAGGGATAAGTAAATTATTAAAGTACTTTTATCCATTCTTGTCATTCTTTTCTTTTATATGATGTCACTGTGTGGCATGGACAGTAGTGTTCAAATATTCCATGAATTTCCCTTATATCTTCCAGCCGTTCTTGAACGTAGGTCCAGGCCTTATAAACAGCTCTAGATGAGGAGCTATAAGCAGAGGTGATATGTGTCACATGTACTCTGAGATTTTTAAGAGTAGTGCCCAGTTTTCTACACTCTCTTCTCTGCTCCTGCTCTTCTGGAAGTCTTGAGATGGCAACAACACAAGACTGTGGGGGCAGAAACCCATGACACTGGACATGTAATGGGAATGGGAAGGAAGCCTATCTGGTGTTAAGCCCCTGAGATTTCAGGATTAATTTGTTACCACAGCACAATCAAGTTTATCTTGAGTGATGCTCATTGATCCAAATTTGTAAATTAGTGTCTGTCTTATTGCAAAGATGAGGTTGTATTGAAGTTACCAGTATGCAACCCTCCCTTTTTCTAAAGTCTGCATGATGCCTAGGCATAGGAAAATCTGCACCATGCGACTGATATTTTCCAACTGCCCTGACTGTTCCGAGCCATCCCTCTGCCTCTAAGCTTCTGCACGCTAGACTGTGCTTCCTACATTTGATTCATGTTTTCCACCCTTGCCCAGCTTAACATACAGGTAGAGTATTTCACTGCCTGTTCCCTGTTGATCTAAGTAAAAGTGAGAATATTTTCCTACACACAAAAGAAATCTTCCACACTTACTCACACATGCCTCTGAGTCCACAGCTGAATGCCATGATCTAACTTTAGATTTTGATCCTTGTTATAAATGAAACTTCTCCAGAGAACAGTACCATGTTCCATTGCAGTTGCAGTCCAAAGGCATCAGAGGCTCTCTCCAAGGTAGTCGCGCAGTCTCTGCAGCCCTACTAATGTGTCAGATGTTTGTATGTAACTCCTGCTGCCTCACAATTACCAATATTCTCATCATTACATAGAAACAATTCGATTCTTTTCCACTATTTTTCTATAAAATACACTGGTTTCCCTAATTAGGTCTCAAATTTTATTGAACTATGGTAGTATCTTGTTTCAGTGATAATTTTTTTTTTTGCAGTTGAAAGAGAGGAAACATCTGACTTCAGGCATGGCTTAATTTCAGCCCAGTATGTCATCAGGATCCATCTTTTAACTCAAACAAGCTCTTCCCTGTTTTTTTTCCTTTTTTTTCATGCCTGAAACTCCCAGAGCTATATCCTTCCAGTTGCTAATTCAGCAGGGAAGACCAAGAGTCTCTTCCCCTGAAGTCTCAGTGAAAGAAACATTGCTTCTCATCTGTTCTGAATGGCTCCAGTTTCCATCCTTGAGCCAACCCTGTGGCCAGGTGAATACAGGCCTTCCTCACTTCCCTAGAGTGGCTAAAAGGAGTCAACTTCAAGGGAAGCAGGTGGCCTTAAGGTCCCGAATGGGATAATTTTTGGAGAGAAATCAGAAAAAGGTCATCACAAATCAAGAGATGATGCTGGTGTCAATAGCTTCCTCTATCCTCTCTATATAGTCTGCTGCCCACAAAGTGGAATTCAGAGACAACTTCAACTTAGGGAATTAGAGTATTTCATTGTGCACCATGTGTTACACCCTAATCGTGTTCTCTCTCTCCTTTCTCTGATCTTCTCTACATTATTCTCTTCTCTCATATGCTACCTTCTGTTTCAGTTGTTTATATGTATTTATCTCTTCAATTAGATCATCAGCTACTTCAAGGCAGGAACTGGGTTTGAATAACTGTGGACTCTACAGTATGCTTTTCACATACAGGGCATCCACTGTTCAACCAGTAATAATCTGTCGAGTAAATGAAGGGATAAGAAACGAGTGGGTCCAATTCGTACTATTATCATATCACGGTAATGTGATGCCTATGTAAGGTTCTACTACACACACATAATAAAAACCTACTGCGTGCCAAGTACCAAGGCAAATATAAGGGATATGAGGAATAGTGATTAAAAAGCAAACATTGCTTTGCCCTTCAAAAGCTTGTATTCTAATGAAGAAGACAGACACATTGAGTAATTAGAGTATGATAAATGCTATAAAGGATGACTGTAGGCTGTTAAGACAGCGTAATAGATTTTAATTTTTATTATTGTTGTTGTGATTGTTTCCAGGTCAGTTCTAGGCTGGCTACCTCAGGGACTACCAGTTTTGATGGAGGTTGGGTTAAACTTAGAACTTCCTAGAGGATTAACACTAGATTGACAAATAAAGTTTCCAGATTCAAGAAATTACAGTTCTTAGCACAATTGCTAAGAAAAAAAAACTAATTTTGTTGTCTTTCTTCCTATCTCTCTCCCAGCCTGAAGTTCTGGATCAGATACAAAATTTAAGGGAGCTGTGGATGGATAATAATGCATTGCAAGTGCTACCTGGGGTATGTAAGTTTTTATTATGCCATGTGGTCTAGCATCTGTTATATATTTATTGTAATTAATGATAATCTTCATTTGTAAATCTCAGTGATTGCCTTTCAAAGAAGAGCATTTTTTGAACACCAAGTGTTTTTCATAGCTTTTTTTTTCTTTATTTCACATACCTTCTGTAAATGGTGTAGGTATATAAAATGTATGAAAGATTTCTGTTGTTCTCTTAGGATTACATTTTCATCTCTCTACATACTGATTTTTAAAAACTGAGAAATTTATATTGTTATGTATAGAGAAAGAAAATGCTACATATAAAGTCCAAGTCTTATTTTTTGTAAAATCAAACTTATTCCTATAGGTAACTAGATGATTGTTTCTGCTTACATTGTTAAAGCTCTTCCACAAAATTAAAATCTTTCTCTCAATTTAGGTAATTTCCAATAGAATACATCTGAATTTTTGGAAATGATAAGGGTAAATTACAAAATGTTAAAAAAAGAAAGTCAAACTAGAATCCATTTTTTTTTAACAGAGAGACAATCCAGTAATATCTCCCAAGAGGGATTTACTGGTCAACTCATTGAGTGTGAACACTCCTACCTTTTCCATTCAGTGAAAGAAGGGCTTTGTAAAACACTGCGTCTTGCCACTCATAACACATGCACTCAAGTAAGCATGTACACACACACACACACACACACACACACACTCCTCTACCACAATGTTCCGATTGGTAATAGCCAATTTCAAACCCCTTGCATTGGGCATTGAGCTAAGTAGACAGGACAGCTGGATTTGTAATAACTCCTCAGCCACTGAGATTTAGATATGTGTTCCCAAAGCCAGTCTTATTCTTCTTTTGACCTGACATTAAAAACTCCTTGGAATGATTGCAAAAGCAATAAGAACAAGAAGTTTTTCTCTTTTGAACAAGCATGAAGCCACATAAAGGAGAAAATCTGGCAAAAGATTAAGGAAAAAAATATTTTCTTCTCTTATCAAAAGAATACATTTATACTGTCATCATAGACACAAAACAAAAAAGCGTGCACATGCTTTATATATTGATTTATTCAAAAACCGTTTACAAATATGCCTCTATGAACCAAAAACTATGTTAATGTTAGGGTTACAAAGATAATATAATCAATGACCTTGAATATATTTGTGTGAGGAGCTCATCCATAATAAGAGAGAGAGATCTAGATTCCACTACAGAGTAGAGCCTGATCTGCGCCATATTAAGGGTATGTACAGATCTTGGGGCAACACAGGTAAGATACTCATCAATTCCCTGTGCAGATTGAGGAATCAGGGTGTATGTCTAGTTGGAAAATACACCTGCCGCTTAAATATGTTTATTAATTAAAAATCACCTAGATAATGCCTCACTCATGATAAATGCTAGGTGTTTTACAAATACTTGCTCACTGAATCCTCATAATGATCCTATGAAGTAGGGTTTATTACCATCCCTATATTATGGATGAGGAAACTAAAACAGAGAGTTAATTTAAGTAACTGGCCCAAGGTCATGCCTCAGGTAGACGGTGATCATTGAAACCAGCACCAGAGGCTGCTGTTCACTATGATGTTCCAAAATGCTGCTGCTTTAGAATCAGCAGAAGGCACAGATGAGAATTACGTTGATCCTACTTTTTTGTAGGCATTACATTCCCAAAATCCAACCTTGAAAATCAACTCAGACCTCAAACTCCTTAGTAACCTTATTATCTAAATGGAAAAGTAGTGATGAAATTGTCCATGAAACAGGTAATGCTGCCTACTTTGCCTGTTTCAAGAGTAGATTATTTTCATACGGTGCTTTAAGGACATTTCTCATGTTAGTACACTTGAGTTTCTTATTTTGCTCTATTCCTTGTGGGAACCCCCATCTCCTTGCCATAAAGAGTCATGGCTTTCTGAATGTCTGTGTTAGCAAATAGTTGCTATGCAAGTACCTAGAAACACATGTCTTTGACAAGCTAATCTTGAACGCAGCCTTTAGCTAGCCCATGTCTATCAGTTTCACAGAATGATTAATCCTAAACATTTGGTGTCATAAGACACAGGAAAAAAGCAAGTTCATCTTATTATTAGTTCATGTATCAAAGTATATTTTCATTAATATACTTCTAAAATACTTTGGGAAGCCTGAGCTATCATTTTGCTACTCTGTTTTTTGTAAATCAGGGAAGCAAGTAGATAATGATGAAAAAATTAGTCTTCCACATAGCTGTCCTATGAATGTCCTTCTAAGATCAGTCATTCAAAATGTGACTAAATAATGCATTGAGTCTATATTTGATTTTAAACAAACTCCAATATCTTTTGTTTGTGATGGCTTCTACTCTTTTCATTTGCTTCTACTGCTCACATACAGACCCCTCTATGTCGAGGGATGTTGGAGCAAGATTCAATATCCCCAAGGACTCTGAGACATTGGACTTCAAAAGCCTTTATCACTCCAGGCTACTGTTGCCTTTCTAAGGTGTTTGAAAGTGAGAGTTTAAGAAGACTCAAAAATAAACACCGAAGTGTTATTTTGCTTCTAAAAATGATGTTTAGAAACTTCACAGCAAAATATTAAGTTCCACTACAGATAACAATGAAGGAGGTTCAGAGTAAAGAAATTTTCTCATGATAAAGAAACAAAAAAGAAACACACACACACACACACACACACACACACACACACACACCACATCTATCATCCTTTTCTTGCTCACCAGAAGGGAAGAATGAGCCATGGTAGCGTAATAGCTCCTTAGGGTGGAAATCTATAAGTAGAGTGACAGTGTTTTTCCAAGTGACATATTTCCAGGCATGCGGGGAATTCAGCCCTCTGGCCTGTCACCCAAATTACTCCGCTCCTAGCTTAGCCACTGTTTATCTACTCCAAGAGCTTGCTCACATTCTCTGCCTCCATGGGGAGGACGGGAGGGAGCAGGGCTACAGATATGTGCTCGGTTAATTAGGGAGTTAGAGGTCAGTAACTGCCCATATAATCAACAGGCTTTGTAGTCTGTCATCTGAGAAAAGTGAATTTGAATCTTAGCTGCACCCTTCTTAATGGGGAAACCTTAGAAGGTTACTGGTAGTAGATGCTGGCATGCATCATCCTCTTGGAATGAAGAACTGACTCTATTCCTGAAGCTTCTGGGAATGCTACTTACAGCTCTCCACCTTCTTCAGGAACTGCTCCAGCTGAACAGAACCTCCCTACCCGGGTCACATCCCTATTCTGGGAGACTTCCACCCAGCGACTGGTGATAAAGGTCTGGCTCCTCAGTCTTCCTCAGGACAAATACAGGGCAATCCCAGCTTAGTGAGCCCTGAAGAGCCGGCTGCAGACTCCCTCAAGACCCATCACAGCTGGGCTTCTGCATCTGCCCAGTCATGCTTCCTTTCTCCCTCTATCTTTCCACTGGTATTGATCCCAAGGACACTCTCGCATAAACTTCTCTTTGTCTCTGCTTTCCAGGGAACCCAGTGTGTGACATCACATAATTACTAAGCTGTAATGTGTGCCAAAGTGCAGATTCTGATTCAGTAGGTCTGGAGTGGGTCTGAGATCCACATTCCTGACAGGCTTCCAGACGGTGCCAATGCTGCTGGTCTGCAAAACACATTTGGAGCAGCCAGGATATGAAATATTAAATCGAATAATATATGTAAGGTACTCAGCACAGTACCGAGGGTGTGCTTATGTGCATAATAAGTTTATTGACTTATTTATTTCCACTCTGTCAAATAATTAGAGACAATATACTAAAGTGTGCCCAGGTAGGTTAGAAGGACAGATGACCCACTGAACGCGGGTGTGTGGGGGGCATTTATTTGCAAAACATGCCCTGAAAGAGAAAGAAAATGAGGACTTTCATCTTGCTTTGACTCCCGTGGTCCACGTCCCAGCTAAGCAGTCCCCGTAATTCCTGTTCACAGTAGGACTTTGTTCTTCCCTGTCCTCAGCAGTTACTTGCGAATCTAATTCTCCCACTTCTAAAGTTCTCTCAAGCCCGTCCCCTCTTCATGCTCACATCTGCTGCCTTAACTCAGGTCCTTCTCATCTCCTCAGCTGCCATGTTTCCAGAACCTTCTGATGGGTCTCCGCCACTCCCACCATGAATCTTTCCTCCACAGCTCCCTGAAGGCAGTGTTTTAAAGCACAAATCTGATCGTGTCATTCTGTCTTAAAAGCCTTGAGCAGCTTTCCTTGCCTGTTCGCTAGAATTTACATCTCCTCACATAACACGTAAGGCCTTTTAACACCTGGCTTCTTGTAATGCTGTAAATCAAATTTCCCACTCTTCCTCACACATGCCATGATTTTTCACATTTTGCTGTGAGTGTCTGAGTCATTTTCTCTTCCGGGTGCAGGTTCTCCTTTTCTTGACAAGCTATGTCTTCCAGGCAGTTTGCAGCCCTGTGCTTCTACGGCATTCTACACATGCTAGTTTTTCTTGCTACCATTATAAATAATCATAATTGTTTGTTTATTTGACAGTTTCCTCCACTACTACGAGCTCTGTAAGAATCAAAGACTTTGTCTGTATCATGACAAGTCTCTCATCATACTTAGTTGACTTCTTTATGATTGTTTTTCCATGTGTAACACAAGCCCTGACACGTAGTAGATCCTCAAAAAGAACTGTTGAATGAACAAAATATTGAAACTGTTTAGTAGGATAAAGTCCAAATCATGATTTAAAACCTTTTTTTATGTGTTTGGAATTGTAAGAATCAACATGTCAACATATGTTATTTGGGTGGCAATCTTTATTTTGATTGATTGATTGGCTGATTTCTTCTGCAGTGTCGAGATTGTTGTATTGAGATATAATTCACATACCATAAAATTCACTCATTTAAAATATATAATTCAGTGGCTTTTAGAATATTCACATGGTTAAATAGCCATCACCACAATCTAATTTTAGAACATTTCCATTATCCCCAGAAGAAACCTTGAAGCTAGTCCCAATCAATCCCATGTCCCCTTCCCCCCAAACCTCCAGCAACTCTAATCCGCTCTCTGTCTCTATAGAGATGCTTATTCTGGACGTTTCATATAAATAGAATCGTGCAGCAGGTGGATTTTTTGTTACTGGCATCTTTCGCAGCATATGTTTTGAAGGCTCATCCATTTTGTAGCATATATTTGCATTTATTGCAAAATAATATTACAACATGAGGATATACCACATTTTGTTTATCTATTCATCAAATGATAGGCATTTGGATTGTTTCCATTTTTTGACTACTGTGGATAATACCGCTTTGAACATTTACGATTTTGTGTGGACTTATATTGCATTCTTGAGTATATGCCTAGGGATGGCTGGGTCATACAGAAACTCCAACATTTTCTAACTGTTTTTCAAAGTAGCCGCACAATTTTAAATTCCTGCTAGCAGTGTACGAGGATTGCGATTTCTCTACATTCCTGCCAATGCTTGTTATTATTGTAGCTGCTTTTAAAATAAGTTTTACAGTGTTGTGCTTTTTATAACTTTCAAATGTCTTGTGAAAGTTTCTCAACTAACCCTGAGTTTATGCAATGTTATCAAGTCTATAGGGAAGTTAAAGATGTTGGTATACCTGGATATGTCAAAAAACAGAATAGAAACGGTTGACATGGAAATTTCTGGATGTGAAGCCCTTGAGGACCTCTTACTGTCATCCAATATGTTGCAACAGTTGCCTGACTCTATAGGTGAGAATATTCATGAATGTTTATATGAAATATATCATTGTCTTTTTTGGCTTAGTCCTAGTTGGTCAGTAGTTATAGGGAATATGCTCTTAGCCTGCCTGATACTAATAAATTACCAAGTTCATTATGCAAGATGTAAAAATAGTAGTTTACCAATATCTTAAAATGAAATGGTAACACTAGTTAACAAATTCAAGAAGGCTCTCCTGTTAAAATGATCGTACCAAATTGATTTTTTTAAAATTCAGATATTTTAAGTTGTAAAGTGTTATTATAAAAAGTATATTTCTTATATTTAGAATGATTTGATGACTATGCATGTCTCCTTTTATCACCATAGAATTAGAGTAGCTTCTATCCACAGGGTCCTGCCATCTCCTATTTTCAATACTATTATAACACTGCTATAATCTAGAAATGACATAAAGAAGTATAATAAATATAAAATCTCTTTGTGGTTCTATTATTAAAAACAGATATATTGTCTTTTATATGCTGTTAAGATTCATGACAGCAGAGAATTGGTCTTAATATGCGTAAGCACCCAATCCATTTTTGTTATAGATCTTTTATATAGTAGTTTTAACACAGCAGGCTAGGTTTTCTTTCTATCTGGATTTGATAATTTTTTTATTTATATAATCACATACTTTATAACAGTATTTTCCAGCTCATTCCATTAGAAGAGTTATCTGAGAGCTTTATTGAACACTTACACATTTCCAGACTCTTTCTCTGAAAATTCTGATTCAGTAAGTTTGTGATGGGTCCTCTGATTTGTGTTTATTAAACATCTTAGATGAAACTTGTAGTAAGATAAGTTTAGAAAACACTGTTTTATGTTGTAGAAGGTGAGGAAGTCTAATGGTTAAAAAGAGCAACCTTGGTTTAAGATGACAGAGATGACCATCTGGTCAAGATACATGCCTCGTACTACCACTCGATCACCAAGCTGTATATCTTCAAAGATGTAAAGAGAATAGAAAAATTACTTATATTTGAAGAATATAATTTTGTTCCTTACTGCCTCCTCAGTACCATGAACTATCCCTAGTTTATAATGAGGGTTTCTTAAATATTCAGCAAATAAGATAATTTAGCCATGCTTATTAAGAAGAATGAACATCTACCTCAACCTGAGCTAGAACGGGAATATAGAGATGACCCTAGGCCTAAAGGGCTCCAGACCACAAAGAGCTGTAAGTTCCATTTCTGCAGTGAAAAAAAAAAAGGTGCTATAAGCATAACAGATGAGTCCAAATGCACAGGAGATTGAGGCAACAACCCCTTTTCTGTGAAGAGAGCCTGAACAATCTACAACCACTATATGGACCTAGTGTTGGAAAGAACAGATAACAGATTCACTGCTGAAAACCCTGGCAAGTCACAGCTAGTTCGGATTGGATCTGCACTATCCACATGGGCTGAGAGCTTCATGTCGCCTAAGGTGAACCCTGGTTCTGAACTCCAGACACCTGGGATCGGGGGTAGGGAGCCAGAAAACTGCCAGACAGGGAGGGATGAGCATAGGTAAGGAGAAAACATTCACCCTCACGAATGAGCATGCAAACAAAAATCCTAAAGGAAAACTAATGTTTTAACAACAAAAAACTCAAATGGGATAATTTACCAGGAGAAACCCGTCATCAAGCATACCTAAAAAATGATTTTTAGGTATGTGTAGATCCTCGAATAGACAAAAGTTAGAATAACATTCATAAAAATAAGAACTTCTAAAACAAAGACAAAAACTGACTAAGAATAGGGGGTTATGAAGAAAAAAACAATTAGAAATCCTGGAAATGAAAATGGTACATAGTGAAATAAAAGATGATATAATTATTTGTTTAAAATATCTTCCTTCCAGAAAGCAGCCTAGAAAATCAGCCTTCTCGCGGTGCGGGGCAGACAGAATGGAGGGTGGTAGAAAAGGTCAGACTGGGTAGTTGGCTAGGAGCAGCAGACAGGATCGGTAGGTGGCCCTGTGTATTGAACACTTTCATTAAGAATCTGAATGGCTCAAATGAGGCCGGTAACTTTGTTGTAACAGCTTACTCCTCAGGCTGTCTCTTTGGACCCTATTGACCTTTCAGAGAAAATTACATTTGTGCATCTGCAGAGTTGCCTGACTCCCTGATTGTAGGGAGGCTAACTTTCCTCCAAAATGGCTAACTTTCCTCCAAAAATTCCTTTCTTGGGTCAAGAGAAGCGTCTGGATAGGAGACAGAGCTGTGTTCTAAGGCCCTAAAAGAATTGCTTCTCACTGGATGGGGAATTGCCTCTTGGCTTCTTTATTTGGACTTCATCGGGCTCCCAACATTTAGGAGAACAGTAAAGATAAGAAATTTCATAGAGTCAATTAATAATGGAAAATAGCAACTAAAATTAAAATCTTTCCTTCCTTCCCCTCAACGTTAGTTCCTCTGCAGCTGTGAGATATTTGAATGGGGTGATGCACTCAACAAAACCCATATGCTGAGTCTCTTTCCTTGTCTGGTTCCAGGGAAAATGAAAGGGGCTCTTTTACTCTTCTAGATAGAGCTTTCATTATTATTATTTTTTTTTTTTTTTTTACTTTCCAAAATGATTTATCTTATTCACAGGTTTAGTAGTCGAGTCACCTGAGTTCAAATTCTGGCTTTTCTATCTTGCTAGCTTTGTGACCTTAGACCAGCTACGTAATTTCTCTGTGCTCAATTTCTTCATCTATTAAGTAGAGCAGTCAGACCACCTGCCTCCTGGATGAATTCAATAAATGAATTCATACATGCAAAATTGCTTGGAACAGTACCTGGCACATAGTAAGTGCTCATGTTAGCTATCGTTGTCATCTTAAATTTGATGAGCGCACAGCTATTTGGCTTTCAAAACTCCATTGCCTACACGTAAATGCCATGTAAACATAAGCTAATTTTTATAACAAATCATAGTAATGTTTCATACGTTGCTGCTTATTACACATTTATATAAGTAGCTGAAATCATAGTAAGAAGCTTCCTTTTTCTTTCCCTTCAGTACTTCTACGTTGGCAGAGTCGGGTAAAGAGGTGGGGAATTAGGGAAGGGCACAAAGAGCGGGAAGGAACAGGGTTCAACACCTTCGATTCCTGTAGGGTAGAAGAGGAAAGTCCAAGCAGACATGGTACAGAAATGCAGTAAAGGAATGATCTGCTGGGAGAAGTCATGAGCAGTGAAGGTGAGGGTGAGGTCCTCTTTCTGCTCCAGGGACATCCGTGTGGCTATAGAAGCTCCAGAATGTGTCCAAAGAGCATCCCCTTGGATAGAATACGTGAGTGACAAAGTAGCCGCACCCCAATTGAGCAGACACGGAGCTAAGCAAAGAGACCTAGCTGGCTTCCACCTTTAAAGCTGCAGAAGCTTCCATGGGGGGGTCAGAGCCACTCCTGCGTCCTTCAAAAAATTGTTGCATCAACCTTTCGGTTTTAGTCCCTAGCGTGCCTCAAGACTTGTCACCACCACTTTCAGACTCTGGCACTGTGATTCTCTTAAAGGCCATCTGTCACCCAGCCCCCAACTCCTCAGGACCCAGTGGGGCTGGTGAGACCGTCAGCCCTCCCCTAGCTCCACTGTGGGCAGGTGCAGCCGCTTGGTAAGGACCACCAAGGCGTAAAGTTTGGCTGTAATCCATCACCCCCTGTTTTCTTTTCACAACCGATGAACACGCTCTTTTGTGTTTCCAAGGCTGGTATTTCTCACATACACACCAGAGAAGCTGGAGCGATGCAGTCACCCTTTAAACATGAACACGGCAGTGGGCGAGCACCCTTGGGGGATGAAGGACCCCGGGAGAGTCGCCTCTTTCCCCGGTGCCCTCTTTCGGCCCCGTATCCTGGGGCTCAGGCTGGCGTGTTAAGCTCTGCTACTGTGTGGACATTTCCTCAAGCAGCTGCCCTTCCACTAGCACCCTTCTCTCCGGGGGAGCAGGGACTCTGGGTGCTTCTACAGAGCATGTAGCGGAGGAGCATGCTGGAATTCAAAGTACAATAATCACGTTTTATTCCACATCTTGTTCTGACTTACTTTGTGCCTTTAAGGAATCCTGAGAACATTGGAGGTGGGTGGGCGTGATCTGCAGCAGCTTCCCAGGGCAAGTGCACGAATCGCTGGCTGTACAGGGCGCCCTGCACGCTCACATTCGCTCCACAGTCACTTTGGGGTCACATTGCTGCACGGATACAGGAAAAGCTCCTGGAAAAACTTCATTACAGAAGTATGTTTAGTGTGGTTTCATGTAGCATTTCCCAAACACATTTGACCACGAAACCTACTATATCCAGCAAAGCAACTTTTCTCTTTCTCTCTGTTGGATTAAAGAAAAAAAAACTGAAAATTCTTAAAAAATAACAAGTTTTCTGTAAAACAAGTAGCCTACAGCGTATATGCATATTTCCAACATAAAACAAAAAATTAACCACGCTTTGCCCTTGGACGTTGGCTGTTTAGGCCACACAGCTACTGCCCTGGGGCTCCATGAAGGAAGCTGTTCTTCAGTTACTCTGTGCCCATCACTCATTAAAACCCCGGGAATGGAGCAGTCACTGAGGGTATGGAAGGCATAAATCTGACAGTGAAATATAAATAGTTGAAACCAATTCTTGGCCAGTTCTACTCAGTATATTAAAATTGCAAGTTTTTAGTGCTTTTTGCTGATCCAAGTCAGGGATTTATGGTAACGAAAAGAGTATGAGGTCATATGTCGAAATTTTCCAAGTCCATAATTATAACCCACTGCATTGCGCAACACCCCAGTCCCCGTTTGTTGATTATTAGGTACACTTCAGATTTGTTTTTAATTTGTATCACAACAGGAATGTTAGTGATCAGTGCTTAGGAGTTAATTAAATATTAAATCACAGCCGGCTTGAAAGTGTTCATCTGGTCCCTTTGCAGCGTAATAGATAAGGGAAATGCGGTGGCGTTGCTGTCAGCCCTGTGTTGGTCTGTCTGCATTGACGTACCTGAGCTCCCACTGATGCCAGTGAAGGTCTTGCAACTGGACTACATACAAATATATTTGTAGTTTGTGTTAGCAGAGTAGAGCCAAGTGGCATGACAAATAGTCACCACAAGTGATTCTTTTTCTTTCATACTGTACGTCCGGTCAGAGATCTGTTCTTAGGTATTAATCAGCCTTCTTCTCTCTCTTAGGACTGTTGAAAAAACTAACTACTCTCAAAGTAGATGACAATCAACTTACAATTCTACCCAACACGATCGGAAAGTAAGTGACACAGTTTCATACCAGTTGGCCCCGCTAAGCCACACAAAAGGATATGTTCAATTTTCTTTACAAAACATTTTCTATCTTAATTTAGGTTTATATCTGAATATTGCACTGAGACCTAACTATACAATATGAGGAAATAACTATGACTCATTGGTGAGCAAAGGGATTACCTGGATATTTAATTATGTTATTGCCTGTAATTTCCCAGATACTATTAATTTGGTGGTCTTGACCGAGGAGCAGCTCAAAATTCACTTGAATATGTCTTATGAAGTCAAATCAGTTTGTATAAAGCTCTGTAGTTTGTATATGTTACCATTACACTGTAAGTGATTTATACATTTTGTTAGTAATTGTTTATAGTAATAATACTATATAATAGTACTGTGAGTGTTATTTATAATAATATAATAGCTATTGCTAACTGATATTCATAGAAGTTTAATGTATTTTTAGAAGCTGAAGAGATAGGCATCTGTTTAGTTTGCATTTTTTAAAATGGCAGATGTCAATTCTGTTGTATCAATGCTAACATTAAACATGAAATACTAATGGGTGATGGGTATTAAGGAGGGCACTTGTTGTGATGAGCACTGGGTGTTATTTGTAAGTGATGAATCACTAAATTCTACTCCCGAAGCCAGTATTACATTATATGTTAACTGACTAGAAGTCAAATAAAAATTTGAAAGAAAAGAAAAAAAATGAAAAAGGGAAAAGAAATAAATATGAAATACTAAATAATCAAATGAAAATGCAGCAGAGCTTGTTAGATTGAATTTTTTTATACTTTGGAGGAAATTTTATTGAGTTTCTTTCAACTTTTATTACAAATTTTGTGTGGTTATTTTTGAAAAAACTTTTTAGGTTTTTATTTTAATTCCAGTATAGTAAACCTGCAGTGTTATATTAGTTTCAGGTGTACAATATAGTGATTCAACAATTCCATACATCACTCAGTGCTGGTCACACAAGTGCACCCTTCAATCCCCGTCACCTATCTCACCCATCCACCCCCAGCTACTTCCCCTCTGGTAACTAGCAGTTTGTTCTCTATAGTTAAGAGTCTGTTTCCTGGTTTCTCTCTCTCTCTCTTTTTTGTTTCCTTAGCTTGGTGTTTGTTTGTTTGTTTCGTAAATTCTAACTTGAGTAGAAAGCATATGCTATTTGTCTTTTTCTGACTTATCTTGCTTAGCATTATACTATTAGCTTGCACTTTTGAAAGCTTCAGGATGAAAGGCCATCATTGCCTTTTAAGGATGCAATATATTCCATTTATTTGAGAACAATTTCTTCCTAGTTTTATGTTGACACTAACATTTGGTTCACGGTTCTTTAAGAAATATATATTTTTATCAATGTTTCATTGAAATGCTTTTGTTTATGACTTGTGTCAAGGGAGAAATCAATATGCTCTCTTCATTCTAAAATTATGTAAGGCCATTCTATAGGAATCATGCCCCACATGTCAGTGTGAAAAATTACATAAATCCATAATTTAACAGATCTGGGTATGTTTGGGGGATGGGGAAAGCTTGGCCATTTTTCAAAGTGAGATTCAATATGTATAATTGACATGTAATAAAATATTCATATTTAAAGTCTACAATTTGATAAGTTTTGACGTAGATATAAAGCCATGAAATAATCACCATGATCAAGATGGTGGACATAATCTTTAATCCCAAAGGTTTCTCATACCCTTTTCTCTCTCCCTCCCTTGCTCCAAATTGGCAAGTAACCACTGATATGGAAAAATCTCACTTCCAAAGAGCAGAACAATTTGGCTAAATTCAAATTCCAATATTCAAATTTTGGAAAGTAGTAAACATCTCAATTTTTTAAAAAATATTAACTATTTTTAGTATTTTAATGCCCATACCATTGCAGTATGTTTCTCCCTACATTTACTCCCATTTTCTCCAATAGAGAGGGAAATTAACTTTCTTTTGGGGTACATAAAACTAATCATCTTTATCATTCTGATGCTTTTAAAAACTTCGTCCTATCTAATTATAGTCTTAGGTACTAATTTTCTTCTTTAGGTCAATATTCAAGTAAACTAAATTCAACTCCATTTATCTCTACCAAGGCCATGATTGGTATTTTGACCCTTATGTTCACACTTCTTATATAAAGTCATATAAACTAATTGCCCTACATCTGTGAAGACAAATTAAAGAAGTTTGATAAACTAAAAATGCACAAAGAAAAGTTGCTTTTTTAGCATGTAATGAATTTGGGTGCTAGGTCATTTGCATAGTCTTCATTTTAATTTTTAAAAATTAATAAAATTATTTGTCTTTGAAAGTATGAAAAAGATTCATCAAAGATAAATGGGCCTATTCGATTCAAAAGTTGATTACTGGTTTCTAAGGATAGAGGTTAAGAATCTAGTCATAAAAGATCATTTTTTCAGATATTTTTAAATGCCATTATCTTCCTTTGATTATTGTTTCAGGGAAAATAGAGGGGAAGTATTAGAAGAATGAACTAAAACATACACAAAAAACATTGAAAGAGCAAACAAACAGAAGCCAGTGGGAAGCATATGGGAAATCTCTATTCCTTCTAATTTTGCTGTGAACTTAAGGCAGCTCTAAAAAAAATAGTCTTTAAGAAAAAGAATGACTGACAAACTGGTTATTTAAACTTGGGTTTTGGGAAGACATTTTATCAAAAAATGAACAAAGTGAGCTTGTCACTGCCAGGAAAACAACTGACAGTATTTGTCACTGACAGTAAAATTTGAGCTATCAAGCAAAAATTGGAATTTTGGAAAATTCCTATCTGCCACTGTGAGCTTGACAGCTTTCCAATACTTACAGGCTTTTCTGGTATGATAGTGTGATATAAGTTAATGTAATTTGTTGATATTATATTATGAAATGTGTCAGCATCTGGAAAATGAAGTAGTATTTCCAAATGACCAATGCATGAGTTACAAGATCAGGTACAAGTAAGAGACCCATTCAAAATACAAAACAGACCAGTTGCTTGTGATGTATTGATATGAAGAATAAGAAATTCATTGATATCATTTCAGATTTTACATTGCAGTTATCCCCTCAAAAACTACCACTTGTTGAGTTTTGGTTTAGTATCAAAGAATAATCACAATTATTCAAAAGAACTATTGGAATATTCCTCTTTTCTTCAACTACATATCTGTGGGGGGCTGGATTGTGTTACGTATAATTCAGTCAAAACACTATGTCACAGCAGATTGAACACATAAGCAGATATGAAAATCCAGTGCCATCTATTAAGCCAAAAATTGAAGAGATTTACAAAAATAAAAACAGCATCACCATTTACACTAAATGTTTTTGTTTGGGAAAAATATGGTTACTTTGAATAAAAATGTGTTATTTAACATTTTATAGGTTTACTATTATTAACAGGTAATAATTATGTTTAAAACTCCTGTTTTAATCTATAATATAGTCGATATCGATAAATATAAAAAATATAAACACACATTCTTTAGGGTTGCCAATGATTTTTAAGAGTGTAAAGGGGTCCTAAGATCGACAAGTTTGAAGATATCTGTTCTATATCCCATCATGTTTTGTATAGTAAAAGTACGAGAGCCATTATCTAACTTATGTTCTCACTGTAAGGTAGCACCTGCATACAAATGTTTTGAATTTGCATATGTGGCAAAAAACAAACTATCTAAAATTTTGTAGTATACCTTAATAAGCAATCTGTATGAAGTAAGAATAACAACAATAATAACAATAGGTTGGTTTTTCTTAGGAAATTCAGAATTGATCAGAAGTTTAGTGCAAGGCTAAAGGTGAAATTTGATTATGATCTTATTTAATGGCATTCCACGTCACATCAAAAAGCTTTTATAAACAGTAGAATAGTCTGCATTTTATTATGAAACATTCTACCTAGAACTCTGGACACCAAAATCCTGGAAATGTTAAGACTAGCTGTAGTGATACTCCCATTCTACTCTTAGAATGTTTTAATATGTTAGAATTGTCTCTGGTCATTTTTAATAGTCCAAATATTAAAAATTGCTAGAAGAATTAATTTTTGAACATTTTTTCACAGTTGAAATGGATTCCCTAGGTTTTGTGCAAAATGACTTGTAAAATTGATCATTTTTGTTGTCAAATTTTAGTTTGTACCTAGGAGTTGCAGCCACCCTAAGAACTGAATGTACAATGAAAAATAACATTTTTCTTTTTTTTTGCTCACATTGTGCCAAACACCACTTTTGGTGCTTTACACACATTGTTATTTAGTTAAAGCCCCCATTAACAGTATTCTATGTGTATTATGATCTCCCCTTCCCCATCACCAGTTACAGAGACAGAGGCTGAGAGAAGTCAACAGATTTCAAAGCTAAGCTGTTAGTTGACCTCTGATGCCTCTTAATATATATGAGTCACATGTTTTATAATATTTGGTACTTAATGGATCCCACTGCTCTAGAGACAAAGGATCATCTATAGGAAGAGAAATTGCATACTTCTCCTTCTTAGCTTCATAGCCTTGGTCAAAAGCAATAAAAACTCAAATATCTGAATGGAAATCTTAGAAAGTCCTTACCTCACAGAGTATGGTCAAACAGAAAGACTGTTGGACTGGGAATCAGAAAATCTAAGCAAAGCAGGTAAGCCCCTTCTTCTCACTGGGCCTCAAATTCTTGAGGGAAAATGCAACGAGCACTGGCTTTGGAGTTGAACAATATGGGTATGAATGAACCCTGGCTATGCCACTAGTAAGTGTGAACTTGGACAAGTTATTTGACCCCTCTGTTCGCTTAGTTTCCTCATTTAAAGTCTCTACCTACACCTAAAACCCTCTAGTTTTTGGATCCAATGTTTAGCCCCTATGATGTCAATACCCTAGATAGTCAGCTCCAGCAGTCTACTTACTAAACTGTTATAACAAGAAAATAAGTGAACTTTATTCTAGGTACCTGAAAGCTAAAAAAACATTTTCCCTCTGTTTTCTAATCATGAAAGGATATGTAAGAGATTAGAAATGTACACCGCTCTAGGGAGGAGGTTGTGGGGGCTGGTGAATAGAATAAACAGGGAGACTTGCTTTTATCATATACTCTCTGCAGTTTTTGAATTTTCTGTCACACAATGTTATATTAGTCAAAAAAAATTAAGACAATACACAGACACACACACCCTACACTGAATAAAGTCCAAATTCTTTAACACAAATATTCAGGCTTTTCTATAGTCTCATCTAAACTGGCGGTAAACAGTAAGTTTGGGGTCAGCATGTGATGGGCTGATCAGCAGCATCAGCTTCAACTGGGAACTTGTTAGAAATGCACATTCTGAGACAATCCCAGCTCTGCTGAATGAGAAACTATGGGCATTGGGCCGGGAATCTGTGTAAACAAGCCCTCCAGGGGACTCCGATGCCTGCTAAAATTTGAGAACAACTATCTAGATCCAGCTTTCAGTTATCAGCTAACTATCTTCTCAAACCCTCGTCTATTGTGCCTGTACAAGAATTACCAGAAATGTTGGTTTAAAATGAAGCTGCCTTAGAGAGGAAGTTTACCATAGTGGGTGGTTGCTCTGGCTCTGGAGCCAGACCTTCCGGGTTCAGAACCTGGCTCTTTGATTTGCTGTTGGGTAACAACAGAGCCTTCAATCCTTCCTCATACAATGGAAATTATAATTATGATCCTATCTCATAAGAATGTTGTGGATTACATAAGAATTAAATGTATTAATAAATAGACAGTGCTACACATTCAGTGAATGTTTTCAAAAAATAGTTTGATAAAGTAAAAAATTATTGACTTAGTTAACTTGCATTTTGGAGATTTGGATTCAAGAGATTTGTTTACTGTTTTTAGAACTTAATTCTCTCTTCTGCTCACCCAGACCACCGCAGCTTCCTTAAATTAAAGTTCTTGTACACCTACAAACTAGGCCAGCATTTTCTGAATTAGAATTCTCAAAACAGTTATAACTTGCGATTTTAACAGGTATGACACATAAGTTTCATGGACAGTAAGTTTGGGGAACTCTGCGTACAAGTCAGAGAACACTCTAAGTTGCAATATTTTTCCATTTCTTATATCAGTTTCTTGTCTATCTTTTGTATCATTATATAACTTTTCCATTATCTTGCCATGTCTTACCAACTAGAATATAAGCTCCGTAAAGTCTGGGATCATGTCTTGAGTATATTTAATCTCTTCCGTTGTGTGTACCCAAGCAGTATGGCAGAGGGGAATGTTTGCAAGCCTTGGAACTAGACCGATTCAATCCTGGCTTCTCCCCTCATTAACTAATGGACCTCTACTCATTAACACATCACTTCACATCTCAAAATTGCAGTTTTCTTATCTGAGAAATGGAAATAATAATTCATCTTAGAGGTTATTGTAAGACCTAGTGGTAGATAGCCTTCAATAAGTTATAATAGTCATTAATAGTGATAATTAAAAAGACATTTAGTTATTGTTGTCTATGTTCACTTGTGTGAGGATATAACACGAATAAATATCCAGTGTTTAAAAAGAAAAATGTTTTATGCTGATTTGCAAATATAATAATACCCTGAGTCTGCTCAGGCTGCCATAATTAGATTATCATAGACCAAAGGCATAAACAACATAAATTTATATATCACAGTTCTAGGGGCTGAGAAGTCCAAGATCAAGGTGGTGACAAGATAGACTTCATTCTGAGGTCTCCTCTTTTGGCCTCTAAGCAGCTACCATCTTTCAGTGTGCTCACACAACCTTTTCTTTGTGTATACAAAGAGAAAGAGAGACAGAGAAGGAGAAGGAGACTAGTTTTCTAGTGTCTCTTCTTACAAGGGCGCTGATCCCATAATGAGGACCCCATCCTCAATGACTTCATCTAACCCAAATCACCTCCCAAAGGCCCATATCCAAGTAGTACACACTGGAGGTTAAGGCTTTAACATATGAATTGGGAGGTAGAACACGAACATTTAGTCCACGACGTACATATTTTATTTTATTTTATTATTTATTTTATTTTATTTTATTTTATTTATTTTTAAAGATTTTATTTACTCATGAGAGACACAGAAGGCAGAGACACAGGCAGAGGGAGAAGCAGGCTCCCTGCAGGGAGCCCAATGCGGGACTCTATCCCAGGACCCTGGGGTCACGCCCTGAGCCAAAGGCAGCAGCTCAACCCCTGAGCCACCCAGGAATCCCATATTTTAAACTTATAAAAGATACTCTCAAAAAAAGCACTGTTTGAAACTGTTTCTACGCTTTTTGGCAGAGTCCTCAAGGACAAGCCTTTAGAATCGTAGTATTTGGTTGTAAAGTCTAAAGACCTAGGGAAAAATTTAAAATACAGAAGAAAAAGATTATAATGTATTTCCCAAAGTGACAGAGTTATCCTTATAGAAAAAGTAAAGTTTTTGAGAAAAGTACAGAGAAATGATCAAATGGAACTTCACTAATTGTATACGATTTCAGTTCAGGTCCAAAATCAGCAATGATTTCCATTGAAAAGCCATTGTCCTCCTTCCTATTTTCTCCTTCACTCCCTGCCACTGTATTTTAGGATTGTGACCATTTGTGGGTTGTGGCCAAATCATAAATGCAACATAAATTAAATGTTCCTATATTTTGGTTGGTTAAGAAATCTTTCAGTATCCTAACTTGGAACATAGAGAATCTTTTGCAATGAGCAAAACTATATTCTACTCATAGATTGTAGAAATGTTCACATAAAATACTTCTAAATAGAATGTTACATTTGAGTAGTACTTTTCTCCTATAATAATAATAAAAAAAAATTACAGATCTTCTTTTC
The DNA here is from genome assembly GCF_048418805.1 of Vulpes vulpes. Classification (NCBI taxonomy): domain Eukaryota; kingdom Metazoa; phylum Chordata; class Mammalia; order Carnivora; family Canidae; genus Vulpes; species Vulpes vulpes. The sequence continues at coordinate 150,570,094 of NC_132782.1, read as the reverse complement.
AACCAACCTAATTAGCTTTCTAAAGTAACCAAAGGAAGGGAAAGATCAGTGATTACCTTGGAAGAATGGGAAAATTCGGTCAAATGAAAAGTATATTGTCTTGACAATGATGATAGCTTCAAAACTAGTCAACATAGATGTTTCACGGGTAAAACCTCTAAATGATTGAGTATTCCCAACAAATGCTTTTTCCATCACAATTTGACTGAATTCACCTTAAGGAATTAAGGTTCACCTTAACCAATTAAAAAATGGGTGAGTTTCATTTAGTAAACACTACAGAAAAGAATTAATTTCAATTTTGGTAATTTCTTGCATTGTTTAGAAGCTACGCAAGCAACTTACCTATTGATGAGAAAATTCAGGATAGAGTCTAAAACTGGATTCCTGGCCTACATTAAATGATTTTATAATCTCTGAAAATAAGGATAATGACAAAAGTTACTTAGCATTCACCATGTGCCCATTCTAAGTGTTTTGCCTGTATTTAGTCCTTGTAACACATATTTAACTACTGCTTTCACCCTCGTGTGCCCAGTGATGAACCTAAGGTACAGAGTAATTAAGTAACTTGATGAAGATATTGCCGCTAGTAATTGACTGTAGACTCCAATCCCAGCTGCTGGCTGCAGTTTGGTCTCAATGCCTGGGATATCCTGATGCTTTCAGGCAGACGCTATTTAAGCTATTTTGCCTTTTCCAAACAAATTTTAGATTTCTCCCTTTAATTATTACAGACATACCTCATTTTATTGTACTTTATAGACACTGAGTTTTTTTACAAATGAGGGTTTGTGGTATCCTTGCATTGAGCAACACTGTCAGTGCCATTTTTCCAACAGCATTTGCTCACTTCGTGTCTCTGTGTCTCATTTTGGTAATTCTCTCAATAATTCAGACTTTTTCAGTATTATTATATTTGTTATGGTGATCTCTGATCAGTGATCTTTGATGTTACCATTGTAATTGCCTAGGGGCACCATGAACTGTGCCCGTGCAAGGTAGCAGACTTAACTGTAAACGTCATTTGTGTTGTCACTGGTCTACCAACCGGCTGTTCTCCCGTCTCCCTCCCTCTCCTTGGCCTTCCCTATTTGCAACAATATTGAAATTGGGGCAGTTACTAACCCTACAGCAGCCTCTAAGTGTTCAAGGGAAAGAAAGAGTTGCACATCTCACGCTTTAAATCAAAAGCTAGAAATGCGTTAGCATAGCGAGGAGGGCATGTCAAAATCCAAGGTGGGCCAAAAGCTAAGCCTCTTGTTCCAAACAGCCAAGTTATGAATGCAAAGAAAAAGTTCTTCACGGAAATTAGAACTGCTACTCCAGTGAACACACCAATGATTAAAAAAAAAAAAAAAAAAAGTTTTATAGCCATTATGGAGGAAGTTTTCATGGTCAGGATAGAAGATCACACCAGCCCCAACATTGCCTGCCCCAACGATGCCTGATACACAGCAAAAATCTTTTTAAGTCTATGAAGGCTGAGAGAGGGGAGGAAGCTGCAGGAGAAAAGTCTGAAGCCAAAAAAAAAGTCTGAAGCCAACAGAGAGGTTGGCTCATGCGGTTTAAGGAAAGAAGCCATGTTTGTTACATAAAAGTGCAAGGTGAAGCGGCAAGTACTGATGTAGAGACTGTAACAAGTTTCCAAAAGATCTAGCTAAGAAAATTCACACTAAACAACAGATTTTCAATGTGGATGAAATAGCCTTCTATCGGAAGAAGATGCCATCTAGGACTAGAGAGGAGTAATTAATGTGTGGTTTCAAAGGACTGTCTTAGTTTCTTCTTAGGGGCTAATGTAGCTGGTGATTTGATTTGATTGGATTTAAAGATTTACTTATTTATTTGAGAGAGAGAGTGTGTGTGTATGGGAGGAAAGGGGCAGAGGGAGAAGGAGAAGCAGATGCTCCGCTGAGGACAGAGCCTGACCGGACACAGGGCTCAATCTCAGGACCCTGAGATCAGAATCTGAGCTGAAATCAAGTCAGAAGCTTACTGGACTGAGGCACCAGGTACCCTCAGCTGGTGGTTTTAGGTTGAAGCCAATGCCCGTTTGCCATTCCCAAAGCTTGAAGGCCCTTAAGAATTTCACTAAATCTCCTCTGCCTGTGCTCTCTAAATGGAACAACAAAACCTGGATGAGAGTGCGTCGATTTACAAAATGATTTACTGAATATTTTCAGCCCATTCTTGAGATCTACTGCTTAGAAAGATGCCTTTCAAAATAGTTCTGCTCACTGATGATGCATCCAGTCACCCCCAAGCTCTGATAGAAATGTACGACGAGATCCATGTTGTTTTCATACCTGCTAACACAACATCCATTCTTCAGTCCGTGGATCCAAGAGTCATTTTCACTTTCAAGTCTTACTATTTAGGAAATACAATTTGGAAGGCTGTAGCTGCCATAGATAGTGATGCCTCTGATGGATCTGGGCAAAGTCAAGGGAAAGCCTCCTACAAAGGAGTCATCATTCTAGATGTCATTAAGAACATTTGTAATTCATGGGAAGAAGTCAACATATTAAGATAAACAGGAGTTTGGAAGAAGTTAATTCCAACCCTCATGGATGACTTTGAGGGGTTCAAGACTTCCCTGGAAGAAGTAACTGCAGATGTGGTGGGAACAGTGAGAGAACTAGAAGTGGAGACTGAAGACATGAGTGAGTTGCTGCAACCTCATGATCAGACGTTAATGGACGAGGAGTTGCCTCTTATGGTTGAGCCAAGTGAGTGGTTTCTTGAGCTGGAATCTACTCCTGGTGAAGACGCTGTGAAGATCACTGAAATGACAACAAAGGATATTACATAAACGTACTCACTAGAGCAGCAGCAAGGTTTGAGAGGATCGACTCCAATTTTGAAAGAAATCCTACTGTATATCAAATGCTACCAAACAGCATCACGTCACAGAAAAATGACTCATGAAAGAAAGAGTCAATGGACATGGCAAAATGCATTGTTGTCTTATTTTAAGAAATTTTACAAAAACCTTCAGAAAACCACCATCCATCAGTCAACTGCCATCAACATCAAGGCAAGACCCTTCACCAGCAAAAGGATTATGACTCACTGAAAGCTCAGATGGTGGTTAGCATTTTATAGCAAAAAAAAAAAAAAATTTTAATTAAAGTATGTCCATTTTCTTAGATTTTTAGACATAAACTATAGTGTAAACATAACTTTCACATGCCCCAAAATATTATTAGGAAAACCAAAGTATTCATTCAATTTACTTTATTGTGACATTCACTTTATTTGTGGTCTGAATGCCATGATGCTTGAATATTTTCATTTGTACGCCTTACAACACCAAACCCACCCTATCTCCAAGTTATGCCTGTGTATCCCTTTCTACTAAATCTTTGTGAATACAATTAAATTAAATTCTACACATCCTCTTAAATTTGTGTAGCTCTGATGCCTTACTAATCAACTGCAGGTAGTTTTACATTTTGTCTACTAGAAGGTTTGGTTTATATGAAAAAACTCATTTTAAAAAGGGACTATCATGGGGTAACTCTTACATAGTTCAGAAACATTATTCAAGATTTATTTTCAGTACACCCTCCACCTTGGGACAGGTCATTTTAGTGCACTAAAACACTAGTTTCCTGAACTCAAGTGTTGTACTAGTCACCTTTTAAAACATAAATTGCTCTTTAGCCATTTGTAGTTCGGTTAACGTTACAGGAAAGACTTGACACACTTCCTTCCAAGTTTTAAGAGGCGATTTTCAAGAACTTTATTTGTGTATGTTGTCAGACCAGGGCTTTCAGAGTTGATGGAAGAGTCTTGTGGGAAAGCTTATTTTAATAAATTATTACACATGCAGAAAAACTGATCACACTGACTGGATCTGTCCACACATGGAAAATAAACTGGATTTCCAGAAAAAAAAAAGAAAAAAGCGCGGTATGTCTAGCAGGACCTTAGCATACACTTAATCCTCTTTGAAACTCTCTGTATTAATCATTATCAACCAATTTTATAGATGAGAAAAGTCACTCAGCTATTAAGTGGCCCCACTAAAATTAGAACCCAAGCCTATCTGAATTATTTTCCATTGAATTACATTATTCCTACTGAGTTGAAACCAAACGAAGAAAGTAGAGCCCAAAGCCATTTATTTTTATGTTTCTTAGCATCTACACTAATGGAATATTTGATAGTATCTAATGGTTTCTAAGAGTCATGAATGACGCTAAAGTGAAATCATAGATAACCCATGTAGTACAGTCACAGTCTTTCCTCCTCATTAGCTAGGTAATTGAGGGTTAATGACACACTAATATCTTCCCAGCCAAAATTAATTTATTAAGACCAAACTAGAGAAAAATGTAGAGCGTATTTTTAGAAAATTAAGTCAATACTGTTATTGTTGCTTAATTTCAAACATCACTACCTCCAGTAGCATGCTTCAGTGGTAGTCCTGCCGTGGAACTAAGGGAAACCTTTACTGAGCACACCCCTTCCGATATCCATATAGATTTTAGCTTTTATGAGCATGTCTGTTCTGTGTGTGTGTGTGTGTGTGTGTGTGTGTGTGTGTGTGTGCTGGAATGCCACTCTTGAAATATTTGCAAGAGCTTTATTTAAAGCCTTCCTGCTAACTCAGCGTGTGGTCCTAGGACCAGCGCATTTACGTCACCTATGAACGTATTACAAATACAGGATCTGAGGGGATACCTGATGGGATGAGCACTGGGTGTTATTCTGTATGTTGGTAAATTGAACACCAATAAAAATTAATTTATTAAAAAAAACGCAGGATCTAGACCACCCCAACCCCCAACCGCTGAACCTGAACCTGCATTTTAGTAAGTTCTGGTGATTCATGGGCACTGTGAGGTTTGGAAAGCACTGCTTTCACATACTTTACACCTTCTTTGTAGTATGTTTTTCCTTTTAATGTGTACAATTATAGACTACAGAGAGCAATTCAAAAAAGTGGGGCAACTTCAGGTCTTTTTTTTTTGCAGAAAAGTATAATGAATATATTTTTATTAAGATACAACTGATACAACATCATATTAGTTTCAGGGGTACACCATAATGATTCAACATTTGTTTATACTATGAAATGATCGCCACGATAGTCTAGTTAACATTTATCACCATCCATAGTTACAAAAAAATTTTTTTTTTCTTATGATGAGAGCTTTTAAGATCTATTCGTTTAACAACCTTAACACACGCAATACGGTGTTATTACATGTAGTCACTGCCATACTGCACGTTATATCCACATGGCTTATTTATTTTATGACTGGCTTTATTTACTTATTGTATAACTAGAAGTTTGTACCTCTCGACCACATTCATCTATTTCTCCTGTGCCCTACCCCCCCTTCTAGCAATCACCAATCTGTTCTCTGTATCTATGAGTTCAAATTTGTTGTTTTAGCTTTTCCACATATTGAGGTCACACAGTATTTGTCTTTCGCTGGTGACCGATTTCACTTATTTTGATTATCTTTTGAAAGCCAGTGATAATCTGAGCAAATGTGATATAACTTTTCATAGAGGATCCTGTATTAAAATACCTTAAGTTATTTCTAACAAGATAGCCATCAACAAAGTCAGCTGGAATGTTCTGAGTTTAAATCTTTTGAATTTCAGGGATTATTGAAGAGTGTGTGTTTTGCATCTAATCGCTTTCTCTACAACCCAGAGATGCAAAATTCTTCCAGACTGTAAATTATTAATTCAGTACAGCCCAGAGTGCCATGAAAACGTTATCTTTTCAATGCAGGAAGTTCTCACCTTGCACAGTAGGGGAGGACTCTGAAAACAACCGTGCAAGCCAAGACCATGCAACAGTCTTAATAACCAGTGAAGGAAAACTATAATAGTTCTCCCTGAAGGTCTTTAAAACCTTCTTTAAAACAGTAAATACTATTATGGTTGGTTATAAGTGTACAGGGAAATAGAAAAATAGTAAAATTAATATTCCTCTAGTTCACCCATCTTTGAAAACAATGGGGACATCAAGAATTAAAGTGGGGTCTTTTGTAAACAAGTCTTCAAGATCGGTTTGAACAGCACTCGCCTTCTTTTCACCGCGTAAATTATAATTCGGAGTGAACGTCTTTTCTATGTGTTGGTGAATTGCCTTTTTAAGGTGGAATCGGCTTCCAAGCTTCTGTCCTTTGTGCTTTCGATGACCTGAAATATCTCTGAGAGTCCTGGGAAGTGTATTACCAGCGTCACTTCCTCTAGGACATCCTCATCCTTTTTGTTAAAACCACTTGCCTCATTTATGTCAACGGGCTTGCCCCTTAGCTCCCCTGGCAGTGAAGGTACAGTCAGTCCCTTGAATAGGGGCAGGCAAATCCCCACCGTCCAGTCCTTGTGTCTTCTAGAACTCAGTTATGTCTCCTCACGCCCTGCAAAGTTGTCTGCACAGTGTGGTCGGGATTTCTGCTGTAATGCACGCGTGCTGCTTGCCGTGACTTCCTGCCAGGACGCTTACGTATTTTCCTTTGTGTGCTTCAGGTCACATTTCCTCCAAAACTCAGCTCAGAAGCTGTATGATCTCCAGTTGTAGCATTGACAGCCTATTCAGAGCCTGTGTAGGGTAGGCTTTCAGAGTCGAAATAACTCCTTGGTCCGTTGGCAGGGGTAATGAAGTTGCTCTCGGTGAGAAAAAGCAAGTTTTCACTTAAATCACCAAGAGCGCTACGGAGACCAAGAGCATTCTCCAACAGTGATAGTGCCCTACGTATCACAGTACTGTACCCGTAGCATCTCCCTACCGATTGACAGGGACGTAAACACGGCATGATGTGCCAGTTGTGGTGGGAACCGAATGACAGGTGTCTAGGGACGATCGCCAGCAGACTTTACGGCAGTGATGTGGCCGGTCACTGACCATGATGCGCATCTGCTATTTACATTATGACTTGTGGGCCCGAGAGGAGAGAGAAGAGTTGGCGTTTCATGCGGCTACTCACAGTTAATATACTGAGGTCCGAGCCTTGTTGATGGGGGAATAACGTTATTTAGTGAAACCACGATGACTGAAATTTATTCTTATCACAACTACGCAGAGTAAGGGCTGCTTGACTGTGACTCACGACTAACCTTAAGACATGTTTTTATTTAAAAAATGGTTTTATAAAAGAAAGGAAAAATGAGAAACCTTCATTATATTTTGAACTGTTTAAGTCTTTGACTTCTACCTCTGAAATTTCTATTTTTAATATTCTCTGGTGTTTTTATGACCGACCACTCGCCGAGCACATAACCCTAAACCATCGACAGATGGCTTATTCAGTTCTACCAAATTTATTCAGTACATTATATATGTAAGACACTGAGCCGGACTTTTTTTTTTTTAGGAAGCAAACTGTTGGGGGTTTTGCACATGCATTGATCCCTGACCCCCGCATGTGCATGCACACACACACCCATGCACGCCTGGCACCCAGCGACATAACCACCCTGATGTATGGGGCCTCAAAGGATTTAGAAGTGGATTTATCAGGGTTCACTAATACCCTGATAAAAAAAAAAGAGAGAAATAAAAAGAAAATATTTCCAGAGCATGTATTCTATGCTGGATACTTTGCTAAATTCTTTACTTAACAGTATCTCATAAGATTCTCAGAGCAACTGCACGAGGCAGGAATTATTAGCATCCTCTTGGCAAATGTGAAGAAACCGAGGCTCAGAGATAGTGTTACACGCCTTGTCTAAAAAGAAGGAAAAAAAGTTCACTTAAGCAGCATTTGCTCACGAGTTATTCTGAGCTGAAAGTTGTGTTTCACCAACCCGCTGAAGCCCTCAAGGACCACGAACCACAGTCAGACTCAACCTACCAGATTATTCTTTCCTGACCCGTGGTTAATGGGACCTGATTTGTTTAACTGTACACAAACCTGTGACCTCATTCCACGCTCTCTGTAATGCAAATGTTTAACCTTTAATGAGCATCTTAAAGCTCCCCTGGGCCCCGGCTCCCCAGCGCTACCCGGTGACTCTCCCCCGCCCATGCCCCTGGCTGGCAGGTAGGCCGAATCAGCCTTGGGGCTGAGCACAGCTGTCGCTCCATGGTTTGGTGCCCGGGACAACACATCTAGTAAGTGGCAGGGCTGGGCACACACACACACACACACACACACACACACACACCCGGCCTCGCCCCCACGTGCGTCGTGTCTAGGCTTACTCATTGACTGGATGCTGGCAGGGAATCGCACTCGAGCCAGCCGGCTCCACGACGTGAAGAAGGAAGCTGGTTCTACGACTCTGGCTCCAACTAAGCCTAATTCACTCTCCCTTTACAACAGTGGGACCCTCACAGGTGGGGGCCCCCTCGGGGTACAGTGATGACGATAATGACGGTGACAGTGATCATCTGAGCAACAGCACCGAGGACAACTGAACCACAAAGAGCGCCTCCTCAGGGACAGGCCGTCTCCCTTGCCCAGCTGCGGCGAACCACACACTGGAATGTCCTGTTCCCTGGCGCTAACGGGACGGGCACTTAGGCAGTTCCTGTCGTGTGGTCCGGGCTTGAGACTGGCTGTGCGCAGAGCCGCGGGCCCGGTGACCAACAGGCAGCCAGCCGGGGCGCTGTGTCCCTTGCTCATCCTGCAAGGACACCAGCCCGGCACTGCCAGATTCTCCTCTTGCAAGAGGCACCCAAAGCCTGGGTCATTACTAGAGTTTACCACTTTTTGAAATACTCCCTGGGCGGCTCGGTCCATTAGGCGTCTGACTCCTGGTTCCATCTCAGGTCATAATCTCAGGTGGTGAACTGAGTCCCCTGTCGGGCTCCACGCTCAGCAGAGTCTGCTTGAGATCCTCTCCCTCTGCCCTTCCTCACCTCTCTCCCTCTCTCTTTCTCTCAAACGAATAAATAAATCTTTAAAAATAAAGTGCTATGTAAACCAACGCCAATGCATGTGCAGGCTGAAATGAGCCCTGTGCGTAGCCTCTGCTACAGGTGCACTGGCTGAGAGGCAAGGAAGCACCGTGGAGGCATGCGGTGAGCGTTTTGGGCCCCAGCCTTCCTGCTCTGTGTGGCCTCCGGCAGGTTATTTAGCCTCTGTAGGCCTCAATTTCCTTATCTGTGAAATGAGTTTTAAAATAATAACTATCTTAGAGAGTTGTTATAAGGTAAAGATTATTTTTGTCTTTAAAATGCTTAGTAAAATACCTAAAATTTAAGTACTGATTTGTTGTTAATGTTTTGCCCCTTTATCCTCCCTTTTGTGGACCTGTCCTCTACATGCTTCCGCCATGGCAGTTAGATGCCTCCACTCCACGGATCACGAATATCAGGCTATAAATGACACTTTAGTTGTATAAAAAACAAACAAACAGGACACCTAGGGGGCTCAGTGGTTGAGCGTCTGCCTTCGACTCAGGGCATGACCCCGGGGTCCTGGGATCGAGTCCTACATCGGGCTCCCCACAAGGAGCCTGCTTCTCCCTCTGTCTGTGTCTCTGCCTCTCTCTCTCTCTCTCTCTCTCTGTGTGTCTCTCGTGAATAAACAAATAAAATCTTTAAAAACAATAACAAAACTTTCTGTCGTTTTCCATGGCTCACTTAAATGACAGGTGAATTTAGAAAGGTAAAAAAATAAGCCATATTTATATCACTAAACTGAACCACTCATTAAATGGTATTGAACCACTTGGGTGAACTGATAAATTAATTTATATGATACTATTGTCATCACTAGACGAATAACATTTTTTGTTCAGTGAACTTGGATATGTGGCTTTTTAAAAGCATTTTAACCATGTTACCTTTTGATATGTCTAACTAATGTATTTAACTTTTCAGTTTATCTTTATTAGAAGAATTTGACTGTAGCTGTAATGAACTGGAGTCTCTGCCTTCTACTATTGGCTACCTTCATAGTCTTCGAACATTAGCAGTCGATGAGAATTTCCTTCCAGAATTACCCAGAGAAGTGAGGAATAAACTTGTTTCTGTTAATTAATTTTTAATGAATATGTTTTGGGATTAAGTCTTAACAGGTGCAATGGCAACATATATCCATGAGTTGAGCTGTCAATGTGTATAGGAATTATCTACATATGAATGTGTTAATTATTCATTTTAAATAAATAATAAGTTCTTACATTTGACCCAGAAAATCCATTTGGCTAAAATATTACTTGCAAAGCAAAGTAATAAAATATTATAAGTTAATCAATGATAAGGAATGCAATTTTAAATAATTTAATTTAAATATTTTGTTTTTAAGAATAATAATGAATAACATCCTGGGATAATTACATTTCCATTTCTGAAGTGGAAGATTTTTAATGTAAATGACTTTTTTTTAAATATCATGTGGCATAATAATATTATTTTTATTTTAGAAATCACCAAGAGGTTCTGTTAGTTTTTATTTCTAAGTGGGATTTTTATTTATTAATGTCAAGAAAAAAGTGTGAAGTATATTTTCAATTTAATGTTTTCTACTAAACACTTCCATAGTGAAGGAACAATAATCAATATGTCATTATTTTAGAGCCAAAAGCTATGAATAAACATGACAAATATCATTGTAACATAAAATAAAACTAACTTTGCCATGGAAATGTCAATGATATTTTACCTTTTGTGTATGTATGATCTATTAGAAACATAGATATATTAATACTCACTTGGAGGGACAAAAACAATTGTTCTTTATGAAAACAGTGAAGCTAATGAGCATTCTAATAATAAAATTATTAAGAAAACTCTTCCTAATATGCAAGAGAACATGAGATATATATTGCCTTAATATCTAAGGAATTTTAATATCTAAAAAATATACATATATTTTAAAGAGATATTTTTTCAAATAAAGCAATAGACATACTAAAAGAATCCTATAAGTGATAAGGAAATCTATAAATTATTTTAATATTTAAAATCAATTTAAAAATAGTTTACAGTGTATTTCTTAACTTACTTTCTTTTGTTACCCACAGATTGGAAGCTGTAAGAATGTAACAGTTATGTCTCTACGTTCCAATAAACTGGAATTTCTTCCTGAAGAGATTGGACAGATGCAGAAACTAAGAGTCTTAAATTTGAGTGACAACAGGTATTTCTGCAACATTTCACAATCACCTATTAGTTATTTACTGAAAGCAAATTATTATTTCTTGTTAATGATTTTAGAGGCATTTTCTGTGTCTTATAAAGTATAGAGAATGCAGATCCATGTTTTATTGAGAAAATGGCAGAAGCTAAATTACTTATAAATTGATATTTCTAAATTTTATTATTTGATTAAATTCAGATCATATATGATGTTGTATGTTTAAATTATATAAAAATTATACACCCAAATTTATATGCCACAACCTTCCTATGTGCAAAAGGCATAATATTATGAATTCCTGGAAAAACTATAATAAAAAGCTACAAAATGTATTAATTAAGATCATGTATAGGAGTATGTATGTATCTATGCATATATATATGTATACATATATACACATATGTTTTCATGTACACATTTATGTCTCTAGTAAATTAACTGGGTAATGGGTGTATTGTCAACACCACCAGAATGCCGGTAAGAATATTGCCAATTAGTTAATACTCAAAAGTTGTAAAGTTCATACATTATTGTGAGGACAACCAAAAAAGAAAGAAAAGATAAGTCCCCTTTCTTGTGACAAAGGTATTATAAGGGTGGATAGGCAAAAAGAAAAAGCGAAACTGAATTCATCCATGTTTCCACCACAATTGTCCTCAAATAGAAAAGGATAAAAATAAATACCAACTAAAGATAACTGCTAAGTAGACAAAGTGATCATAGAATAGAATGTATGAACTCTATTTCTAATAAGTTTCAGTCAGACAAATGATTGAACAAGAAACTAAGAGACTGCAACAAAACTGTCAAAGATGACTTTTATGGAACCATAAAGAATGTTCAGATGAGTAACTGTCAAGATACGTATACTAGTTCTCATTTGTTTGTTTAAGACAAGTCATAATAATAATGTGATTTTCAAAAATTATTCACTTAGTAATTCAATAAGATTCCCATGTAAGAGAATAAGACATTTTATTAAACAGTTTGGGATTTCATTTTCAAAATCAAGATGACGAGGAAGCTTCATAGCTTGGTACAACAAAACAACCTCATCTTCTGTCTCGACTGGGTTACCAGACAGGAAAATGAGGGAAATGCATTAAATGTTGTGCCTGACTTACAGCAAAACACTTTTCAAAATGTTCTAAGTATATTCTTTTGAATAAGATTAGGAAATATGGTCATGGAGATATCATAGGAGGATGGATTCTCTCGTAAATCCCATTACAGTCCCCTATGGAATTGAGCTCCACTACCGTTAACTTAGAGGGGGGTTTTCATAATGCATTAGAGCAGGCTCTTAAATTCTTAGTAAACTCAACTTATGTTCATTAATAATCTTCATTATGATAGAGAAAATATGCTATCAAATATTTAAAATGGCCCATTATTAGAAGTATTACAAATGAATTTATTTTTGACTATTTTCTGGAAGTATAATTAACATATAGTGTTACATTAGTGTCAGAAATACAATATAAGGATTCAGCAATTCCATACATTACTCGGTGCTCACCACCATAAGTGTACCCTTCATCTCCTCTATTGCACCCATCCCCTCACCTACCTCTCGTCTGGAAGCCACGTTTGTTCTCTGTATTTAAAGGTCTTTTTTGTTTGTTTGTTTTCCCCCCCTTTGCCTGTTTTGTTTCTTAAATTCCACATATGTGTGAAATCATGTGGTATTTGTCTTTGTCTGTTAAGTGAAATAATCACTTAATATTATACCCTCTATAACCTTGTGGGACCTAGCAAATAGCAAGATCTCATCTGACAGTTATAAGGTATTTCTCATTGTGGTTTTGACTTGCATTTCCCTGATAAGTGATATTGAGCATCTTTTTATGTTTCTGTTGGCCATTTGTATTGTCCTCTTTGGAAAAAAAATGATTATTCAGATTCTCTGCTCATTTTTAACTGGCTTATTTTTTCGTATTAAGTTATAGAAGTTCTTTATATATCTTGGGTATTAACTCCTTATGAGATATATGATTTGCAAATATGTTCTTCTATTCAGTAGGTTACATTTTTGTTTTGTCGATGATTTCACTCACTGTGCAGAAGTTCTTTATTTTGGTGTAATCCCAGTAGTTTAATTTTGCTTTTGTTTCCCTGGCCTGAGGAGACATATTGAGAAAGATATTTCTATGGCCAATGTCAAGGAAATTACTTACTGCTTGTTTTCTTCTAGGAGTTTGATTTCAGGCCTCACATTTAAGTCTTTGATCCATTTTGAGTTTATTTTTGTGTCTGGTGTAAGAAAGTAGAAGGGTTACTAATAAAGTTATTTATTCAGGAAATCAAGGATACTTCAGTAACTACCATGGGACAGACATATAGCTAGATGCTAGGGCAAAAGATATAAGACACTGAGAATCTCACAATATCAGGAACTTAAAATATTTGCTCAGGCCAATTATATTAGCTTAATTTTTCTCCTAGTCCAGTGACTGGAACATAGTATAGAGCCAAATTAATGTTTTTTTTAATTAATGAATGAATCAATGAATCTTAAACTGCAGTTAAAATCAATATTCCACCAAAGCTGAGGCCAAAATTGAACATTGCTATCAGAGAAAGAACTGCCTGGATGAAAGGTTAAATATGAAATGTTATCCGAATGTTTTTACTATCACAATTTCAAATTTATAATAGTTTTTTTTTTAAAGTTTGGTATTCTAATTGAGGAACCATTATTCCTTTGCACTGTCAACTGCAAGATTGCTCCTGGGGTCAACTTATTACACATGTGTGATATTAAATAGAGGCTTACTTTCAATGTAGGTTAGAGAAGGAGCAAGGAGAAGGGCGTGTAAGTCATCCTTCTCTAAAGGCTCCTCTCTTTATATTCTACATTTTTAACTGAATTGATGACTTATTATATATAGTATTATATATGATTCTGGAGATTTCCTCCTCATGTAATTTTGATGTGGCAAAATTGATATTCTCTATATGATGTGAAAAACTCTTCCCACAATACTTACTTCAGAATTCCTGGCTTAACTGAAATTAAATAAGTAAAAACTACCGACAGTTTTTATGTAATTTGGTTTATGTTATAAATACTAACATAACCAATTATTCTATAAAAAGAGAATTATGATATAAATTATTCTGTTACTCTTTATATTTTTATTTATGTTTTATAAATATGAACTCAAAGAGGTTATTATAGCTTCTAAAGGTACCTGGCTAATGCACACTGTTGATATTTGTATTGGCTGTCAATATCTTTTCGTATTTACTAAGTTCTTTGAAAATGTTCAACTGCTTTTACATATAAAATAAACAACTTCCATAATCATTAATTATTATAATATTTCCCATTTCCATTATCAAAAAACATGTACTCATCAATTGGCTGAAAGAATTCCAACATATTAAAGACTTAAGGGAATTTTTATTCCAGGTTCTATCTAAAATGTGTGTCTGTTTTCAAAAAAGAATACACAGAAATTGACAATAAATCCATCTGCATGCCTAATTATATCACCACTTTGCTGAGTAGCTATGATGGTAACCTATATAATCACAATTCATTCATCATGCACAATTTCAGGGATATCAGATAGTATGTTGAAATAGGCATTTGACAACTTGGCCCTCCAAAGGCTGAAGCCAACAATAAATAGATAATTTCGACTGAATACCAAAGCAGATGCCAAACCTCACATACCTCAAAGTGCATTTTTAAAGATTCCCTCTTGGAACACATACTACATGACATGCAAAGGGCGAGAGAACACAAGGACACATTTGGGAGTCAATATAACATTGGGAGCTGTGAATACCTTTAGGAGTACAACAAACATGACCCCATCCCATCATGGAGCCTACAGTTCTTTGGGGCAATCAGCCAGTAGAAAAGTAATCATAAAAATAAATATATAACTACAAACTATGGTATGTTCCATCAAAGAAAATATAAGGTGCTTTGTGACTATCGGGGAGAGTAATTTAAATGAAGAGTCAGGAAAAGCCTCTTTGAGAAAATGGCATTTAAGATGAGAGCCAAAAGACATGTGGGATTTAGTGAAGTGAAGTCGGGAAGAAAGAATATTCCAGAGTGAATAGTTTGGCTAATCCACACAGTGGGTAGATAGAAGGGCTGTCAGGTGGCCCTGGTGGGGCTGAGTTAGGAAAAGACTTGCAGAAGTTTCTAGAGAGGCATGAGGGCCAGATCTTATAAGGCTTGACAAATCACGTCAACAACTTTGGATTTTATCCTAGATGTGATGGGAAGCATTTGAAGGGTTGTAAAGAGGAGCTTTTTTTACTTTTTAAAGATTATTCATACTGCTTAAGAGAAAGGATTGGAGAAAAGAATGAAATGAATGTTACAGTATTTTAAATAATTCTTAATGAAAAGGAACTATATCCGTCTCCACCCATGCTAATAGAATTTTCTTGTTTTTGCAGATTGAAGAATTTACCATTCTCATTTACCAAACTTAAAGAGCTTGCAGCTTTATGGCTTTCTGACAATCAGGTAAAAACTTTTATTACCGGGTTTATTTTGTGTATTAAGATGAACTGTAATTGAAACTTTGAATTACTAACTTATTCCCAAAAGATACCCTTGACAATTACTACAAAATATAGATTCTTTATCTTCCAGAAGAGAGATTTTGGTAAAGGTAGCAATTCGAGCACGTATTTCATTGCTACAGACAATACAGTAGGATAATCCCCACCCTCTTTAAATACTTTGATTTAGCATCTGTTTCATTCTCAGAGATCTCACACACAAAATGATCGTTTTCACACCTTTTTACTTCCAAGTAGTACATATATATGTCCTTAGGGAGAGTTCTTTAATTATATCTCTGAAGTTAAAGAACAAGAAATCATTCCCACAGTCCCCACAGAATTATTATCCTACATGTTCCTCTTTTTCTCATACTTTTAATTATAATCAACTTAATTCTAAAATTTTATACAAGAAGTTTTCAGATGCGTTTTGCAACTGTTACCAGTACTTTCTGTGAAATTGGTTTGATATTATTTTTTATACTCACAAAAGTAGATTGTAATTGAACCAGTAATCGAGTGTTAACGAAGAACTTGAATAACTGGAAAATAACAAGAAACAGTTGAAGACATCTGATTTGCCACAAGGGAAAAAAAATGGTTACAAACTATTTTGACATAGTTTATTAGTCTTTTTTACTTTTTTCTTGTAATCCTAAAATTTTGAAATATCTATCCCCAAATACGAATAGCCAAATGAAAACAAGTCATCTTGAATTTAGCTTCTTATCATGATTTCCTGAGCATAAAAGCAGCATTACTGGAATTGTTCAGAATTCTAGGTATTGGACTACTTTTGTGAATAAATAAAATAAATCTCTACAAAATGTAAAATATAAGTGCTAGAATTTTTGTGTTCCGACATTCGTTAGAACACTTGCTCCCATCTGCTGAGTAAAAAAATTAGATTATCACTCAAATTCAAACCTTATCAATGAACTATAGATTTTTCAAGGCATTAATATATCATTATAAATAAATCATTTCTGGATTCAGTGTGAGCTATGCTAATGAGCAGTCGATCCTGCAGTCTTGCATTGGGAAAAAAACATCCCCTAATATCATGATTTATTATTCTTGTGAGAGAATGAACTGAACAGTAACTGCATCATTTAACTTTTATTTAGAACAGTGATTTAATGTGTTTCTGACTCAGTTTCATGAAACAGGTTGGTATCCCAAATCCCCTTTGTGCTTCACTCCTATTAATAAATGTCATCAAATAGGATTTTTTTAAACATTAGAGATCATCATTTCTAGTATACTTATATATATATATAGCATACTTATATGTATAGTATATAATATCAGAGTTCTAAGACACCCTTAAGAAATAGGATTTCTAAAATCAAATTAATAATAAAGAATGAAATGTTACCACCCATAAGAAATGTATTGTTGACCTAGCAGATACAAAAAGTACAGCTGTTAATTTTTAGGTAGACTCTGTCTTTGGTTACAAGAATATCTCTTAAAAAATGCTTATGTTTCAACCTAATTAAACTCATAGATGATCTTGTAATAGCGTGAATTTGATAGCAATTTCCATCTGTCTTTTTAAAGGGCAGCAATTTGTGAAAATGAATGAGCATATAGAAGCACACCACAAGCTTACTTAGTTGAAATGATTTAAGACATCTTGGTCTCTTTAAGATTAAAACTAACATTGCCAGTGAAGACGAATTGGTTTTGTAAAAGAATATACTAGAGAAAAAGAGATTCTCAGCTTGAAGACCTTAGGATTTGAGAATATTCCTCAGCAATAGCCTTAGTTCTTAGCTTTCTTATTTTTATTTCATTACTTTTTTTCCTTTCCTTTTTTTTAATTGTTCATTCAGCTCAATGAGGCGAGACTATTGACCATTATCTTAAATAAATGTAACATCCTTCATATTTGCTATCTTATTAATCTAACTCATATGTTCTTTGCTTCTAGTCCAAAGCCCTTATCCCTTTACAAACTGAAGCCCATCCAGAAACAAAGCAAAGAGTATTGACTAACTATATGTTTCCCCAGCAACCTCGTGGTGATGAAGGTAAATTGTCAGTAAAAATTTCTCCTATGCTTATATGATTATGGATAAAAGGGATTAATTTTATTCTGATCTCCAGCCAGGAATCCTGGCCCATTGGGTATGCCTATAAAGATAATTACATGACACATATGAATCATCCTGGGGTTCACCCTAAGCATGAATCTCATCATCAAGTCAAACTTTGACTATTTGCAGATGACAAACTTGCAAGACTCCACCAAAAAAAAAAAAAAAAAAAAAAAAAAAAAAAAAAAAAAAAAACCTGCTAGAACTGATAAATGAATTCAGTAAAGTTTCAGGATACAAAATCAATGTAAACTATAGTATTTTAAATAAAATTCCAAAAACATAACTCTCCCTCTTCATATATGAAAATGTTGATTTTTAGGAACAACTTCTCTTGGTGGATTGCAAAACATAGGATCCAGCTAAGTGACACGAGCTAAGAAGGGTCTGATCTTAAGGAAGTTTCAACGAACTGTTTGATTTTCTGTGTTCACCAGTTTCATGAACACAGTTTAAACATTTAGTCCAGTGATCCCGGGCCCCACATTATTTCATGTTAAGTCAACCATAAAGAGATGACTTGAAAATAATGATCATTCTTTCCCTTTCAAGTTAAGTTTCTCTAAATGATGTCCGTAGCGATGATAGGAATGCTTGTTGAAAACCTAAACCTTTTTTAAAATTAAAGCTTCTATCCTTTATGATGACAAATTTCATAAAATTTTTACAGGAGGTTTGTCCTTTACCATTTGGAACTCTGCCTAAGCTCCTTAGCCCGACCCAGGACAGGCTGCCACACGTATTTTCTACAGTCTTACAGTATTGACAATTCTTAGAAGAGTAAACCCACTTTAATCCACCCATGGATTAAATCCACCCAATCCACTTGCATGAGAACAACTTTTAAAAGAAACTATTTGTTTATAGATTCAGGGATAACTATAATAAATGTCCTTAGTCTTTGACTTATAAACATAAGTGAATTATTTGGGGATATTTTAGAATATTTTTATTCAAATTTTGACTTACAAAAGTAGGAAAAGGAAAAATTGTTTCCATTTTTTTCAGACTTAAGTAAAATTGATGTTTGGATTTTATGCAAGAAAAGTCACCATGTTTACATATGCTATAAGAAAAACAGAGTAAGAATTGTTTTTATTCGTGCAACTTATGTTTTCATATTAGTATCCTTAGATTGTCAAAATATTTTGTTCCAAAAAATTCATGGAAAAGTGAAAAGAGTCTCAGATTTGCTGATCACTTCTGAAATATGGCCTTGCATATTAAATCCCTCATTTATTGCAGGGAGTGAATGTAGTCAATCTAGTTAAGCAAGGTGTGATATTAAGGAATTAGCCTGGGTTTGTTTTGTTCTGTTTTCCTTTGAGGAAAGGAGAGTTGGTAATAGAAAAATTCTCTTGAACTTTAAGCAAGTCACCCTTGGCTTTTCAGGCAGAAGTGTAATAAATGAATTTTCAGAATCCTTTGGAACAAACAAGGAGGTATATGATAAAGGTCATCTTTTGGGAAAGAATTTAGCCCAAACTAAGTACTTGTCTTGCATTTTCATGTGATCTTCACATTTAATATTGGCAAGGAAGATATTACTATTAGTGTACACTTCAATATAAATTAAAGATTTATAAGCCACTTATTTTCCCTGTTAATTTGAGACATATTTAGACTAGTTTTAAGACAGTAATATTAAAGACTAGATTTCGATATGTTCACCTAAAAACAAGCCCACCTCCATTACTCCCCAACCACATACACCAAAAAGAAAAGCTTGCAATCTTATACGTTTTACTGAAAAAAACAGTTATGTAGTATCTTTTATAAAATCCTGATAGAGTCTAGTGGCTACAAATATGCATATGGGCTCTGTAATCACACAGACATGGGATAGAATTCTGCATTGGCCCAGAGAACTTGGAGCAAATCTCTTAAAACTCAGCTGTATTTTTCTCGCTAACAAACTGAAGATGTATTAGTACTACCACTGGTGTCCTAGTGTGAAGATTTAAAAAGATCATATTTTAAAATGTATAGGTCAGCTCTCTTTATTATTATTATTATTATTATTATTATTATATCATTATCATCCTTTGGAGAGCCCATTCTCCGCACTAGGAAACTTTGTAATCCCAATATATAATTAATATGTACTTAGGAAAGCTGAATTTGACTTAAGGTGTAAAAAACCATGTAACAAATATCAAGGGAATTTTATTCCCTCTCTTTCTTTTCTTCTTTTTCTTTATTTCCTTCTTTCTTTCTCTTTATTTCCCCCCCCCCTTTTTTTTTGTTTTTGTGCTTGTTTGTAGTACCTATTGCCATTTTTTGCATAGTGTACTAAGCTCTATTAATAACACTTCATGTAAAAAAAAAAAAGCAATAATACTTTGGAATCTAACTGTAGATTTCCAGTCAGACAGTGACAGCTTTAACCCTACACTGTGGGAAGAGCAGAGACAACAACGCATGACTGTTGCCTTTGAATTTGAAGAAAAAAAGGAAGATGACGAAAATGCTGGGAAAGTTAAGGTGAAACTTTTCATTTTGTTTCTTCATTACTTTTGTTTGTCCATTGTTATTATTAAAATAGACTTTGGGACAAATTGAGTGACC
This sequence comes from Vulpes vulpes, assembly GCF_048418805.1. Lineage (NCBI taxonomy): Eukaryota > Metazoa > Chordata > Mammalia > Carnivora > Canidae > Vulpes > Vulpes vulpes. The sequence goes on along the minus strand of NC_132782.1, from coordinate 150,549,825 downwards.
TGTGCTTGAAGGTCAAACACCTCTTCCCATCTCCTGGTGGTACCTTTCATTGTAGCAGGATGATAATTTGAGAAGCATTGTGTGCTTCAGAATGAGACTCAGGTCCCAATTCTGACTGAGCAAATTTGATCCACCACCCCATCTTACAGAGTAACAACGTGAAGGAGATTCAAGGTGAGAGAGAGCCAAGACAAACAAATCTAAGCATCTTATGATTATATTCTTGAAACGCTGACGCGGTTTTCTTTTAATCACTAAGCAAGGCGCCAGACAGACCCTATGAGACCAAAGTGTACACTCATAGGAGAGCCAGTGGATTAATATATTATATTGGCTTTAAAATCTCTGAAAGATTTTGTCTCTAGGGTATCCAAGAAGAATTTATGAGTTTTCTTAAGTGAGAAAACAAGTTTTAAAGGAGGCAAGTGCCTAATAGCAGGTGATCCTCAATTTTTTCACCTCGAATATATATTTTTTTAAATCCTTTATTGGAACTAATCTAAGTCAAGTAACAAGGTGAGTTTTAAAAATCTATATTTTTTCATTATTTAGATGTGAAATGTCAGAACAGATTTTATCAACATCAGATCTTCCTATTATCATCCTGTCAACATCTTGAATCTCCAACTAATTTTGTCTAGTATTATTTGTGTACTTCTACCGTCATGGATACTAACAGTTCTCGCTCTGAGTGACTAATTGCCTAAGTGATTGTATGTGCATCCTATTAATAGATCTAGATTGTGTAATGTGTTCTTTTCTGTCCCCTCATTCCCACATTTTCTAAACTTTTTTCTTAAATCAACACACCCTGGAACCTTACTAGATTTAGACAGTAAGGTAATTGACAAGGCCTACCTCCACATCATTGTGGAAAATCCAAAATGAATTCCCAAATCAAAATGATGGTTTTGTTAAAGATTTGGGTTTAAAAAAATGTTTCTGGATGCTTGGTTAGTGCTACCTAATAACCAAAGAAACATTTTTTTTTTAACTTGTGAATTCTTAGGAAAAGCAATGCCAAACTAAAAATGAAGACCCTTACAACATTTCAGTTCTTCTTTTAAGATTTCATATGTTAAATCTAGAACCAATGGATGATGCATTCTATACTGGACCTCTGATTCATTCTTTTACTTCACTGAATGTCAAAAACTACATACTTATTCTTAAAAATCCATACTCTAAGGATTCAATAAGAAAATAGTACACTTAATATACTCTGGTATATGTGTCAATGAAAACATAAAATATGGTAAATGGAAATTATTATTTAGAAGCCCTGTTTGTGTGTTACGTGGTCGGGTTTGTTTATAAGCAGAGTAGGTCCATTATACTTTAGATTACATTTTCTTTATGCTTATTTATATTTGATTTACTTATATTTTGGTGAAACAATGTGTTTCAAAAATCTCAAACACTTGGTTTTGACTAATTTGAATATCTCCAATGCCACTGGCTATTGGACAAATTAGAACACAAACAAACTTCTAAATAAATCATCATGGAAGTATGATGAATGGAATATACAGCAATCTTACACTAAATTAATCACACTTTGCTGGTTCATTACATATACATTAAATTTAGCACCACTTTACCTTTCATTTACATAAAATTTAGAAAGGAACCGCTGACCTATGCCATCAACTTCCAAATGGACTAGAGTATAATGCCCTACTTACAGAGTGTGTAGTGTAGTACGAATGCTGCCTTGTGTGAAGAAATTGTGACCCATTAGCTTCATATTGAAATTGGTACTGTTTTATTAGAGAGTTCAAACTAATTTTCTGATGGTTGTTTTAAATGCATTACCCAGAGTGAAAAAAAAAATCAAGAGTAGAAAAATGATAAAGTGAAAGTATTGCTACAGTGCTCCTCTTTCTCCCAGAAAATGGAGATTCCTTCTCCCACAGGATCACTCCTGCCAAGCCCCCTGGGAAAGGGGCCAGCGTGGGATTACTCTCCAACCTGCCAGACTGTCTGGCGATTGCTGCACACCATGGGCCAGGTGTGATCAGCAGATCCAAGATATGCCCGTCCCCCAGAATGACCCACAGCTGGCATGGGGTTGTATAAGTGGCCTCCAGCAGGAAAGGAGCATGTGTACTCCATTGCCAGTTGCAGCACAATCCACCACTCTTCCCTCTCTAAGTGGCAGACAGGTAGGCCTAGGTGTTTGGGGTAGGAGAATCCCCCATGTAGAGGCAACCTTGGAACAGTGGTTTATGGGGTATGTTCTGCATGATTTGGGGTAAGAAACGTTGATCCTATAGAAACCATCCAATTGCCAGTGTTTGATCTCAATTTAAGGTTTTATTCTTTGACATTGGCAATGGGGTGGAGAGAACCAAGTCAGAGGGGAGGGAACATCAATAATAAGGTGCCTAATGGTGGGATATATGGCATGATTTTTGAGTTGGGTGCTTCATTTTTATTTATGCTTTTATTTTTAAAGATTTTTTTCTTTAAAGTGTGGGAATACCAATAGTCGGGCAGAATGTTGATGACACTATTGATAAAATCCAAATTGCCCCCACACGTACACACATCTTTGTATATCAATTCAGAGGGAGATTAAATAACAAAAACCTGATTCTTAAAATAGCATGAGATTTGAATTGATATTTGTTGAGAGTGGACTTTGAACACAAAGATGGGCATCTGTTGAAAAGCATCAATTTCCCTCTAATTTGAAGGCACAGATGATGAGAATTCCTGTAAGAGAAGATTGGTTTGGGAGTTGTGGCAAATAGGGCTTCCTTATCTTAGTGGGTTGGGTATTTAAAAGTTCAGTGAAAAAAATATATATATATCTTAATGGGTTGTGAAAGAACACTACAGTTTCAGTAAGCCTTACCATCCATATGTAATGAACTAGATTCTTATTCCGTGTCTTATATTCTTTCTGCAATATAAGGCCAGCTGAGAATCCTAACAAACTCCTGTAAGTTTCCTTTCTGTGTAAAAGGTTCTGATTAATTCCCAAAATAAGATATTTAATGATCAGTAATCAAATCATTAACTATTACTTCTCTTACTGGAATTTACAGTCAAACCAAATTAGAATTTTATCATTATATAAGAAAACCACAGTTCTTTGAGAATTCAAGATACCATCCCTAAATGCCCTAGCTATTAATATGAATTCTTTCTTCCATTGCTAAACTTTTGAGAGTCTCCAACATCTTGCAGCTGCTATTTGCATTTACTGCACTTTTTTTTAGATCTGAGATATATAGAATGTTGTGAAACATTTCTATTTTTCTAAAATTAAAATGAAGTAACATTACAGTGAAAATCTTGCATTTTAATAAAATGTATATGTAAAATGAACAAATACTTTATGGTGAGTGATATACACAACATTTTGGTGAAAACAATTGACGATTTTTTCCCACCTATTTATATCATAAATTAATTTACATATTTCTCCATCTCATATTAGAATGAGGAAGTATTTCTAGCCTATGTATTTAGAAATATAAAGAAGCTTTTTATTTGGGCATTATGGAACTATTGATCACATTGTGTTTATGATCATGTTTACTCATTTCTGAAGCACTGCACATGAGTTAAAAAGTAGGAGGTGTAGGCAAAACAATCTGTAAAAGGGTATAAAATATGCTTTTACAGAGCTTATAAACATAATAGTTATAAACTATTATATTTTCATTTTAAAAGAAATTATAAAATTAGCTTTATGTTTTAAAAAATTGAAATTATCTTGTTATTTAACTCAATAAAATTTACATTTTAGATTTGCACACACTATTTCTTCCACAAGTTTTTACAAATATGTGCTTTACTTATAACAGAGAATAGCCCTGAGCCAAGTAACACTCCTGTAGCATAATCTTTGGAGTCAAAGACCTGAGTTTGAATTTGGACATTGCTACCTATAGCTGTATGGCTTTGGGCAAGGAACTTACACTATCTGAGCCCTATTCTAAGGTGAATAGGAACAGATCCTACGATGGGTTATAAAATCTAAACTACGTTTAATTATAATTAATTATAAATATTTAACGTTAATTATAATTATTTATTGTTTATATTTAAATCTATATAGTAAATAAAAATTGTTTATTATATAAATAGCTATTAATAAATTAAATATCCCTATGAAACATTTTGCATGTGCCTGGCACATGGTAGATACTGAATAAATGATAGCTGTTGTTGTATACAATCTGAAAAAAAGTCCAAACAGTTGCAAGTGGATTGGTATTTATATATACATATATAGTAGAATCTAAACTGCCAAAAGCTTCAGATTTTAAAAAATACCTACGTAGAATCTGATTTTAGAAAATAATATCTAATCTCTGCATAGAATTTATGCATTTTCAGAAACTTTCACAGTTATCTCATTTTAGTTCTAGATTAACTAAAGATACTATCGTTCCCATTTTACGTGAGCAGAAACTGGACAGAAAGATTAGTGGCTGATGGCTTGTTGGGAGTAAATCTGTGGCTTAAATTTAGGTCTTCCGACCCCAGGTCCAGCAAGTTCTGTTGGTAGACTAGTAAATGGGAAGCAAGGAGCTTACTGTCTAAGTGGAACAAATCCAAGTTTTCTAAGACCTGAAACTCCCGCAGCTTGGATAGGAGGCTCTTTAAGGAAAAGGATATGAAATAACCATGTAAATAAATAAGTATGGCCTCTCACAAGGCTTTGGAAAGAGCCAGTGCAGGTGGCAGGCCCTAAAGCTTAAGCTTCATTAACTTGATAAATCTGCTTCTGTTTCTAAATTTAAATATTTTTCAGAGATAAGGTACCCAATCATATTCTGGTGATGTGACCAAACTATCACATTAACTTGCTTATAAAATAACCAGAAAATATTGGCACTGTGGCCATTAGTAAATAGTCATCTAGTTTAGTAAATAGTCCTCTAATTGTCAGATGAGACATAGCATCTACAAAAAATAGATTACATTATTCAATGTGGAATTTAATTCAATTGAACACATCTTTTTTTTTTTTTTTTTTTTTTTTTTTTGCTTTTGATTCCATTTAGAAGTGTAATCTTAACATTGAGGATTTTTTAAGGTACATAGAATTTTAATTTAATGCCCTACATGAGAATTATTTTTCATTCATATACCACTGGTTATTAAAAATTTAAAGATGTTCATAATTGGCATAATCTCCATACCACTCTACAATATATATTTTTAAATGTAGTTTTTTGACTTCTAGCCCTTTGCTGTCAAATACTGTTAAATGAGTTCAACAATATAACTTAAAACTTAGATTTAATTTGCGATGAACATTTTTAATACCAACTTAACAGCAGATCCAAGAATGCATGCATCCCAATGGACTTTGTCTAGCATGGATATCATTCTTTTTATGTTTATTTAAGAATGCATTATAAATTAAGTACCCTGAGATATCTTTATATTACATTCTAACAACTTAACACTTTTTTTCTGAGAAGTCTAACTTTTTCCTGGGTTATATTTTTGTAGCTTTATGTCTATATATTATTAATTTCATTCTTATTTGTTTGAGTGTAAAAGACTAAAACAATATTTATACTAGCAAAATTATCTGGTTTTGCATCAGCTTTCCAAAAATTTACTGGAAAAATAATTTTATATTTTTAATACTACGAGGAATTTTAGAAGTCATCTAGTGAGTCCAATCCCAGTATTTGATATGGAAAATGATCCACGAGGAAGATAAATATAACAAAGTTGGTGGATTTGCTAAAACTGCAGATGAGCAAAAGTGTTTGAATTCATATTTACAATCCTCAGCTCTGTACCACCATCATAGTTTCTAACATCCCATGGATTACATGGGTGTGGGTGGGTGGCTATGTGTGTGCCCCCACACTTTCTCCTTTCCTCTTTCATTCCCACTCCTTCCTTCTCCAGCTTTGTTTTCGCCTCCCCTCCTCCCAACCTACCCCCACACACACTTTCCACACACATATACTCACTACAATCATATAAACCATTCCATTTTGTAAAGTTGGTTCTACTCAGATGCAAAAAGTCATGATGGTTAGAATAAGCCAGGCCAAATAAATCGGTTCCTTGTTTTTCTTCTCACTCCCTTTAAATCACATGGATAATTTGTATTTATTCCAATTTAAGCATATCTTACATACTCTGATAATGGGATAATCTATCTGGAAGCGTCTCATATTTTCTCTCTCTAAATTAAATGTGAAGAATAATCGTTAATACATATGTTCCCTAAAGTCAGATCGATAAAGCAAAAAAATGAATTCAAGAATGAAAATAAATATCTGGGTAAATAGAAGCCAAAGTTTACATGTTCATCTAGACTATCTTAGAAAAATCTCCTCAATTTTTAAAGTTCCTTTTTACTCTAAGACATTACCTACAAAGCATATTACTTTATTTGGGTAAAAACTAAATATAAAAGCCACCCTGAAGCATATATTTTTTTTAGGTATTATTAGGAATTAGCTACCTGACCTTTGGATATAACATGCTGATTAACACAGAGCTGATGCATGTTTGGTAGCAGATACTGCCAATTCCCCATTTTTTTAATACATAATAAGCTCTACTTGTAAATCTCTTGGGGTCTCCTCTTATCATCTACACTGATATTCCAAAGGTGTTATTAACATGAAAATAATCATAAATAATTAAGATAGGGAGGGAATAGCCTCTAAAGTATAAAAGCAGCTGATAGTAATGCTTAAAATCTCCGGATTGCCAGTCACTCATATGTTGGACCTACTGCTACTTCAACGATCTGCAGGGTAGGTCTGAAGATAGAATATAATCCCAAAATCGTTTTTAATCTGGAAGGTGGGCAGGGCGGGAGGAAGCCCCACGAGGGCAGAATGTGGAAAGAACACTATGTTCTTACTCTACAGTACAGTTTCTCAGCAGCTCAACACTCACTATATTGCATTTGGTTTTACTACTGCACATAAAATGGAGTAGTTTTGTGAACGTGTTTGCCGAAGGTATTTTTATGTTAAATTTTTTTTTATAAACTTCTAGGTTGAAATAAACCTAAAACGATATCCAACTCCTTACCCAGAGGATTTAAAGAATATGGTAAAATCTGTTCAAAATCTGGTGGGTAAGCCAACCCATGGAGTGCGTGTTGAGAATTCAAATCCAACTGCTAACACGGAGCAAACTGTGAAAGAAAAATATGAACACAAGTGGCCTGTAGCCCCAAAGGAGATTACAGTGGAGGTATTTCAAGGTTATTGGTAATTGCCAGTGTGGTTTGGATTTTTTGGAATTACTAAATTATATGTTTTTTTTTTTAATGATTAGATCTTCTCTGATAAGTGCAGTTTTCCCTTAAAATATAAATGAGTCTCTCTACTTTTTCAAACTATGAGGGTTGCATTTAATAAATTACAGGTAAATGACACCCTCATGGCCTAAAATTATTAATACAGCTCCAAAAGTTCCAATACACACAGAAGGAAAAACTTGCTCACTCAGCTAGGCCCTGCCAGTAAGTGCGTGATATCATTTTCCCTCTACTCTTTTGGCTACCCCAAACTTTTATTGTATGAGTCATTAGAAAAGACTAAACAAAGATTTTTTTTTTCCTTTCTCTGCAAATTTCAATAAAATCCGTATTGAGAGAGGTTTTTTTTTTTTGTTTTGTTTTGTTTTGTTTGTTTTGTTTTTTGCTTATTTTTGTCTTTGGGTTAAAACCTTTATAGGAAACACTACCATAAACAATGACAAAGAGGAGATAAGTTTGAAATTTAGCTTTTCTGGATCTAGACATGTAAAACTTAATTCCTATATTTTAGAATAAACTAGATATTTATCAGTTTGTGTGGTCTGAAAAGAATTCAACTACATTTATGCCGCCTCTACTCTCTCATCCACTCTTCAGCTAATTTGGTTATCACTCTTTAATCTTCATTAGAAACATAACTGGTATGAGCACATCTAGAAGTTTCTATACCTACTTCTCAAAAATCTGGGTTCGTGAAACTCTTTTACAAATCTGCATTTCACAGCATCGATTTGTTGCATTGATTAAACACCAACTATCTATTTAGCACTGTGCTAACCACTGTGAGAGAAAAGAAATATAAAATGTGCACATGGTCCCCAAATAATTCAGAGGGGCAGAAGGAAAAGAACAAGCGATTCCTCGCTGAGCAGGGAGCCCGATGAAGGTAGACGCTTAACCATCTGAGTCACCCAGGCGCCCCTGTATTTATACTTCTATGCTTGTACAACTCTTTGTTTTGTTGACTAAAATCAAATTCCTGTACTTCGGTATCAGGTGTCATAAAAATATTTCCTTTTTCAAGTATTATTTCAACAAATAAGTTATATTTCAATTCCTAGAATGTTAGTACTAGACAGAAAATAGCATTAATTCCTATCATCTATCCCCTTCATTTTACTGATGAATTGAATAAAGTACAGAGAGGTACACTGACTTGCCCAAGATAATCTGATTAATAAATGATAAAGCAGGAATGGAATAGAAATATGTCACTCTATAATTGAAACATTTTTGACAAGCCTTAACATATTTTATGCCTTTTCATGGTACAATTTCTCAAACTTGTGTCTGCTTCTACTTATAAATTTCTACAAAGACGTGGAAAGACTTTTACTCTCTTCCGTCACCTTAAAACTTTATCATTAGGTTTCTTATGCTAAGTCTTTGAAATGGTCTTCAAAATCCATGAAAACACAGATTTCCCTCTTCATCTCCAGAATTTCCACCAACCCCACACTCTTTCCTATCCCTCTGCCTATCTGGAACTGGATTGTAAGTCTACACTGTCCTCACAGTTGAGCTCACTAGGAGGCAATATAAGGGAAGATTATTGGACATGAACCTGAGAATCCTGCCTCTATGCTGGATCTTGGTCTAATTAATCCTTTAAGCAGGGACCTCGCTGAGTCTCAAAATTCACTTGTAGGAAATGAAAGGGTTGACTAGAAATATTTTTAAAGTAATTAACAAGTATCAGACATATACCCAGGTTTTTTACAGGCAAATATTCTCATACAAACCTAACCAAAACCAAACCAAAAAATAGAATTTAAGCCAGGAGTGAAAGAAGTAGCTGTTTCTCGGTAACACCCAAAGGCTTGAGCCTGTCACTCACTACGTGGGGCGTTAAAATTGTTTAAGAGTTTCTATCACTAATTATCAGTTGGCATACATTGCACTTACTCTATTTTTGTGCTCAAGTATACTCTTTCTTTGATTTAACAAACTATTTCTAAATGTGTGGCATTAATGTTTTAAACTTGACAAGTAGCAATAAATGAGAAAACTGAAAATAACTTTTTGAATTCAAATTAGCCTAAGATTTAGGCAGAAAAGACATATAGATAACTGTTACGCGTAAGTTGATATCACTACCTCCCCATGGGCATATACAAGACATTTTTATACGTAAAAGAAAGTGAAAACTTAGTATTTTACCACCCCCAATGCTCTCACTGTCTGGTTAACTGGAAATAACAACTTTAATCATAGGAGTTTAAAATTCATAGGCTTCTTAACATGTTCATTTGTCTTTATAAAGTTTATTCTTATACCAGTGTTGCTCATTACACTCAGTGAATGGATTTAGAATGAAGATTTAGCAAGCTAGATCAATCATGAGGAAACTAGAAAACTTTAGGAAAAGTTAGGACAGAACTAAAGAAACTGAGGATAAGATCACTTGGGAAACAGTGGGAGTTAAGGGGGGGATTGGCAGTAAGAGCAGGATGTAGAGGACCCATTTGTGCAGAGCATGGCTGATGAGGAAAAAATAATCAGTTGGTCCGTGATAGACTTTGCTCTGAGAACTCTTACGGGAGACCCCCCCTTAGACTGCTGCACGTGTACATATCACCCACATGTATGTACGTACCACAGACTCACATACAGCTCATCCTAATTCAGTCCTGTGTAATTAGAAGATGTATCTCATCTCCCCATCTAGATGGTAAATCTCCATGGGCCGTGGGTGACATTTTGTCTTTCTTTGGAAACTCCACAGTTCTTTGCACAGTGCCAGGCGTATAAACAGGCATCCAAAAAATGTTTGATGAACAAAATGGACTCATTTAAATTAGAAAGACAAAACATCCTAGTACTGACTTCAGAGAAACACGTGATTCGTTTCTCCCCGTGCTCCACAGGGACTTAAATCCTAGAGCCCCATCTTTAAATCTGAGCCAAATAAAGATGTTGCCATCTTGGTTAACCAATGTTTAAATGTTTACTTTCCTTGTCCTATATTATTATATCTCTCAGGATTCTTTTGTTCATCCAGCTAATGAAATGAGGATTGGGGAACTTCACCCTTCATTAGCTGAGACCCCTCTGTACCCACCCAAACTTGTTCTGCTAGGGAAGGACAAAAAAGGTAACACTGTGAACCTGATGTGGAAAATATGCCACAAATGCATGTGCATGATGAATCACCAGTTGTAACGTATGACACACCATAGTCTATCGAAATATTTGACAACTATATATTCCCAACATCGTTACGCTCTCGGGTTTTCATACTTGCTTTTCTGTGTTTCTTACTGTCAGTGTTCATAGCATTGTAACATTTTCCCCTTTACGTTTCAGAATCAACTGATGAGTCTGAAGTTGACAAAACTCACTGTCTGAATAACAGTGTTTCCTCAGGCACTTACTCAGACTACTCGCCTTCCCAGGCTTCCTCAGGATCCTCTAACACCCGGGTTAAAGTGGGGTCCTTGCAGACAACAACTAAAGATGCAGTACATAATTCTTTATGGGGTAACAGGTGTGTTTAGAATTTCCCTTTCTTTCTGTTCCCAAGTGCTTACTTTCAGCAACTTTTTAAAAAACGGGATCTTAGTTTTTGAATTGCGTTCAGCACATGAGTGGTGTAGAAGACAGCTGGAAGGGGCAGATAAGCAAACACGGTCCCCCTGGGCTTTCCAGGAGAGGAGGAATCCATTTTATACAGCAAACCGTTGTTTAAGGGAGAGATGGCAGGAGATCATCCGTTTGAGATGATAGGGACAGAAATCTTGAAAAGCTGAAACCAAGAATCCTGTTTGTCCACTACTTATTTATGACACACGTGGGCATCTCCCCATCCAAAATGGGCTTATGGAATAAACTAAGATGCGTGGGAAGCACCTGTGTGCCCGGTACGGAGTAAACATTCAATAAAATCCTCATTGCTGTCATCACCGTCGATGTCATCATCACCCTCGTTTTATCACCACCTGGAAAAGTTAGGATGTAAGCAAAAGCATTTAATCTTTCCAAAATGATCCCTACTCTACCATACTTCCATTTCACAGGTAAAAGCCAAAAGCCAAAGAGCACAATAAGAGTGACCCAGTGAGGTAGTAATTACCCAGTGCGGATTCTCTTGTTTTGTGCCTTGTTGCTGTGGGTTACAGTGCAAACAGCAAATCCAGCAGCATGTGGTGTGGGCGCCCATGATTCTTCCTCATGGCTTGCTGATAACCTCAGAGGTGTCAGCGATGCATTCTCTGGTAGTGAATGGATGACGATTTCTACCTATCGGTGCCCATGATACAAATCTTGACTCTTTCAGTTTATAAGTCCATTATTTGTGATGGAAGCTGAGATTAATGAGGTACTTTGGAAGGTTCCTCCTAAATGTCCTACTTTTCAATTAGCCAAAGCGCTGAAAAGTGTTTCTCTTGCTGATGGCAAATATATAATCCAATGTTATGAGTGTGCAAGTGGTGAGAATAAACCTAGAAAAACGAGCATCTTCTAGAAATGCTGGAGGCACTGGTATAAACAAGCCAATGACCAAAAGTCCTGGTATAATATAACTTACATCCTAGGAGAACGTGCTCCCTGTACCGTGGGTTTAGTGTTTTCAGTACCTGGCCTTCAAGTAAATGTTATCTGAAGACAGTCTGGGTTCATTAGATAGATCGAGGATCTATAAGAAAGGCAGACCCTTGACCGGTAATTCGGAAAGAGACTGAACCAGAAATTCCAGGGAGGGGGACCAAGAATCAGGTGATTCTGATTATCAGACAAGTTCGGGACCTCTACTGAGGACCTCTCTCTCTCTCTCTCTCTCTCTCTCTCTCTCTCTCTCTCTCTTTCATCGTATCATCCAACAAACGTGTATTTTGACACCTACACTGTGCCAGGCGCTCTGCCAGGCCTGGAGAGAAAAAGTAAATACGTAAATAAATCTCGGCCCTCGTGAGTGTCCGGTCCGGCGGCGGCCGCCCGACCATACACAGTGGTAGCGTGTGTACACGCTGTTAGGAGGTGATGATTCCAAGGAGGAAATAAAAATCAGAGGAAGGCAAAGCGCTGGGCTCGGGGGTCGGGGGCATGACTGGCGCCGCCCGGCCAACCGAGGGGCTGCGGGCGAGCCGTCCCCTAGGCCAGGCCGCGTGGCGCTCGCTGCTTGGCGTCTCCCCGGCAAAGCCCGGGCCTTGCTGGTTCTCATGTCTCCCTCCCACTGTCTTCACAGGATTGCACCGTCCTTCCCGCAGCCCCTAGACTCAAAGCCATTACTCAGCCAGCGGGAGGCTGTGCCCCCGGGGAACCTACCACAGCGTCCTGACCGGCTGCCCATGAGCGACGCCTTCGCCGACAACTGGCCTGACGGCTCCCACTATGACAACACGGGCTTCGTGGCAGAGGAGGCCGCGGGCGACAGCGCCGGCAACAACCCTCTCTTGGGCTCCAAGTCCAGGAGCGCGTCCTCGCACGGCCGCAGGCCGCTGATCAGGCAGGAGAGGATCGTCGGCGTCCCCCTGGAACTGGAGCAGGCGGCGCACAGACACACGCCGGAGACGGAGGTGCCTCCTTCCAACCCTTGGCAGAACTGGACCAGGACCCCTAGCCCCTTCGAAGACAGGACCGCTTTCCCCTCCAAACTGGAGGCCACCCCCTCCAGCAGCCCGCTGCCCGACAGGAAGGAGCACGTCAAGGACCCCGCTGAGCTCCCGGGCCCGTTCTCCCCGGGGGCGCCGTGGGACTATCACGACCCCAACCCCAACAGGAGTCTCAGCAGCGTCTTCTCCCAGATCCACTGCCGCCCGGAGGCGTCCAAAGGCGTCGTTTCCATCAGCAAAAGCACAGAGCGGCTCTCCCCGCTGCTGAAGGACATCAAGTCCAACAAGTTCAAGAAGTCGCAGAGTATCGATGAGATCGACATCGGCACGTACAAGGTGTACAACATCCCCCTGGAAAACTATGCTGCCGGGAGCGACCACCTGGGCAGCCACGAGCGGCCGGACAAGCTGCTGGGGCCGGAGCACGGCATGTCCAGCATGTCGCGAAGCCAGTCGGTCCCCATGCTGGACGACGAGCTGCTCACGTACGGGAGCAGCAAAGGGCCCCAGCAGCAGAAAGCCTCCATGACTAAAAAGGTCTATCAGTTTGACCAAAGCTTCAACCCCCAAGGAGCGGTGGAAGTGAAGGCCGACAAGAGGCTGCCGCCCCCCTTCCCGCACAGTTCTGAGTACGTGCAGCAGCCCGGCAGGAGCGCGGCCAAGGACCTGGTCAGTCCCAGAGCCTACAGAGGTTACCCGCCGGTGGAGCAAGTGTTCTCCTTCTCGCAGCCGTCGGTCAGCGAGGACGCTGTGGCGAGCGCCCAGTTTGCCAGCCAGGGCGCCAGGGCGGGCTTCCTGAGGAGGGCCGACTCCCTGGCCAGCTCCACGGAAATGGCCATGTTCCGCAGGGTCAGTGAACCTCAGGAGCTGCCTCCGCCCGAGAGGTACGGCAGGCCCCCGTATAGGGGGGGGCCGGATCGCCAAAGCAGCGTTTCAGTGACTGAGTCCCAGTTCCTGAAAAGGAATGGCAGGTACGAAGATGAACACCCTTCATACCAAGAAGTGAAAGCTCAGGCGGGAAGTTTTCCGGTTAAAAACCTTACCCAGAGGAGGCCGTTGTCTGCGAGAAGCTACAGTACAGAGAGTTACGGGGCCTCCCAAACCAGGCCAGTCTCAGCTAGGCCTACTATGGCAGCTCTTTTGGAAAAAATACCATCTGACTATAACTTGGGTAACTATGGTGACAAGCCATCAGATAACAGTGATATAAAGACGAGGCCCACTCCTGTGAAAGGAGAGGAGAGCTGTGGTAAAATGCCTGCAGACTGGAGACAACAGCTGCTTAGACATATAGAAGCTAGAAGGTTAGACAGGGTATGTCTGGCATTTCTCTGTAAGAATATCCCTCCTGCCTTTAGTTTTCCTTGATCGGCCTTTCTCAGCACATGTAGTGAAGCATGAACTACATGACCGGATAGATGATGAGCATTTTCTGTCTCTCTCTGTTGCGGGGCAATTGATCATAAGAGTCTCTCGTGGGTATTGTTTAATGCTCTTCCAGAGTCCCTGACCCGTAGGTGCATGACTTAGCAAATCGAGCCTAAGTATTGCTAGGGACAAAGAACCCGACTCCATTACGTGGGCTGGCGCTTCAGTTGCTTGCCGGCCGTTGAGGCGGATGCCCCTCCTAGGACGCACAACTGCTCTCTAGTGACCCAAAGAGTCTGATTTCGATTGAATCTATACGAAGTGGGTATCTCAGCCCCTTCCTGCACAGACTCGCTTACAGCAAAGGCAGGCCCAACGTGCTTACTACATGCCATACGGTTACCGCAATGGGACTGCTGAAGTTATTACTTCTAATGAGCAATAATCTTCCCAGCAAGAAACAGAAAAATAAAATAAGCAGAGATCGAATGCCCTCCTACACGGTACTGTATTTAATTAAAAAAAAAAAAAAGAATCCTGCCATTTAGAACGCTGATTTTTACACAAAAAGAGATGTCTACGTTCAGAGCATACGATAGGCAACAAAAATAGATGCTGTCTTTATGACGACTGCGAGGGTACAGGTTCTGTGTGGATAGTGCAACCGAAAGAAGGAAATTAATCCCAATTCAGTTACAGACTGAGTCACAATACAGCACGGAATCCATAGTGATTGAGGAGAGTTAAAAAAAAAAAAAAATATATATATATATATAGTTTGTATATATGTATTGCTTTAAAGCCTAGAATTACTTTTGTTGCCCGTTCATATCTCCTTAAGAGAAATCCGATATTTTATTTTCTAGAGCTATGATCAATTGACCATTATCACCGAGTGTAATTTGTGGCTTTGGTGTAGAGGGCAAAATTGCGTGCTCTGCATTGATCTTAGATTCTTAAGGTCCTTTCTGTGAAAATAGGGGGCTTTTGTTCTTGTTTTCCAGAGTTTAAATACCTAGTGCAAATCGGGGATCTGGGTAATAATATATCATTAGAAAGTTTCGCTCAATAGTTTTACTATTTTATTGGGTGTCCTGGTAAAAGCACAGGTCACTGCACTTATATCTCCTTAATACTGAATAATATTGTGTTTTCAGGTATACTCTTTTTTTACATGATTATATTGTTTGTAGGTCGTGTCTACATGACAAGAAAACAATTACTTTTAGGGACAAGTGAACGGCTAAATGTGGGGGCGGGTGTTAGTTTTTCAATGTGGAAATTGGTTCTGCCTTGCAAAATCTTTCATCAGAATGTCTGTTTCAAATAGGTGTGCTCAGTCCCATTGAAGGGAGCCTCATCAGAGCCTCATGACTGGCTGTCAGTGGGAGACACCTGGTCACTTGTCACCATGCCTTACCTCAACCTATGCCCTCCATGTAGACAGATAACTTGGAGGGCGAAAATATTTGGGGCCAAATAATACAGTACAGTTTGGGAACTCTGGCCTCGTGTAGACACGACCATACGTAACAGGGTAAGATGAACTAGTCAAGAAAGGTTCTAAGAAGCTCTTCGGAGCATTGTGTACACTGACTAGTAAACTGAGGCAACAGAGGAGTGAGTGAAAACAAAGCACGAAAAAGAAGGCGAGATGCTAAGCATTTGGTACCATCGTTTATTTGCCGGTTTCTCAGAGCAGTGGTTGCTCTCCTTTGATCAGAGCTGCTCCTCTAGCTGGAGCAGGAATTGGGAGAGAGGAAAACAGGCCTGGGGGAGGGCAGGGGCGCGGAAGTCTGCACCCGGGCTGTCCCGGATCCAGGTCCCTAAAACTAAACCCAGGCGTGTTTCCTGCTGCTGGGACAACACTTTCCTTTTCGATGAGTTTGCTCGCTCCCCCTGCTTGTTTGCAGTTACCCCCGGTGGGCCCTTGGTCTTCCGGAGCAATTTCAATGTATATTCCATAGCTTCTTATGTAATTCCAAGGAGTTAGGTCACCCCAGAACATCGCTTCAAGTCACTAGATCCCGAGAGTTTTTCCTCTTGTTTTTTTCCCCCCCGGTAACCCCTCTCCCTCCTACCCCTACCCCCCACCCCCCATCGTATTATGGGGCTATTCAAGCTGAATCTTACTTAAAACTTCCCAGCTCCTCAAAAAGATGAATTCAGGGTAGCAAAGCACAGACTTTTTACGTAAAAGTAGTTTGGAGGTCGCTGTGCTACTTGACACCCCGTCCGAAGTCGGGCTGCACCAGAGATGCGGTGTGTCTCCTCTAGTTGAGGCTTTAAACCCGGAAACCCAGTAGTCATACTGGAAACTACCAGATCTTGTCCGCCCCTCGTAAGGCAGAACTGCCGAGAGGCCCGGACGCCGGGTAGGCTTCACGGCCCAAGCTAATGCGGGGTCAGGGGCTCGGCCGCCGTTAGCCTTGGAGAGGCAGCCCCGACTCCCGCCGTGGACCCAAGATGCTGCTTTCTCCTGCAGCCTCACCCCAGGCCTCCTGCTTCCACCACACAGTCCCACCGAGACCGAGGGAGTGTCCAGCTTGAACCCCCGTGCCCCAGACCGCTACTCTCCGACAGGGGCCGAGAGGGGCCTAGGCTGGAGTGATTTTAAACCTTAATCATTCCGGTGCCAGAGTGAGACGTTCAGGGTCCTTTCCAGCTTCGGCATGGTGACAACGAGAAACCTCTGGATGAAACAGCCGAGGACCCGTAGCAAACAAGCACACCAGGCCTAGAATAGTCTTTCAGCTGAGCTCAGCGAAAGTCATGACTTTGCACACGACGCCCCCCGACTAGAATAGCCGCCTGCTGCTGTTGCTCAGTAATGCGGAGTGGTTAGAAAGTTTACTGAGTTAACTGGGGTAGATTTCTATTCCCCCCCCCCCCAAATAAGAGAATTATTTAAAAGGGCCAAATACTGGCAATTACTGCCTTTTGATGAGAGGTGGAAAGTGGAGATTGTGCTAACGGAACCTATTGGATGGTGGGACATACGTATGAAGTTCTGTAGAAGAAAGGTTGACTAGCTGTCAGCCCCTTGGAACACCCTGAGATGCACCCGTGGGAGGGCAGGCACCATGCGGGTAGCACCAGGGTGCTCCCTAGGTATTTAGGTGCACTGGATAAGGAGCATCCGTAGTTCAGATCACAGTTCTTTTAGCTTCATTATGGAATTCCTCCAGTTCAAAATGTGACTTTTAAGAAACAAACAAGCTAAAGTCAGAAACTTTGGATCCACCTACAATTTATTTGACTGGTTCGATTAATCAGTCAGTTCAGTTAGCCGATAGTTAGGCTGAATGATTTTTTTTTTTTTTTCCTGACCAGCTCTCTTTCTGAGCTCCTATAATTATGTCTATAGCCCGAGCAACGAAGGACGCTGATTTTGGCTCCAACCTTGGAGTGCCTTTGTTTTAAGGCAGAATTAGAAGCTGGCGTTTGTCCTTTGTATGCGCTCATCTCACTGTGTGAAAGAGACCGTGAGATTCGGAGCTGGCAAAATCTGATAAGACCTCGCTGTCTGGAGGTTGTTGTTTTTTGTTTTTTTTGTTTTTGTTTTTTTTTTTGTTTTTGTTTTTTTTTTTGTTTTTTGTTTTTTTAATTAATAGACTAGTGAACAGCATCTGTCCAGAGTCACGACTGTCGTGACATCCGAGAGACAGGTTGGATGCCTTTGAGGCAGCCGCAGATGTAAAGCAGACTGTACCCTTGCTTTCTGTCTTCTCTGTAGTTTGGATGGTGCCCATTACGTGCATAACTAACACTGTTGACTGTATGCTTCCGTGTGACCAAGTGCATGTGGAGAGGAAAGTTACCGTTTGCCCGCTTAAAGTTAAATGTTATGAATTTAAACATGTTCATGTAATGATCAGTTTGTTGAGCATGTGTTCACACCCTGTCACATGATTATTTCCTCTACTCAGAATGCTGCTTACAAACACAACACAGTTAACCTTGGCATGCTGCCCTATGGAGGTATTTCAGCAATGCATGCAGGCAGAAGCATGACTTTAAACTTGCAGACTAAGTCTAAATTTGATCTCCAAGAACTACCTCTCCAGAAAGTAAGTATGGACTGCCTTACATGTGTCAGCATACCAAAGCCGATTAATGTTGTTTGTTCACTTACTGTGTGTAGGCTGTACATACGAGCCCGCTCGGAAGACTCCGAGGCCAAAAAAGCACAAGGGCAAATACCGCAGAGCCCGAGCTCTCAGCCGCTGGCGAGCGCTCGGGCCGCGACCACGTTCGGGTTCCTGCTTAACGGCTTTGCTTTTTGGATTGAGCAGATCCATGGCTTTTTGAGTTGCTCTACGGCTCATTTTCTCAGGACCCATTTCTTTTCCTTTTATCGTCTGTCCTCCTTTCTTTTGTGTGTGTGTAGGTTTGTAAACATACGTTCTTTTGAACTCTTTTGGACATAGCCCCGTCCCCCCTCGCTGATGCGTTCAGAGCGCAGAGCTAGGATTAGCGTCGGCCTCGGCGGGGCCGCAGGGACCGAGCCCCACTGGGAAGGGAAGTGGCCGGCGCCCCCCGTGCCCCTGCAGCCCCTGGCTCGGTGGGAGCCCCCCCGGGGGGCAGCACGAGGAGAGCTTGGCGGCCTGGCCAGCAGGCACCTGCTCCCGGACTCCCACAGGAGGAGGTGCACAGGCCTCGCGCCCGCACGACACACACTGGGAGAGGCCCCCCACCGCCAAAGGAACATTCTGCTCTTTTCTTCAGGCACAGCTGAGCACGTGCATTTTCCCTGTTTCGGTTGGTTGACGCCTCTGTCTTAGTGACATTCTGATGGCCACCGGTGAGTCGGTTTCCCACCCTGTGTCAGCACGACGACGCGCGTAATGCGGTCAGGAGCCTGGCCAGGCCGAGGGCCAGGGAGCGGTGCCAGCAGGGCGGGGCCGTGAACACAGCAAGCAGACGCCCGCCCCGGCGACGTGCAAGGCCAAGGCCTCAGGCCCGTGTGCCCCAGAGAGCAGTGAAGCCACGGTTACGGCCAGGCCGCTCCATCGCCGGCTTCTCGGCGGGTGGGCGATGGACAAGCTAACTAACTAACTAACTAACTAACTAACTAAATTAAAAATCACAAAGTCAAGAACTTTCTAATGTTGCTTCTCCCGTCCCCGGTCCCCTGGGGCGGGACCTGAGGTGGGGGACGAACAGAGGCCTGGCTCGCGGGGGTGCCCGCGTCGGTGACACAACCGCTCCTGTGGCCAAACGCCAGACACTCGCCATCGCCGAGCGCAGGACTGGGACACGAATCCAGGGAGGTCCCAGCAGCCAGGACAGGCCAGCACGACCCCCACCCCGGGGCTCCCACCTCTGCCCTCACGGATTCCCGCGTCGCGGCTCAGAGGCCCCGCACCCAGAGGGCTTGGCAATTGATAGAAATCCAACCCTCACACCAGAAGGCTGAGTTTCAAACTTCAGTTAGCAGCGTAGGGAGATCTTGATGGGGAAGGAGCTGTTGCTTGCACCCCCACATTCTATGGAGAGCCCCTCATTTCGCATGATGTTTGGCCCCTTTTCCCTCCTCCATCTCTAGAACGATATAGATTCATCCAGAGTCGGAAACGTGATAACATATTTGAAACACTCTTCCTCAAAGGCCCCAAATATAAATTAGGTTACCTCTGTGCTCCCATATTGCTTTCCTGGTCTTGTTTGGGGTGCCCTAGAAAAGGGGTTCATGAACGGTTACCGCAGCTCTAAAATAATCTATGCCAGAAAAATAGTACAGAGTTACACTATTTAGACTTTTCAACCTTCCTCGGTTGGACAGAGATGACCTAAAGGAATCCTCTTTGGAAGCAACCTTCAATTGCAAACCCAATATAACTCAAGTTTTGAAAGATTCCCTCTCAAGATGAATTATCCTCACTATGTTCTTGTCCACACCAGAGAGAGAGACAGAGAGGGAGAGAAAAGAGAAGGCAAGGGAGGAAAAGGGATACAGACAGGACAATTACTCCATTACCCCTAAAGGATTTTATGGCCCCAAACTATCACTGTAAGCCCTACAAACTTTCAGCACTAGGCCTGATGTGTCCAGAATGTTCCAGACTCTACTTACTCCCATGGTTTCCACGCTCAGTCTCTGCCCCTTGATCTTCGTGCTCAGACACAGCTCCTCTGAGGAGCTTCTTTAATTCAAAAATCCCTTTGGTTTTTCTGCCAAGTCTTAGAGCAACCGCTTTTAAATTTTTCCTTTCTTGGCTCCACTGACCATTCCTAACAGGCCTTACGGCTGAGGTTCAGTTTCCCTGAACCCGTCTCACCGGGAGAAAATAATTATTTTCCTTGGGCTTACAAATGCATCAAAACCCATTGCAACATTTTTGTCTTGCTACTTAAGATGATAAAAATTAGCATCAGCAGTTTAAGATTTCTTTGCAGTCTCTAAATGCTCGTCAGCCATGAGAACTGCGTTGAAAATAAGAGTAATTGATAAACAAGCGTTTTCAGTAAATAAAATTGATGAAACCGTTCATTCTCCCAAAGAAATATGGGAGCTGTTTTTATTTATAAATTTCCTAAGTGACGGTGCGAGCCACCCCCAGCCCGGGATGTCCCAAGGAATCTAAATAAATATTTTCACGTATCATCACCAGTTCAGCACTGGACATGGGGGGGCAGCCGCTCCTCCAGGAACATTGGGGGGCTGAACCCACACCCTTCCTTCCCCCACGCTCTGCTTGTCAAGCCTCCGCTCTGGCGGTTAGGGGAAAGGAGCACTTTTTCGTATTTTCCGTCCCACGGAGCCCGTCGTTCTGCAGGTGTAAACCCGGCCAGGGCGCCTCCGTGACTCCGAGCCCCTCTCCACCTCCGCTTGCGCGGTCTCTGCTAGCTCGGGCCTCACTCGGCGGATCATTTGGTTTCTCTGGTTTGAGTTTCCGTGTAGGTCACCAAACGTACCCCGTCATTTTTTTTTTCTCAAAAGTTTTGAACAAATTTATCATCCACCTATGAAGAAAACAGCCGTTTGCGAACGAAGATGGAAGAATCTCTACTTCGGTTTGCAAAGTGAATATTTACGTAGATGGAAAGGAAAGGCCCTCCCAGACTTTTCCGGGCTTGGAAGCTTTCGGATTTGTCCCCGTTTACTACACGCCAGGTCAAGTACTGCACACACTTCCCACGGATTACAAGCCACACGTAGGCTTCCTGGGCTGTACACAGTAAATCACGTAGGCGATGGTGATTTTATGAAGCCTGGTAAGATATTAGCAGAAAGTCGAGAAATACAACAGAATTCTTTTAACATTTAATTTCCTTTCATGTTTTCATTCATTGATGTTTATTCTAATTTCCTAAAAACTTTAATAGTACTTGTAACCAGAACATTTAAGATACAGAAGTCAATGATCAAATCATAACATTATTAGCATTTTCCACCTATTCATTTATTTATTCATTCATTTATCCATTTATCATTTATTCGCTGCCTCTCCAAAAAGCATCTAAGGCAACTTTCTATGACATTATGAATGGTTCCGTGTGCTTCTTCGGATGTGTTCTGTTGTAATGGAGCCTAGTTATTGTCTTGAAGTTGTATGTCATTAGACGGAAATATAATATCATAAAATGTCAGTTCAAATTGCCGTTTTTATTAACCAGATTAATGGTAGAATAAATATTTTGCCAGAAGTATAAAGACTAGGATTTATTGGGAACCTACTGTGCACCTGGTACCATTAGGTACTTTAAACGCGGTTTTTCACGCCCGCCTCCCGAGGGGAGGTGTCCCTGCATGGTCCGGGCCCGGAGCCTGCGTCCTGCTCCCTTGTCGCAGCCCGCAGCTCCCGGGGTCGTGTCTAGGCAGAGCCTGCGCCGGGCTCTGCGGGGCGCCCAGGTCCCCGCTGTCTCCCCTGTGCCATGCAGCCCTCTCGCCCAGCTACAAGGCCTGGCCCCTCAGGGAACACCACCCCTCGCAGTCGATAGCGCCCTCTCACATACTGACCCTCTCACATCGTCTTCACAATCACCCAGAAAAATAGATTCTGTGGGATGGAGAGAAGAAAACACAGCAGGCACGTTAACCAATCCAGGACCTAGCGTGACCCCCACCAGGCCCCGCGTGCCGCAGGTGGCAGGTGGCAGGTGGCGGGTGGCAGGGCGTACTGAATGCTCATGCTGAGCCCCGCACCTCAACACCCACCCGCATCTCTGGGCACTCGTATGACCGAGACACATGCTCGAGGGCGGCCAAAGGCCAAAGGCCAAAGACCGTGAGCAGAAGAAAGTCACAGGTTAGGTCATTGTTGCTCCCGCAACCCAGAGACGAGTGGGGCTGGGGAAGAAACCCCAGTAGAGTGGGGTCGCTTCCATCTCCCCATGCTGGAGGAGCTGACACCTTGTTTTACTTGTTCCTTCCTTTCTAACTCCCACCACCTCGTATCACAGTGCAGCGCCCACTGCTTATTGGCATATTGCAACAGACACTAATATAAATCACACTTCCAGGGGCAGGGGAGTTGAAATTATGGAAATATATGTATTAAATCATCTTTTCGTAGAATTTTGCCTGGAAGAAAATGGCCTTGCTATGTGTTTTATTAGTTGATACACTATCTTTTTGGATTAGAGAAAATGGGATAGAAATGTGTGCACCTAAATTATCTTAAAATTTCTTCTGCCCTTTCTTACTGCATCTATGCAGATGACTCAGGGTCAAATGGTAGCAACGTTTGCTATGCATTTATTCACCCTAATCTCAAAGGTTACTTACTTAATTCCATTTTTTTCCCACCTAAAGCAAAGCAAGATTTATGCAGCACCTTGGGGCAACTTCTGCCTGTAGTTTCTATTGATTCTGCTGCATTTATTATTGGCTACCTATCGCTCAAGAAAGATTCACTTATCCTTCTAATTATGAAAAAAAACCTCCAACCTGTAAATCCACATAAGTCCTCATGGACAATGGCTAAAATTACCAAAATAATAATGTTAGGACTCGTACAGATGAAATAGTGAAATGCTGGTTTAAAAACCATCTAAATGTTACATTACAACCCTTGAGATCATAACCATTTATTATGAAATTTGGCATACCTTGGTCTTCGTAATACCTATTTTTTAAAAAAATATATGCAGAAAATGAATAACCATAATTTTCACTAGAAATACTTCAGGGAAAATTGTTTTTCAGACATTTTTGAATCCATGGTAATGCCTTTCGTGAACTATATGCCAATTACTAAGCGAGACAGATCCTTGAGTTCTTAAGGCATACATCCCAAGACCTTTGCAATGCGCCAAATGCTAATACCCCCTCGTATAACTTCTCCAGCTTAATGTACTACGTATAATTTGCCAAGCATTCGGTGCACCCACTAATTAGCTAACCAAAGCAAAACTACCAGACTCACTAAGCCCATTTATTCATAGATGTGACTCCTACACCTATACAGACTCACATATGGACACACATAAGCACATGCATGCACACACTCACACCCGTGGCATATATGTCACAGATATTCATGCACATTTTACGTCTCAGCAAAATCAGAAATTACTTCTTCCAGTAGTCCCTCATGGTCATTCCCAGTGGTCCAAAACTTAATGTTAAATCTACAAATGTCCACAGTCATTTCCAGGACTGTATTCCTTCAGCAAAACTAGCATTCGTGTATTTCTTAACAAATATAATTTCTGATTTTTCATAAATCATAGTGACCATTTTCTCTATGATTTTAAACTATTTAAAGACCTACAGAATTTCTTTTTTGGGGGGGTATATTTTTCAGTTGTTCCTTTTAATCCTTTAAAGAATTTTAACAACTGAGCAACTGCATCTATGTACAGTTCAGTAGCACTTTATCAAAAGTACAGTTTTTTTGTAAATAGCTATACATTTTTTGAGACAGACTGTGAACCCATTTGTATAATTCTCTTTTGGACCACCCCAACCCCAGCATTAATAAACAGCTTTCACAGTCTTTCTATTTCTCCAAACTTAAGCCCCCAGGGCGCCTCACTTGTTAAAAACAAACAGGCCACAGCACTCTTGAAATGAAGAAAGGAAATTGCTTTCAGGAAGTTGTTTTAATTTTGATGTCTAGTGAAAGGATTTTTTTCATGTGTCTGCATGTTTATGTTTTCTCTGACCCCTGTGATGTAGAATCGGTGTGGTTGCTAATTCTAATTTTAGAAAGAGAAAGATTGATTCCTAAACCAGTGAAGAGCCTACACCATCATGATATCAGGATTTTTGACTAAAGGGTTTTCACGTTTGTTTGTTTTTTTAACACCAGAAAGAATTCTGCAATTCTCAGTTGTTCTCTGTGACTGGGAGTCACATCTGGGCAGCAGAAGCAAGACTAGTGCAGGAAATAGGGGAGGAGAGGAGGATGCTATGGAGGGGGAAAAAAAGAAAAAGATAACTGCACTACATTGTGGCCGCATCTCAAAAATAGATTTTGCACACACACCTAGCCAGATGAACACATTCATTATCCTACTTCACTGGCAAAGAAATAAAGCCAGAATGACATGGATATTAGTTTAAACCATCAATTTAAACCAAAAATAAACAAAAGAGCACTTGCCAGTAGTGCTGACCCTAAATACTTCTATTTTAACTGCTTAATTTTAATGATTTGACTTGTCATATTTTAATGTCCAGAAAAATTGTATGCGGGCATATGCAAACATGTTCATCTGAAAAAGGAAAAGACTAAGAAATTAATACTTGAACACAGACAGACAGGCATTAAGTAGCTATCTGGTTTTTTTTTTTTTTTTCAAGTAGTATGTACTTTAAATGTGTTACCTACATGGGATTTTTCAAACAAACACAAGTGAATTCATTCCTAGCTAACCTTGATGCTTCGATGCACTACTTTTTTTCTCTTTTTTTCACACTTCTGATAGACCCATGAGAAAGGAGTTTATATGACCAAAGTATAAGAAGAAAATTGAGTTACCTCCTTACTTTTCATTATGTCCATGAGACCTTAGGAGAACTTCATCTAGGGTCATAATCTTATTTTAAAACAGTCCCAAGCAATCCCTTTTTATAAATGCATGCAGTCAGAATGCAGATTGGATGGTTATATAATTGTTTTTGAAAAAAAAGAAAAAACGACTAGGACCACTCTGTGTAACCAGATGAGGGCTGCCAAGCAGCTCAACTGTGCCACGTTGTGACGAGAATGGCCCAGTTCTCCCCTCCTGGGGTTGGGCAGCTCCTCACACAGAAGAGCTGCACATACACCCTCCAACCAGGCTTTATTTATCCATAGGGACCCTTCAAAACATATACAGAAAATGGTGTAGGAAACACTGAGCGTAATTTCTCACCCACATAAGATTTCCCCAGGAAATCAAGGAGTGCCTAGATAGCCTGTAGGTTAGGGCAGGAGAAAGTCTTCCAGAAAAGTTGATCTGCTTCCACAGGAAAAACAGACTAGTACTGTATCCCTCCGCTGGAGCTGTCTTTCTGATGGTGTGTAATCAATCACTTGCTATTACTCAGATCAGACCAGCGAGCCCACCCCAGTATCTAATATTAATAACAATAAAGGGGGGTATTATTATTATTTATTAAAAGTAATAAGCAGTAAATCCGCTAAAATATATGACGACTTTGAACTTTAAAGCACAAATGATCTATATAAATAAATTCAGAATCAAAACAGTCATTTATTTATGCTGTGATTCTAATAGCACAGTATTTTTTTATGTTCCTCTCATATTTCCCTAAAAGCGATTCTGTAGGTAATGTCATAGAACCATAAATCTACACTATGCTACTATTAACACTGTTTTGGATTAGTGTGCAAGGCATGTTCTACCAGAATCTGTACAGCCTTATAAAATTTGTTTAAGTTGTGGTTGGAATATTGAAAGTTATATACTATGCATTAGATGGTTTCAGCTTATATTCTAAATGGTAAGATCATACTAAAGAAATGAATTGAGCAGGTTTTAAATGTTGTGATTTTAAAGAATTGGTTGATGTTATTCTGATTATATTTTTTTATTCAGGTACTGTAAATAATCTAAACTTTTCTTTAAAATTCAGTAAATAACTCTAAGGTGGTTATTTTAATTGAATTTCTCACTGCGTCCAAAAGCTGTCAATTTAGAATTCTTATGGGGTAAATAGTGTATAATAATACTTCCAGTTCAGGATATTTGTTTTGCTGCAATTAAGCAAAATTAATCTTATCATAGTTACTAGGGACTCTTTTCAGAAAACTATGATAAACTTCTATTACATCACTAAAGAATGCCATACCATTTTCGCAATAGACCCCGTCCCAGCAAAGCAACATTTTAGACAATGGACAAGAAGATGTATCTCCTAGTGGCCAATGGAATCCTTATCCTCTTGGGAGGCGGGATGTACCTCCGGACACCATTACTAAAAAGGTAACCAATTTCAAATTAATGACACAACCCATGAAACCTGTGCATCCATTGTAATATGTAATCCATATCTTGTGTCTTAGCATCATTTCTAATTTTGTAATAAATTTAGGCTAAATATTATCCCAGTATAGGGAGTCTAGTTAACTATAGGTACATCGAAAAGAATGAGAAATGAACACTCCCAAATGTTCAGAGTTGGGAACAAATTTTTGTAGACAATATCCTGCCACCTCTCTGCAGGTACTATCACCTCTTACCAGTGCCGGGCTCCCACCTTCAAAGTGCAAGTACAGGAATGACCCTCTTTATCTCAGCAGTATGGTGTGTAGCCAGTTTGTGTAAAATGAAATTTGACTAGAAAAGGTTGATTGACCATTTTTAAAGTCACAGCAGCTCATTCACCCATTCATTCAATAACTCCTTATTGAGCAACTGTATGTACTCAGCTATGTATTGAGCACTTGCTAGATACTGGGGAACAAAAATGAGTAAGATGGTGTCTTACCTCGAAGACCTTTTAGTCTACTGAGGTAGCCTAAGTGGTAAGTAGGTAATTATAATACCACCTGTTAAACTGCCGTGAAGGGAATGAAAAGAAAAGCACAAGATGATCGCAACATATATGAGGAACAAGGGATGGGTATTCCAGAATATATTTTTTTAAACTCATATACTCAATAAGAAAAGACATACAGCACAATACAAAAGAATGGTAAAATACAAAGGGAGTTGGAATAGTAAATAAATATTTTTAAAAACTAAATATTTTTGGCAACCAGAAATGCAAGAATAAAGATACTATTTTATACCTATTAATCACAAAAGTCAAGTCTGAAAAATGTAAGTTGTTTGCAAGTATATGAGCAATGGAAACCATTTTATGGTTCTTATAGGAATAAAAAGCACAATCACTATGGTATCAAATTATCTTACGAAGCTGAACATGCACATACCCTACATTCCAACAATTACCCTCGTGAGGTATTATTCAAGACACTTGTAATGTTTACAACAGTAGAACACTGGAAAAACCCAAATGCCCAGCACCAGGAAAGCATGTAAATAAGCTCTGTTATTCACAAAGAAGAGTATTTTATAGCAGTGAAAATTAGTTAATCATAATTATGATAATGTGTATAAACTTTAGAAACATAATTTGAGTAAAAAACAAGTTTCAGAAGATGGAACACATCAAAACTCATATTTATAAATCTCAAAAACAAGCAAAACTAAAAATATATTGTTTAGGCATAAGTACATGAGTCAGAAAACTATTTTTATAAGGGAATGGTTAACAAAATTTATGATTGTGGTTATTTCTGAAGGGAAGGCTGGGGTAGGATCAGTGAGGAAACTTGCATTATTCTTGCTACTGTCTTGTTTCTTAGGCCAAATTGTGGCTCTTACATTTAGTTCTTAAGTACACAAGTGTTTATTTTGTAATTGTGCTTCATAACTTACATGTATAATCATATACTTTACTTGTAATCTAGGTGATGATTTTCCTCCTGATGACTACTTTCTGCTGCTTTTTTTCAAAAAAATGCATATTAACTATCAAATTATTTTACCTAAAATTATTTATTGTTAATGATCTTATTTGTATGTGTTACACATGTTATTAGTCTACCTATTGGGCAGTATTAAGCATAGCAGAAAAACATAACAGTGTGATTGATGCTATAAAGCTGGGATATAGGGCTCTGAGAGTATCTGGGAAGGGCGCCTTTTTAGTAAAGAAACTGAAGTTGAGAGGAGTGATGTAAAATAAGGCAGGAAGGTAAACAGAAG
Source organism: Vulpes vulpes (assembly GCF_048418805.1). Taxonomy (NCBI): domain Eukaryota; kingdom Metazoa; phylum Chordata; class Mammalia; order Carnivora; family Canidae; genus Vulpes; species Vulpes vulpes. The sequence goes on along the minus strand of NC_132782.1, from coordinate 150,521,466 downwards.
TTTGATCACACTGCACTTTATTCTGAAGGAAAGGAGAAGGGGAGCATTGAAGTGTTTTAAACAGGGGAAAGCCAAGATTAAATTTTCATTTAAAGAACACTCTGATAGCTTTACAGAGAAGGAATTGTAGAATAGAAAGACTGAAGGCATTGGAACCAGGTAAAAAGCTTCTTTTGTGATCTACGGTGGTTGGGAGCAAAATGCATAGATTCAGTATCTTCTTCAAAGGCGAGCCAACATGATATTGTGATTGACTGGACGTGGGATAGAGGAGATAGATACAAGCTCCGTGGCTGACACACAGGTTTCCAACTTAGACAAGGGACTGATGTTGTGCCATTCCCTGAGATTGCAAGTAGAGGTGGAGGAGAGGAGGGTAGTTTAAGTTTTAAATGTGTTGATTTGAGGGAGGTTTAGGGTATTGGAGTGATAATGCTTAGTGGGTATTTGGATATATTTATCTGAAGTTCAGGAAAGAAATCTTAGCTGAAGATACAAACTTAGCAATCATCAAAATACATGTCACGATTGAGCTGTGAGTGAGACAGATGGATGACACAGAACTCCATGAACGCCAACATTTAAGGGATGTTCTTAGAAGAACAGAGAAGGAGTAATCAAAGATTTTATCAGTAGGGTTATTTCTGCCACACATTATAGAAAATTCAAGGGAAACAGCCTTGAATGTTAGGTGAATATTTAGCTAATTATCAAGATTAGAGTTAGCCTCCAGTTATTTAACCTAAATACTTAGGTTTGTTTTTTTTTTCTCTCTCTCTCTCTCTCTCTCTCTGATCTTCTATCCATACTGTTGGCTTTATCCTAAAATTGGTTTCTCTCATTATTTTAAGTTGGCTGCCAATGACAAATGGAGATACAAGCTTCCTCTTTCAAATCAGTCAAGGGAGAGAACCAAGTTCCTAACAGCTGTCTCTGATAAGCAAAACCTCCCAAATCCCTCAACAAACCTCTTCTTACATCTCACTGATTCAAAATAGCTGAGGACTTCCCACCCCCCAGCAAGTCTAATAAAATCATGATTGGCTTTGACTAATCAGTTGCAGTAGAATAGATAGGGCTTTCAATTCCAATGATCACTAGGAAACAAGAAGGAAAAACTAAAAGGAAATAAAGTTTTAAGTAGGGAGTGGCCAACAGTGTTATGTGGTGCCAAAAAAAAAAAAAATCAAACAAGGTAAGTATAACTAAAGGCTCTTTGGATTTAGAAACAGAGAGGTCACTGGTGGCCTTGGCAAAAGGAGCTTATTTAACTGATGGAGTGGAATCCATTGGAACCTACAGTAAGGAGTAGATAAACATAGAAACCTCGAAAATTCAAGAAAGGAATGAGAGTATTATGGTAGACTCTGAAGAGGGATAGAAGAAAGACAAAAGGAATATTAAAGATGGCAGACCTCTGACCACATTGGAAGGCTGATAAGAAGATACTGGTAAAAAGGAAGTTGAAAATCTCAAAGAAGAAAGGAAGAGAATCTATTTCTTTATGAGGAAATATAAGAGGATGAATATGATGACAGGAAGTTCAGGGAATACCTATCAGAGCCGAGGGAAGGTGGCCTGACCAAAGGAGGGAACCATATCCACTTACATAGCTGCAAAGGGCTACTCTAATTTTTCCATAAAAGAAAAAGATTTATTCACCTGGAATTAACAGATGCTTACATTATCCATCCGTATATCCATCTTACCTGAAATTATTTTCAAACTCCATAATATTATGTTCAATCATATCATCAGTACAAATCATGATCACTTGCTTGCTTCTCTACTTGCTTTAAGAACCTCATGCAACCCCGTAGGGAGTAAACATTTGTGAGGTTGTTGATCTTATGAAAGACTAACACAATTGTTTAATGTACCTGAAAACGTCATAACCTTCTATACTTCTTGTCAAATGTGAAATGATGTAGGATGTCTTTCGTGTGTAAATTCATTGGTATCTTCTTCCCACGAGATGCATTTTCAGACTACCCCAAGTTATAGCACTTTTGCCTAAAATCTGAGATTTTAGAACATACAGATACATCTACCTATTATCACACGGAGAGCATAAATAATGCTCTAAATTTTCAAATTCAGGTTTTTATTGTATAATAATAAAATATATAATTGAATGTAATATATATAACAGTTGAATATATTAAGTCAATTACTATTCAGTGAAAAACAACCTAAGGAAATGAAAATGGTAATGGAATTATCAGCCCAGGCTGCAGGATTTACTGAAATACCTCTGAAAATTATACGATTATTTCTTGGGTTTATATTTCATTCTGCAGTGAATGCTTTTAAAAATCAGTACTACATTTTGTTGAAACGAGTAGTCATTGGGCCAGATAGAGTGAGAATGGAAAATTAAAAATTGAACTATTAATGGAATGGGGAATCAAAGGAAAACAAGTAGTGAAGTCTTAGCCAGCTCCATTTGAGTGTATTTCTTGAGGTCTCTGTATGTATCAGATATTTTTTCATCTTATTGCTATGCCTAGAGGTACTCCTGTGTTACTGCCGTGATACTCCAACTGTGTGGTATCAGTGCTGCGATACTACTGTGACCAGAAACCACTGTGCTGCTTCAGAGATGCAGTGGGAGACACGGGTTTAGACTGAACGGTGACTGAACCATAGCTCTCTGGTGAACTAATATCAATAGTATTCATGGGGATGCCCATGAGTGCCCCAAGCACCAAAGGAGAACAAATTTGGGTGCTCTCCAACACATAAAATATTTTAGACATGCAAAGTAGTTAGACAAAAGTTGCTCATCGATCAGAAAGCGTTTTGTTCTTTACCTACTGTTTCTGTCCTGAGGACCTGAGAGTGGCTCATCCTTGGCAAAATGTGTGGGAGTGTAAAATCTGGACTTGTTCTTTGTTCTCTTTTCTTTTCTTTTTTTCTGAGTGGCAAGAAGTAGGATTTAACTGACTTGATAATTCTCTCTTGCCACGTCAGTGTCCAAAATCTCAAATTTTAAATGTCCGTTTATCCAAAAAGTATGGGAGTCATTGCTAGAAGAACATGTCACAGCCAACGTAAATCTCCCCGAGTTCCGAGTGGTACTACTCCAGCACTTTAAGGATTGCTATTAAAAATTTTGCAATGGCTGAAAACAACAGTATTTTCAAGGATATTTGTATGTTAGACTCCTTTCACATCTCTGCGTTCACAGCTGTAGTCTATTGGATTATGCTGCAGTCACCTTGGTAAGAACTATCATGTACCATATATTAAATATCACTCTGTGGCGGGCATTGTGCTGAATGTTCTAACGTATTTCTTCATCTAAGCCCCATGACAACCATATCAGGTAAGTACTAGTATTTTTATCCACTGTATAAGAGAAAAAAACGGAGGTTCTCAGAGACACAGAGTTTAGGTTAGATTACATGCCAAGGTTTCACAGGTGACTAAATACTTTGGACTACTCGCCTGCACTTAGAAAAAAATAGTAAAATAGAAATAGAAAAAATAGTAGGAAGGTCATAGAATAAAATGTAAGTGGAAAATTTTTCATTTTAAAGTCAGACATTAGGGGCACCCGGGTGGTTCAGTCGGTTAAGCACCTGCCTTTTGTTAAGTCATGGTGCTCAGGTCGTGATCTCAAGGTCCTGGGACTGAGGCCCCCAACCCCACCCCGCTCAGCGGGGAGTCTGTTTCTCCCTCTCCCTCTGCTCCTCCCCTCATGTGCTCTCTCTCTCTCTCAAATAAATAATTATTTTAAAAAATTAAAAAGAATAAAAAATAAAATCAGACATTATACTCTGATTTGGCCGACTCCTTCCGTAGGAGTCACAAGGCTGTTTTTCCCTAACTCTGAAATGATAAACTCTTTTAAGGATATTAAGCCTTAAAAAAAAAAAAAAAATACTGAGAGTCTTAAGGTTGAATATCCCTGAGAAGATTTAAAATTGAAGGATAGAACAATGCTGGACAGAAAAGCATTGCAGCCCAAAGGCTAAAGTGGCGTATTAAAACAAATGAAACTTAAAACATTTCCTTTCTGGAAAAGGCAATAACCAAAAAACTTTAAAATCCTTGTGATATTAAATCTGAAAAAATTTTAATATGTAAAGACTAGACTTTCAAAGCTCTCGTTTAGCATTCATGACTTTTCCCCTCCCACGTGTCTATTTTTCTAAGTTAAGTACGTAATTGCTTGGCAGCTAGAATAATAAAGATAGATAATCAAGGGTCAACACCGGGATGGACACCGTTGAAAAGCAAAGCATAAATGCGTAGCTAATTTAGTCTTGGCTCACAAACTTATCCCTCGTGCTGAATTTGCCCATGATTTTCTCACATCTCTGGTGCCAGTTCAGCCATGAAGGGCTTCATGATTGCCAGATGCTTGGCATCTCTGAGGCATGCCCAGAAACTCATTAGGAGAAACTTAAAGAAATTCAAGAGAAACGATATGGGCCTTTTTTTTTTTTTTAATCATTTTCATGTTCATTTTATCCTTTCTTTCCAAGGCCCCCAAATTGGAATTTTTGCTCTTTCAGATCATATGAAGAATTTTTAAAGTTTTTAATTAAGTTCCTGGGAAGGAATATTCATTCCTTATTTTAATTTTGGCATTTCTCATATATCTTAGTATAATGCATTTTACTGCTTCTTACTACATGTATTTAGAAAGAAAAGATCCAAAATACCTTCTGAAAATCTCATGTTGTGTCGCTGTGACCATCTGGTCAAAACATCATTTTTGTTTTAAGACAACTGAATCAGGGGTTCCTGGGTGGCTCAGTTGGTTAAGCATCCGACTCAGTTTCAACTCAGGTCATGACCTGAGGGTCCGGGATCAAGCCCCTACGTTAGGCTCCGTGCTCAGTGTGGAGTCTGCTTGAGAGTCTCTCTCCCTTTCTCTCTGCCTTTCCCACTTGTGCGTTTGCTCAGTCTCTCTAAAATAAACAAATAAATTTTTAAAAAATAAAAAGAGCAAGTCAAAATGTGGAAGAAGCAGATAGGAAAATCATCCCAGGAGACTTTACATATAAAAGATGAGATACAGGGAGATAGAAATGTTTCTCGTTTCCATCAACTACATCAGAATCAGGAACATCAGTTGTGGTTTAAAATAAAAGTGAGATTAAAAAAAAAAATATTCTGAACCCTTAGGAATTGTCAGTTCTGTAGCTAAACTCTCCTTTTTTATACAGAAAGAGGTGTGTCAGGTTGCGTAGGTTTCTCCCGAGACTTTGTATTTTTCCTTCCCAGTGTAGACCAGTAACAGAGAGGAGCCCCCGGGGGAGAGCCTGGCCTGGGTCAGTCCACAGGCGAGTGGGAACAGCTTTCCCCATCACCGTGAGCGCCCAGCCCGGTCCTGGCTCCCGCCTTGTTGCTTCTCCTTCCCAGGCCTCATTTGTTGTGTCTGATGGGAGCAGATTTTGCACTGGTCCGAGTAGGTTTTTCTTTAATTCTTCTGGTAGACTGGCCAGCACCGAAAATCAGGAACAGATTGGAATTCCTCCTACAGCCATTCGTAACTCCAAACATTTTTCTAAATGTTAGGAAACGGTCTTCCTGAACCACTTGGCTGGCTGAGATTCTCCTTGCTTCCTTCATCCTCTTCCTGTCGCCCTCACTCATGGTGGTGTCAGGCTCCGTGTTGAGCAAAATAAAGACTGTCCCGATACCCGTGTGATGGCATCTACGGGGCTGCGGAGCTCCAGGAAGCGATAGCAGCCAAACGCACCCTCCGTCGGTGAGCTCTGCCCGAAACCCAAGAACTGAGTCAGTGGAAGGCCAAATTGATGAAGTCATACAATTACAGATTTTTAAATTACAAAAACAAGAAAACCTCTTCGCACAATACGTCGTCCCCAGAAAGACGTTTCTTACGCGAATGTACTCAAAGTTTTACTCTTGACCAAAAGCCACTTTTTTCAAGGACCAAAGTTTAAAAAGGAGAGGGGGACATTGGGAAGATACCAAATGCATGAACCTCTATCCCTCTGGATAGAGCAGGACTCTGAAAATGACTCTCTCTACCTAAAACAATGCAACCCTACTTTTCTTGGAGTTTGGGTACCCGGAAATAATCTGAAACTGATTATTCGTGTAAATCTTACCCTTAGATTGAAAAAGGGGTTTTAAGCAACACACCAGTTGCCTGGGAGGCAAGCGTACCCACCCTCCCACAAATACCCCTCCAGGTTAGGCAGGGTCAGGAGTAAGAGAGGTAGGTAGGGGAAAATCATGGCTCTTGTGGCTGGGTATCAATCATGGATCATACTGTTAGCATCCACTCACTGGAGGCTCTTTGAAATTTCTGGTGCTTTTTTTTTTTTTTTCTGATGCTAATTTTTAGTGACTGTATTAAGAGCAAGCACTAACTTCTTCCCCTGACACCTATATGCCTTTGTCTCTACTAGAACAGCCTCAACATGGTCTTTATGGCATAAATATGTTATTGATCCAGAAGAGAATGAAAATGCATTGCTAGAGGTCAAGTTAAAACACGTACAACAGTCCAAGGAACAATAATGGGAGTTGTGAGCTAAGGGCTCAATCTCGTCTTGAGAATTTCAATTCGCATTCCTTTTATGTGACCAGAATCACAACTGTTATTCAGATGGACTCTTAAAACCTAGCTTATTGATGGCCAACATGTTACCTTTTCCAGTAAATCAATGCGGCCGTGTCTTTCCCTATACTGGAGAAATAAGAATGAACATAACCGATGAGATTCAATGCCCCCCCCCATAATTGCAGATTATTGATCTAAGAGAGAGAAGCCTGAATAAATATAAAGACTTGTTAAGCAACAACTAATTGCCAAAGCAGGAGTACGTGACCTGTAGGAAGTCAAAAATTTTATGAAAAGAGGAGCCTTCGGAGGCAGATCCGTGTCCTCAGTAACAGTCACCGGATCAGGAAGAAGACTTTGAAGAAATCAATGAAGCAACTTCCTCTATTTAATGATCCATTTCAAAGACTTGTTTTGTTAAGCTGACAGCTAGGATGATGTAGTTTTAATCAATTTATTGTAGTATTATGTGCTTCGTAGACGTTTTAAACTTACCCTATTTCTATCGCGCAATGGAGTTTGTTCTCAAAAATAATGCGGATAGGAGGTGGTGGAAATGTCAACGGAAGACAAGTCTTCCCTAGGCGTGCAGCTGAAGAACGCAGGACTGGAGCCCAGGAAGCTGTTTCTACAGCCGGGTCTGACCAGGTGTTATTCCAGGAAGGGACCCGCCCCCCGGCCCCGACTCAACCACAGAAATTCAGAAAACATCATAGCGTAGCCCTGTTGCAGTAGCCAATAACCCTCAACGTCAGCAATATAGGAGACAGAGTTAGCTAGTACGTTTTGCCACAGCTTGGTATGGTCTCTTCTGTTCCCTGCTCCGAAGAGAGAAAGAAACCCTGGCTCCAGTCATGTGCTAAAAAATCATTTTTGAGTGCTCTTCTACTTGTTGTTCTTGACCCTACACATATCAAGTATTGTAGATATTCTTTTCTTTAAAGATCGTATTCATTTATTCATGAGAGACACAGAGAGAGGCAGAGACCCAGGCAGAGGGAGAAGCAGGCCCCAAGCAGGGAGCCCGACGTGGGACTCGATCCCGGAACCCCGGGGTCATGACCTGAGCCCAAGGCAGACGCTCACTACTGAGCCACCCAGGCGCCCCTATTTTAGATAATCTTAAAAGCACTTGTTTTCCAAACTTCATTTTGTTCAGTCTGACACATTTACAAATTCTTTACTTACTTTTGTGAATCTCAGAAGGAACAGAATCAGGAGCTCTAACGCATGATTGAAACCTACCTATAGATTCTTGCATCATATTGAATTTTGTTCATTTTCTTCATTTTGTTTCTCAGTAATTGAGCATATCCAGCTTCCTGATCATATCGTCGAAGATTCCAGCCACCACTTCCTGTTTAATACTGTCTCCATTTTCAAAAAAAAAAAAAAAAAAAGAAATCACCTCAATCCTGTCACCAAAAACCACTGGTAAAAGTGATAAAACTGCACCAAATAGTGAATCAATCCCTGTAAAATGACAATTACACCAAAACATGAAAACTCAACTATGCACTAACCTGCAGAGGGAAAAAAAGAATCCCAATTTTTTAATTAGCTTTTAAGGTCTTGCTTTTTTTTTCTTTTTTTCTTTTAAGCAGGAGTACAAACAAACAAACAAACAAAAACTGTGAGCTTTAAGTTTGACCTTAATTGGCCCTTGAGCATATTAAGCTTTGCTGTTGAGTGTCTGCAGTGGGGAAGAGAGGACAGTGATGCATATCTTGTAAGGTGGTCCTAAAAATTAAGATCATGATGTAAAATACTTATTACAATGTCTGTCATGTTGGTGTTTAATTATTGGCAGCTATTATTATTATTTATTTTTTTAAGATTTTATTTATTTATTCATGAGAGATACAGAGAGAGAGAGACGCAGAGACATAGACAGAGGATCACACCCTGGGCTGAAGGCAGACGCTCAACCGCTGAGCCACCCAGGCATCCCAGACTGTGTTTTTTAAATTTGTATGTGCTATTCTCCATAAAAGAGGCCATTTCTCAACATCTGAAACAAAATGCCTAATTTACTGCTTGCTAGCAAAGAACTTGTAAGGCACAGAGATTTCTGAGTAAACTGGAGTCTGGGGAAAGCATGGAGTTCAAGGATTGGTGGATTTTTAGAAGTTGGAATATTAGGGGTTCATTGACTTTGAACTGGCGAAGCATGGTTATTTGAGTGAGACTGTTAATTATTGGCTAACTTTTAGGAGCGATTTCTAATGCAAATGGTCATTAATTAATCGCAACAGCTTTAAAAACAGTTCTTTGGGATGATTATTCATTGCCATGTCCAAAGAACAATCAGACCTTTATTTAGCAGGGAGCTTTGTATTCTCATTGCAATTACGGAGTACTTACTGTGCACCAAACAATATGCTCAATTTATTACATTATCTTCTTCAATCCTCACAATATTCTGTGAGGCGGTTGTGGTTGTCTACAGTTTTCACATGATAAGCAGAGGGCTTAGGTAACTTGCGTATGACCGCATAACCCAAAAAGTGATAGAACGAGAAATAAAACCCAGAGTCCTCGGACTCCAAAGACTGTGCTATCTGTACTTCCTCTATTATTTTTTTAAGTTAACTCCTGGCATTTCTACAACCCCCCCCCCCATTTCTATAATTTTGTCATTTTAAGAATGCCATACAAATGGAACCCTACAGTGTGTAATCTTTAGGGATTAACTCTTTTACTCAGCATAATTTTCTGAAGATTTGTTCACTCCATCATGTGTGTTAATAGTTTCTTCCCTTTCCTCGCTGATTAGTATGCCATGGTATGGATGCCTCCGTTTGCTTACCTGTGCACCCCCTGAAGGAAACCTGGGTTGTTTCGGGTTTGGGCCTGTTATGAAGAAAATTGTGCCAAACATTCATGGCCAGGATTTCGTCTGACTGTAAGTCTGGCGTCTAGGATCAATGTCCAGTAAAGGAACTGCTGAATCATATATGGTACTTGCATTATTTAGTTCTTTTTTTAAGAAACTGCCAAATACGTTTCCAGAATGGCTCTACCATTTTCTCTTTGCAGCAGCAGCTTCTCAGTGGTCCGGTCTCCCCTCATCGTCCTCAGCATTTGTTGGGGTCACTCTGTTTTATCTAGGCAGTCTGACACGTCTGTAGTGATGTCTCACTGTGGCATTAAGTTCTCTGATAGCTGATGATGGTGAACATCCTTCCAGGTGCGTGTTTGCTGCCATCTGTATTGTCTTTGGCGAAATGCCCCTTCGTATCTTTCAACATCATTCCAAGTGCATTACTTAATTTCTTACTTATGCGTTTTGAGGTCTTTCTCCTTGATGCTGTTCTTGTCAGCTACGTGATTTGCCAATCTTTTCTCAAACTCTTTGGTTTCTTTCCATTCTCTATGTTTTATCTTTACGCCTGTGATCTATTTTGAGCTGATTTTTATTTATATCAGGTGTGAGATGCAGGTCACGGTCCATTTATTTTTGCCTATGAATGTCCACTTGTGCCAGCACCGTTGGTTGAAAAGGCTATCTTTCCTCCATTAGATTGCTTTTGCACCTTTGCCAAAAATCATCTGGGCAGATTTTTGTCAGTCTGTTTATGGGTTCTCCGCACTGTGCCATTTATCTACCTGTCAGTCCCCCTGCCAATACCACAGAGTCCTGATTACTGTAACTATAATAATCTCGAAATCAGGCTTATTCTTCCTATTTTCTTCTTCTTTTCCAAAAATCATAATAGTTATTCTAGTTTCATTGCCTTTCGGTATAAATTTTTGAATGATCTTACCTATATCCATAAAAAAAATCTTACAGGGATTTTTATAGGAATTTGTTAAACCTGCATATCAATTTGGAGAAAATGACAGCTTTATTATGCTAAGTCTTCCAATCCATAAATATGCCTTCATTTATTTAAATCTTCTTGATGTCTTTCATCAGCATTGTGTAGTTTTCAGACTGTAGGTGCTGTGCAAGCTTCATTTGATTTACACCTAAGAATTTCGCTTTTGTTGCTTGAAATTTTGATGTTCACGTCTGTGGCTAACATATGTAAATACATTTGAACTTGTATCCTACAAACTTGCTTAATCCACTTGTTGGTTCTAGGAATTTATTTTTGTTAATTCTTTTGATTTTCAATGTAGACAATCATGTCATATGCAAATAAGGACGGTTAATTTCTTCCTTTTCAATCTGTATGGCTTTTCTTTCTTTTCTCACCCTATTCTATTGACTAGAACTTCCAACACTATGTTGAAAAAGAGTGGCGAGTGTGGACATCTGTGCCTGGTCTTCATCTTAGGGAGGAAGTATTCAGTTTTGCAACATTAAGTATTATGTTATTTTTTATTTATTTATTTATTTATGATAGTCACAGAGAGAGAGAGAAAGGCAGAGACACAGGTAGAGGGAGAAGCAGGCTCCATGCACCTGGAGCCCGATGTGGGATTCAATCCCGGGTCTCCAGGATCGTGCCCTGGGCCAAAGGCAGGCGCTAAACCGCTGCGCCACCCAGGATCCCTTAAGTATTATGTTAGCTGTAAGTTTCTCGTAAGTGTTTTTTTATCAGGTTGGGGAAGTTGCCCTCCGTTTCCATACCTCTGGGAGTTTTTATTATGAATGGGTGCTGAATTTTGTCAAATTTATTCTGCTTTCATTGATAGGATCATAACGATTTTACTTCTGTAGCCCATTAACATGGTGCATTGCATTGGTTGATTTTGAAATACAGAGCAAGCTTTGAATCACTGGACTATGCCCCACTTGGTCATGGTGTATGTATCTTTTTTTTATGTTGCTAAATTCTATTTGCCAGTGTTTTCTTAAGAGTTTTTGCATTTATCATTGTTTGTAGGTTACTTTGTTGTGTTTTTTTTCTTTTTCTTTTTTTTTTTTTTTTTTGGTACTGTCCTTGTCTGCTTTTGTTATTGGGGCAATATTTGTTTCATAAAATAAATTGGGCAGTGTTCCTTCCTCTTCTATTTTCTGGTGAAAAATGTAGAATTTATGTTAATTCTTTTTTTTTTTTTTTAAGATTGACTTATTTATTTGAAAGAGAGAGAACACAGGCAGCAGGGCCAGAAGGTGAGGAAGAGAGAGAATCTCAAGCAGACTCCACACTGAGGGTGGAGCCCAATGTAAGGCTCCATCTCATGACCCATGAGGTCATAACCTGAGCTGAAACCAAGAGTCTGAAGCTTAACTGACTGAGCCACCCAACCGCCTGATGTCATTTAAACGTGCGTAGAATTCTCCAGCATAACCATCTGGACCCGGAGATTTCTTTCCCCGAAAGTTTTTAAATTATAGATTCTGATCTGGATAGTTACCGGGCTATTCAAATTATCTGTTTCATATTGGGTGAATTATGATAGTTTGGGTTTTTTCAAGAAAGTGGCCCGTTTCACGTGCATTGTCAAATTTATGAGTGTAGAGTTATTTGTAGTATTACCGTACTAGTCTTAGGATGTTTATAGGATCTGTAACGATATTCCATTCTTCATTCCTAATTTTAGTAATTTGTATCTTCTTTTTTTTTCTTTTTCAGTCTTGCTAGAAGCATTTTATTGATCTTTTCAAAGAAGCAGCTCTTTCCATCTGTTTTGTCTGTTACTTTGTATTTCATTAATTTCTGCTCTTTTCATTATATCCATCTTTCTGATTGCTTTGGGTTTATGTAGCTCTTCTTTCCCTAAGCTCTTGATATAGGATCTTATTTATTGATTTGAGGCTTCTCCTTTCTAGTACATCCATTTAGGGTCATAAATTTTCCTCTTTGCACTGCTTTAGCTGTGTTCACCAGTGTTTCTGTGCCATATTTTCATTTACATTCAGTTCAATGTATGATTTTATTTCCCTCGAGACCTCTTTGACCCATGGATTATTTAGAACTGCATTGTTTAGTTTCCAAGGATTCAGATAGTTTTATCTCTGTCATTGATTTTTAGTGTGATCCTATTTTGGTTGAAGAATACATTCTCTATTATTTCAATTCATTTAAATTTATTGAGATTTGTGTTCTGGTCCAGGATACATTCTTATAAATATTCTGTGGGAACTTGAAGATACTGCGTATTCTTCTGCTATCAGGTAGAGGGGTCTCTACTGACAATTAGGTCTGGTTTGTTGATGGTATCACTGTGTTCTATATCCTTTTGATTTTTAGTGTAGTCTAGCAAGTGTTGAGACACCAGTGTTGTGATCAACTATGATTGCGGGTTTGTTTATTTCTTTTTAAGTTCTATCAATTTTACTCTATGTATTTGCAGCTCTGTTGTTTGCTGTGTACACATTTAGGACTGCTATGTCCTCTCAGTGAATTGACTCTTTTTTTCATAATGTAATAATCCTCCCTCTCTTTAGTATATTTTCTCTGCTCTGAAATCCACTTTATCTAGTATTAGGACATGACATATATTTTTAAATCCTTTTACTTTTGGGACAATATTTTTATCTGCCAAATATTGTTATATTTGAAATAATGTCTGCATATAGTTGAATAATGTTCTTTAATCCCCTCTGTCCAGTGATAAATGGGGGAGAGATCTTTTAATTTATGCATTTAGTCTCCTAGCATTTAAGAATTGACCCATTAAGGTTTACATTTCTTAAAGATTTCATTTATTTATTTGAGAGAGTGGGCATGAGCAGGGGGGGGAAAGATAGAAGCAGGCTCCCCGTTGAGCAGGGAGCCCAATGCCTCGCTTTCTCCCAGGCCCCTGGGATCATGACCTGCACTGAAGGCAAACGCTTAATGGATGGAGTCACCCAGGTATCCCTAAGGTTTACACTTTAATGTTATTTTTTTTTCTGTTTGCTCGCTCACTTGCTCGCTCTCTCCCTCTCTTTCTTTCTCTTTTTTTCCCTTCTCCTCCTCCTTCTCCTCCTCCTCCTTCTATCTTCTTCTTCTTTCTTCTTCTTCTTCTTCTTCTTCTTCTTCTTCTTCTTCTTCTTCTTTTTCTTCTTCTTCTTCTCCCTCTTCCTCCTCTTCTTCTTCTTCTTTCTTTCTTTCTTTCTTCTTCTTCTTCTTCTTCTTCTTCTTCTTCTTCTTCTTCTTCTTCCCCCTCCTCCTCCTCCTCTTCTTCTTCTTCTTCTTCTTCTTCTTCTTCTTCTTCTTATTCTTATTCTTATTCTTCTTCCTCCTCCTCCTCCTCTTCTTCTTCTTCTTCTTCTTCTTCTTCTTCTTCTTCACTCATCTTCTCTGACCTGCTTCCTATGTGGTATTTGGATATTTTTTAGAATTCATTTTTATTTATGTATGGTGTTTCTAGTAAATCTCTTTGTGTAGCTTTCTAAATGGTTGCTCCTGCTACTACACTGTATATACATAGATTACAAGAGTCTGCTTGTGTCATCACTTAATGGTTCAAGTGAAATGTAGAAATCTTCTCTGTTTCACTTTACCCTCTTCTGTTATAATTGTGTCAGATATTTCCTCTATGTACATTTAAAACCACCACAGATAGTGCCTTAGTTGTACTTCAACTGACACACATAACTTTAAAAATTCAAGAAGAGAAAGAAAGCATATTATATTTACCCATATATTATTTGCCATGTACTTTCTTCCTTCCTAATATTCCAAGGCTTCTTCTTTTATTATTTCCTTTTTATTTAGAGAACTTCCTTTGGCCATTATATTAGGACAGATCTGGTGGTAACAAATCTTCATTTGTCTTCATCTGAGAATGTCTCAATTTCCCTTTTATTGCTGAAGAACATTCTCACTGGTATAGAATTTTAGGTTGACCATTCTTTTCCTTCAACACTGGAAAAATATTGTGCCATCTCTTTCCTTTCTCCATGGTTTTTGATGAGATATCTGCTGTCATTTGAATTGTTTTCTTCACTCGTAAGATGTCATTTTTCTCAGGCTGCCTTTAAGACATTTTTTTGTCTTTAGTTTTCAGAAGCTTAATTATGTGTCTATGCATGGTTTTCTTTGGGTTTCAGCCGCATTCTCTTTCTCCTCTCCTTTCAATTTGATTGTTAGAAGTTTTGTATGGTCTCATAGGTCCCTAATAGTTTGTTCATTTTGTTTCAGTGTGTTTTCTCTGGTATTCATACTGGATTATTTCTGTTGCCCTATCTTTTAGTTTACTGTTTGTTTCCTTTGTTTTTTTACAATCTGCTGTTAAGCCCATCGACTGAGCTTTCCAGTTACTGTATTTTCAAGCTCTAAAATTGCCATTTGTTTCTTCTTAATATCTTCTGTTCCTTAGCTAAGACTTTATACTTTTTCTAGGGTTTCTATTTTTTTCTCATTTGTTTTAAGCATATGAATAATTGTTCATTGAAGAATTTCTTTTAATGGCTATTTAAAATCTTTGTCAAATAATGCTCACATCTTTGTCTTCTCAGTGTTGGTATTTCCTGATTATCTTTTTCCATCCAGTTTGATGTTTTCCTGGTTCTTGGTATGATTGAAACCTGGATATTTTCATATAATGTTATAAAATCTGCTTTGTACTTAAACCTTCTGTTTAGCTGGCTTCCCCTGACACCACTCCAATTGGAGAAGAACAGGGCACTGCCTCATTCTGGCCAGGGAGGGAAAAGTCCAATTTTCTCATTCAGTCTCCACTGACAATTAAGGCAAAGTCTTCTTGTTACTGCTGAGGAAGAAATTTCTATCTCCCCAGATAGTCTCCACTGAAAACTCAGTGGGGGTAGCTTCACTGAGTAATAGAGAAGGCCCCGACCCTCTATGAAGTCCTCTCTAATCATACTATTGCCTAGATAGTTGCCTCATTCTTGCTGGGTGTGGGTGGAAACCCAGGCTCCTTCTGTGGTCTCCATCGGCATCCTTGGGCTGGGGGAAGACTTGCTACAGGCAGATGGGGCTGAATGCAGTGTCATCTCACTTGGCTTTCTTGAACACCACCCCAGCATGAGTGGTGGTGCTTTGTTACATCTTTATAAGGCTAGATCTCTAGGCTCCACACTTGGCTGTCACCATTGTCAGGGTGAGGTCAGTTTTTTCCATGGTGTTTAGTTACAGTAGAATTGTAATGGTCTAAAAGTCTTCTGTCTTGCTGGGCTGCCCATATTCTGGTCCTTTGGCTAAGGAGGGAAAGCTTCTGTTGGGGCTTTTCTTTTCTGCATCTGTTGGCATTTTCAGGCTGCCCACTTCCTCAACCCCAAGTTGACACAAAAATAAAACTCAAGAAATTCACTGCCATGTTGTTATGTCGTCTCCATGTCTGTAGTTGATCTGCTTTCTTCTGCCTTCTTTCCAGAGTTTCCTTATATTTATTTACATAAAATGTCCAAGGTTTTAGTTGTTCCTGGAGAGAATAGAGAACAGTATGTCTAGTCCATCTATCTGGAAGCAGAAGCCCAACTGCCTAGATTTTTAAAACTTAATCTGCTTACCAAAAAAAAGTCACTATAGAACACATAATATAAATAGAAGGTAATTGGACTATTTTGTTGATAATGATGTTTTACAAAATTACTGAAACTGACTCATTTAAATGAGTGTCACTGGTTTCTTGAAATCAGTTCCTGAGTTATCCTTTGTAGATGATTCTGTATTGTTGACACTGCTCCCAAACATTTTTTGAACTCTATGGGACTTAATTTGAGAGAATGAATTGTGTCCATTTGAATATTCTCAGTGGCATAAACTGTCATCCTTTGAAACTGTGTTTGATTTTTGGAAGTAACCCCAAGTGGTTCAAGAGCCAAGATGGCTCGTAAAATAGATGACCAAATTGGGTAATACACTTCTCAGTCTAACAGTCTTTTCTAAGACTTTTCTAAGAGAATAGTGTGAACCAAAGCATTGTTGCAGAGAGAAACTAATTTATTTTATATCATACAAAACCTCCCAAGCACTTTAAATTTCTACATAATAAGCCTGATGAACTGTGGACTGAATTTTGCATGAACAGTGCCATTTGGTATCAAATCAATATTTCTTTTCTGTGGTGTTGACATTAATGTTTTCTTGGGTCCTATGGATATTGGAGTTTTTCCTCTATAAATTTTGACAGTATATTTTTTGGGTCAACTTGAAAACACTATATTTCATCATTATTCCCCTCAAATACATGTTATTTTGTCCAACCTCCCCCTGAAAGTTCAAATAAATGTCAAATCTTCTCTATTTCTTTTTATTATTCCACGTGTGTAGACCAGTCTTTACAAAAACCTTTATGTTCAAATTCCCCTTCAGTATGAGTCAGTGTTCTCAGAACTAACCCTCTGCTTGAACAAATGCAGCCTCTGACATTTGCTACATTTTCATTAGCCCTTTGTACTTCATCATGAGCATCCTCATTACCTTTCTTAAGCCTTTGTGCCTGTCAATAAAAACTTCCTCTTTACAGTTCCTCCAACACCATAATTGTCCCTTTAGATATCTTGTCATTGATGTTTGCTTAACTTCACACAAAATTAAGTGTTAATTCTTGGCTTTCTAAAGCTGTCACTCCCCATCCCCATTCACTGTAGCCCCAGTAGAGAGTGAAAGAACAATACTGATGCAAACAGAATCATTTCACAGCACATTCCTTCCATGCCCACTTTTTACCAAACTGAGAACGTAAGCTTCTTCACTTCATAATCATGGAAAGATTACTAAATGCACTTATTTGCTTAACTATAATGCTCTAAGTCACATCCATAGGATCTAAAATAGATCACAGACCTGATTCAATAAGTTGGGATGGCCCTTTGGCAAATTAAAGAGCTGCTAAAGAAATTTAATATACCCTAAGATCTGATCCTTTTGTTCCTTTTCATGGAACAAAACTTCAGTTCACAGTTCAACTATGATGGGGAGAGAGTCTATTTGGGGGATTACAGTATAATTTTGTGTTTGAGAGCATGATCTTTAATAGTCTGCCTTGGTTCAAATCCTGATCCTGTCAGTTTACCAGTAGTCAAAATTACTTGGGAAAGCTACTTAACTTCTCCAGGCCTTAGTTTCCTTTTTAGTAAAATATGTTAGTAATAATTCATACTAGTTAACCTCTAATGCTGTTGTAAAGACAAAAGGAGGTAATATGTGCAAGATAGGTGTAACACCTAGTGTTTCGATAGTAGCCATTATTTATTAAACACCAGTTACTATGCCAGTCATTAGAGATGGTAAGTAGGATATGGTGCTTGTCTTCCAGGACTTCCAAATCAAAGCATAATCCTGGGCTCCAATGGTTCCATCAGAAGGAAAAAATAAACCAGAAAAATAAGTCTACACACTATCATAGTTCTATGCAATCAGGTTTTCACCCTTGGAGAGACCATTACCAGAATATTCTAATCAATGAGGGATTGTTATGTGGTCCTAATTGATTTTCCCATGTAGATTATGCATCGATGGACCTATAGTGATTTCTGGATCCCTCTAAGTTTTTCTGGGTGTTATAATTCTTTGCTTGTCTACATGATGACTTTTGATTAATCTGCTGGTTTTCCTCTTTTCCACTGGCTCAAGCACTGACTGAAGACAAACAGATTTAAGTGTAAATCAATTTATTGTTCTATAGCCAGGCTAGTCAGCTTTAGTAGGTCTACATCATCAGCGTTTCAAACTCCAGGAAATCATTGTCTTTAACTATATAACCTAGCATGCCAGGGAGTTCATTCAGAGTATAGCAGCTCAAAATGTCATATGTTTTATCACGGTTTTCCTCTCCTACCAAACAACAGAACATAAAATTCCATGGAGGTAGGAGAGAATCAAACTAAGGGGGAAACCTGGACCAGGAGGGTGTTCAATCACCTAGAATAGCTCTCAAAGGTGCAACGTCTCCTTTCATTCAGATTTCTGAGAAGGGCATCTAGATTTCTGGGAAGAAAGAAAGATACATTTGCCTTTTATGAAGTTATCTCCATTGTGTTTATGATGTTATAGCTTTGCCATTTCTGGTTAGCTGTGTTGGATAGTGTTGGATTGGTAATGATTTTCACATTATGCTAGTATAGCCTGAGTCTCTTTTTTGCATCTTTTCCTCCCATTTCTCATGACTGAAATATTTTTACTGTTTCCAAATGCAAAAAATTGTTCATGATAACAAGACAACCAGTTGGGTACCTAAAAATATAATCAAATGGTTGTTTACTTTGCCATACGTATTGCCAACTAATAATTTTGAGTATTTTCTTCACTGAAATCACCTCTTGTTTGGAACCAAGCAATGTGCCTCCCATCTTCCCCAAATGATTTTCTGTGTTCGCTGTCATTTCCTTATGTCTCTTAATGTTACTTTTTTTAAGAACTTTTAAAAATTCAAACTAATATCTTCCTTGAATGAATATTTAATTCCTCCTTTATTCCTCCAATCTGACTTTTTAATCAAAAATCTTGATTAGTCAGACTTCCCCCACTAATGAATCACAAATTGGTTACACAGAAAAATTCACAGGCTTCCCTAGCTAATGAATTCCAAGGTGAAATTCACTTTTGAATTTCAAATTATCTACCCTTAAAAGATCAACAAGAAAGAAACTGAATGCAGGAAGGAACCCTTCAGGTGCTTCCATAGAAATAGATGAAGTACCGAGCATAGCAGTAAAACACATGTTTAAAAGTATTAATGGTGAGCATTCTCTTCCCATGTTAGACCTGGAGGTCCATGTTAAACCATTCATAATCGTAAAAGGCACGTTCTGGGTTACCAGCCCACAAGCAGAACTGCCTGCTCAGTGGGGGAGATATCAAGTAGGCTGGAACACAGGTGAGAAAATCAGAGTGAGCAAGGAACGGTGGTGGGCACCATATCATTTGGAGACAGGAGACCAAAGTGAGCGCGCCCTCTCCCTCCAAGAGCCACCCTGAAGAATCGAGAAATGATCATTATCGCTTTAAACGAGGTACTAACAAAGCTCACGATGAGAAGATCTACAGACAGAGCTCACATTGAAGACCTTTTCACATCTAGTCCCTCCATGAGCTACAGATACAGGAATTTGCCACATGGATCATTTTCAAGGTGACTGAAAGATTCCCCCAACCATACTCTTGCTTTAATAACGCAGAACCTGAGTAAATAGCACCCTGACCTGGACAAGCTCACTCTGCGCCTGTGACGTAAGGGAATATACACACTTTGGTTCTTCTGCTTCAGATTCAGGAACCAGGCTGTGTCCTTCTCCTCCTGATATCCCCTTCTTGTATCTCTCCCTGCTGTCATTAAAACTAAATACCAGATAGCACTCCACTTTATTTTTAAAAGTTGCGACTTCTTTTTGTTCTCGAGATTTTTCAGAGGGAATTTGGTCTCTTAAAATGGGGGATAAAATAATCTTGAGCAAGACACCAGATGACCACACATGTATTTCATGCGACCTTACTCCAATATTAGCATTTTCACGAACCACAGTAGGCAGACGCTCGCTGTGCCTTCATTATCCTTCCAGCAGTGGCCGAGAGCCCGAGGATGCCACTGTACCGGAGAGGTATTCTGTACGTGTGTTCTACTTTCATGACATCTTTCATTCCTACCAATCTGCATCTAACAAATGATCTTCTCCACAGGCAGGTAGCCACATCCAGACTTTGATGGGGTCCCAAAGCCTTCAGCATCGTAGCCGGGAGCAGCAGCCATATGAGGGAAATATAAACAAAGTGACCATCCAGCAATTTCAGTCACCATTGCCTATTCAGATCCCCTCCTCACAGGCCACCCGGGGACCTCAGCCTGGACGGTGCTTAATTCAAACTAAAGGGCAAAGAAGTATGGATGGATATCCGGAGCAGGTGAGAAGAGTTTTTATCATTGATGAATTCTTACGAAATGTTCAAGGAAGTCCAGGGAATCCATGGTTTACGTCCACCCCCCCCACACACACACACACTCATGGAGTCTGGGACAAATAATTGCTGTCACCATGTTGAACGGAGCAGAGCATTCTTTGTAGGGGTTTTGTCATTATTTTCGGTGGTTCAACACTACAACATAGGAAAATTAATAGTTGGTAAAATGCTCATTCACATCAGGAAAAACTGAAGAATTAGAAGTTTTTCTGGTTGACCCTACACCTTCTCCTGCTCACTTTCCCCTCTGATTTAGTGCTATAGCATGGCTTTTGAATGTTACAGAGCTTCAGTGGGCAAGGTGTATTTACGAAGGCCTCTGGACAATGCGAAAAGTAGACTATTTGTGGAAACCTTTTTGAAAAGTCCTATCTTTTGATTGTTGAATGAGACAAAGATAAAGCTTTGCTACGAAGAAAATGATAAAGAGCAGTTAGAAGGGAAACGTTTCTGAAATGCTCCAAAAACTACTGATAAAATCCATGTAGCAAAAAAAAATTGCTGCTCTTCTGACCTATCTAAAATTAGGATTTACTTTTCCATTATAGAATGTATTTTTCTTCCTTGGAACCAGAAAACTGAATAGGATCTTATCTGTTGAATTATATTATGCTTAGAAAGTAAGACATTAAGATCTTCATACTCTCACAAAATTAATTTCTCTTATTTCATTCTTCAGACAAATAGGCATAGCTCCTACTGACTTCTCTAACTCCTTAATATGTTTTATAAGATTTCATTTTATTATTGCCTACTTCAAGCTTCACATATCACCCTGCCTTATTTTCTGAACATCTCAGACGTTACCTTCATTCTCCAGTTTTTTCCTTTACACTGGTGAAAGCCATTTGTTATTTGGATCCCAGCTGCTCTAGACATTGCCTGTTTCTTAATACCTTTCTTAAGGCTGAGATTAGGTATTAATCATCTTCAGAATCATAAGCTTTTTTTTAAAGATAGTTTTCTTCCCGTCCTGCTGTGATCTAGGTCAAGTGTTGGATTTAAGGTAAATAAATCAGACATGTGCTCATAATCAAGTAATGATATGAGGTTTTTAACGTCTCCAGAGATTCTTAAAAGTTAATAAAGTTCTAAATTATGCTTTACTATAGGCACCTAAAAGGTTAAAAATTATTCATATTCCCTCTCCCAACAAATATCATAAAACTCAATGCAGTTCTTGGATTTCCTTATTCCTATTAGTAGCTACATGATTTTTTTTTTTTTTTGCACAGAATCAGCACATTTAAAAATCCACTGAGATCAATATCCTGTTTCACCTACTTTGAACAATCCGCCTAGTATTAGCATGCAGTTATTCTGAGCACTCTAAATTTAAAGGCCTTTTTTACATTATTTCTCAAGAATACATAAATTGTACAGGTTGACCAATGAGAGGACTACTAAAGGCCAAAGTTTACATACTTATTAAACTTACAACACTATGATTCTTTAGAGAAGGTATTTGCCATCCCTGACAGGTGTTTTGATCCACAGCTCCAACATCACGTGCCTTTCAAACTGGAAGGTACAAACTGAAACATTCAGGGGCCCCTGGATGCTCAGTGGTTGAGCGTCTGCCTTCAGCTCAGGGCATGACTCTGGGGTCCCGGGATCAATTTCCGCATCAGGCTCCCTGCATGGAGCCTGCTTCTCCCTCTGCCTGGGTCTCTGCCTCTCTCTCTGTGTCTCTCATGAATAAATAAATAAAATGTTAAAAAAGAAAAAAGTTTTCTTAAGAGTCAAATAATGCAATTCTACAGACATACACAGTAAGTTTGGCACTGCAAGTACAGACATAGAAAATAGAAGAAATAGAAATACAGCTTTTTAAGAATTAAAATATTGGAGGGAACTTTATCATTATCAGTCCCAACCTCCCTAATCTACAAACAGAAAAGCAAGTAAAGCAAAATAAAACCAGAGAGAGAGAGAGAGACTGAAGGTTATGGATGTCACATTATAATGAAAATATTACATGTATTTTTTTATTTTCGTAAGTTATATTTCTTTTGAAAACTCAGACCTCTTCAATATGTGTGTGTGTGCATGCACACTTTAAAGGTTTTTATCCCATAGTTAGCAAAAGGGAAAAATAGAGATATTTAAAATATTTTGTAGCTGTACAGTTTCACATGAAAATTATAGGGTAGTGATCGAAGTGCAAAGCCCAAAGAAGTAACTGAAAATTTCTAATGTGGGTTTCAGTCCTATAAATCAAGACACTCTGTTTTAATAAGGCATTTCTAGTGCTGCAATAAAAGAGCCATAAAGAGAAAAACAGAGTTCTCCTAAATGATCACAAGGATGTTAATTTGGTCAAGTGCAGACGTTTCCCAGCTTACAGAGGCTTGACAGATTTTTAAACTTTACGATGGTGCCAAAGCAATTCACGTTCAGTAAAAGCCATACTTCGAATTTTGGATTTTGAGATCAAAATTCGTGTTCGTGGGCTAGTGGAATCACAGGGTAAACACCAACGCACTTCCAACATCCTGTACCCTTGCAGCTGTTCTGTTTCTCACTTTTAGTACAGTAGCCAATAAATCTCATGAGATATTCAACACTTTATTGTAAAACAGGCCCCGCGCTAGGTGATTTTGTCCAACTGTAGGCTAATGTAAGTGTTCTGAGCACATATAAAGTAGGCTAGGCTAAGCGGTGATTTCAGTAGTTAGGTGCATTACATGCATTTTTGACTTATAATACTTTCAACTTATGATGGGTTTATTGGGCCACCATCCCATTGTAAGTTGAGGAAGACCTATTTGCTCAATATGGAAAAAAACCTAAATCATTCATAACTTTTAGGTGCAAGTAAACATAAACATGGTACAGGGAGGTACGCAGCATGATGAAACACTAATTTCTATTAAAGTTCGGAGATTTTACTTTTTTAAAAAAGTTATCACTTATTACAATGTTGTAGTTGAAAAAAATATCCACTTATATACTTTTGAATTTAGGGAAAAGTAGTCTGAATGAAAGTAGGAGAAGAAAGGACAACAGTTACAGTACATTGAGCGGCTGCCATGCTCTAGTATGTACCCTAGTCCCGCCTTATTCACAGGGGATATATTCCGAGGCCCCCAGTGAATGCCTGGAACCATGGGTAACATTGAGCTCTCATATGCTGTTTTTTCCTATACATACAAACCTATGATAAAGTTTATTTCATAAATTAAGTGTAGTAAGGATTAACAACAATACTAAATAATAAAATGGAACTATTATGACAATATGATGCCATAAAAGTTACGTTAAAGTGGTTTCTGCCTCTCAAAATATCTTTTCCTCACCCTTCTCGTGGTGATGGGAGATGACAAAACGCCTACATGATGAGATGAAGTGAGGTGGATGACGTAAGCATTGTGATACAGCGTCAGGCTACTAGTGACCTTCTGAAGACTAATTAGAAGGAGGATCATCCGCTTCCAGACAGCGGTTGACAAGGGTGATGGAAACCATGGAAAGCAAAACTGCAGTTAAGGAGAGAAGACACTACAGTACATGTGCCGTAAATACTGACACAGGCGTGGCTTCAGGGGTGTGTGACCGTGCAGTTGCACAAGGTCCTATGTTTAGAAGGACCCCACACTTGGCTTAGTGCTCTGCTGTTGCCAACTTGGGATTAGTAACAGTCATTGAACAAGGAGCGTCATGTTTTCATTGGGCACCGCTACTTACATAGCTGGTCCTGTTTACACATAATGTTCCATTTAGTCATCACAAAAATCTTTTCTTTTTCCTTTTTCACAAATGAAGAAATCAAGGCACAGAGAAAATAAGTAACTTGTAAAAGTTATAAGTGGTCAAGTTGGAATTTTAGCCCTAGTTTCTCTGACCCCAAACCAAAGTTTTGTGTCCCAATCTTACCATTAAATTAACCACATGACCTCAGACACTTACCTGCTGTGGCCTCAGTGTCTTCTTCTTGTCAAGTAATATTAACTAAATCTGTTTTGGCTACAATTCAGACTTCCAGAACTGTCTTATGCAGATAGAGTGTGGTCTTGAACTCACATGAAAAATTCCAGTGCTTTGGAAAGCAAAAAGTACTAAACAAGTGAAAAATGTTATTGTTAACAAAAGCATAATCTCTGTGTCTCCTAATGTGATCCAAAGAACTAATGCATTTCTAACCTGACTAGGACAAGTTCCATACGCCAATGAACATATATAATGATGCCACCGCTGATGGCATTGAATTAAAATGAATGTCATTTTTTGCCTAGCCAGAGTTCTCAACTTTGTTTAGCCATAAAGAAGCACTTAGCAAACTTTGCTGTTCCTTCTCAATGATGAGCTATCTCAACTTTCAAACCACCCATCACAATAAAACAGGGCAAGATGCCTAACAATTCTAACTTGATGCACTTAGGTTTACATGTTTATTTTTTCACCAGCATTAAATATCAAATCAGTTTTGATTTAGACAGTTTTCAACTCTAGAATTAAATATATGGAAGTAATTTTTAAGCCATAAAGTGCTACTCAGATTCAAGGTACTAATTTCTATACTAGAAATCTGATTTTTTTTTAAAGATTTTATTTATTCATGAGAGACAGAGAGAGGCAGGGACACAGGCAGTGGGAGAAGCAGGCTCCCTGCAGGGAGCCCCATGTGGGACACAATCCCAGGCTCCTGGGATCACAACCCTGAGCTGAAGGCAGATGCTCAACCACTGAGCCACCCAGGTGTCCCCAGAAATCTGATTTCTAATAATGATGTTCTTTTTAACAAATCATCTACAACACAAAACCATGTGCATGTTACTTGAAATTCATTTTCAGGGGATTAAGCTTTAAAAAGAGATTTTAATGCACAAGCCATTTTGACTATTGGCGAACATAATAAAGGATGAGAGTCAGAGTTATATTAAGTAGTGAACTGAGGAAAGCCAGAAAGTGAAGGCCTGATCCCACTCCACATAAAAAAAGAAACAAAAACCTCTTAGCCCTCCTATTCCTTAGCCCTCGTGTTCCTCCTATCAGCTCTTTCCTTGGTTTCCCAGTCCAAGCAAACATCTTTATGCGCCTTATCCTCCCCTTCACGATGCAATACTGTGTATCAGTTGTTCTCAACCTCAACCATACATTAGAATCTGCTCAGGGCCTTTAAAAAACACTGATGCCTTGGCCTCAACCCCAGAGAAATTGATTTCATTAGTCTGGATGCGACCTGGTTAATGGGAACTTTCGAAACTACCCAAGTGATTCCATTGTGTAGCCAAGGCTAAGAGACAATATAGATATACTGTCTAACTCAACAATTTAATTTACCAGGTGAATAATATATTGTTATTTATCACTGATTTGATTCATAACTTGTTCATAATTTGCTAAAAATTAAAAAAAAAACTAACACCAACTTGGTGTTTCTTTTTTGCAAATGTATACTCCATGACAACATATGTTTACACACGTGGAACATACAGATACCAAAGCAGAAGTAGGAAGGAAAGACATCAACATGATGCTCCAAACATCTCAAAACCCTTTCATATATTAATTGACTTGATCCCATGCAGAAGGATGTGATACGGATAGAGCCGTGTCTGTTTTATTGAGTAGAGAAGTAAGCTGCATACAAGTGGACTGTCTTGCCTGTGGTCACACAACCACCTAGAAGCTGAGCTGGCCTTAGAATCGAGGGTCTTGAGTCTACTGCACCATACGCTGCAGCCTGCTGCACTAGAGCCAGGCACAGACGTCAGCAGCGAGCTCACGCTGAAGTAGTAAGCGGTGGAAACATAGACCCTGAGTCTGCGTCTGCCCCAGACCGGAGGAGAACACCCACTAATTAACCTTCGTATCAGAATGGCAGGAGCCCCATGGTTGTCTTCTGACTCTTCCTGAGTATGTCCCTGAAAGAGAACTGACTATACTTGAATTACCTTAGAATTAGTCTTTGTGAGTCATACAAAGTGACCTGCATCTATAATATTCGACGGAAAACAAAACTCCAAAACCTTCCCAATCTACCTTGGAAGAAATCATTTTCATATTTAATAATACACAGAGGACAGTTGGTGAAAAGACAAGATTTCAGACATTTCTCTGGATTAGATGCTCTCGTGAGCTTCCCCAAGAGCTCACAAAGGTGAGGCTTTCCTCCGTTGAGGCCAAGGGAAGAAAACATTATTCTGAATGTTTGACAGAAGAATAAAAACTTGGAGATTTCTTTTATTTAAATTATGGATTTTTAAATTAATAGGCAATAATTTGATAAAGATGGTTAGAAAATAGATATTAAAATGATTTTAATATATGTTTCTTACTCAATTGATTTCAGGGAACTCCCATAACCTCATTCTACTCCACTTAGAGTGTTGCTATTTATAAATACTTTCCCCTTAGAATTTTGTTCTTCGGGAACCAAAATAATGCTCCAACTCTGAAGTCATAATCCACAGTTTGAAACAAGTAATGTGTAACTCAACACCACAAAATCTATGAATTGACTTTCGAAGTTCTGTGCAGCCAAATAGTAGAATTTGGTAAACACTGTAGTAGGAACAGAAGGACTCTCTCGGTGCCCCACTAAATGTATGTATGATCTTCTTGGTTTCCTTAAGTGTAAAATGAAGGAAATGAAATGAATCACCTTTATAATTTATTTACGGACAAAAAAGCATTTGAATTTCTGTTCCGGAGTTGGCTAATTTTTTCTGAAAGATCTAGATAATGGTACATCAGAGGATTTTATTCATCACTCTATTAGTTATGTCTTTTCAAAAGATTTAATTAGTACTTTGAGTTGGACTTGCATCTGTAATTCACAACAACAACAAAAAAGTATGGAAGTAGAAGAGTAAAAAATTTAATTATTCTTGAATATTAACATTTGTGTATTTGATGGTATTACTATATTATTATATTGTTATATATTACATATAACTTCCTTATATAACAATATATGATTATATAATAAATTATAATATAATATATAATGATTATTATATGTAATGATATGTTTAATATATTACATATTATGTATTATCATACCATGTCATTATATAAATCAGATCATGTCACTCTTCTGTTTAAAAAGCCCTAGTGGCTTCGAAATTTCTGAAATCATATACATCCTTACTATGGCATAAAGTCCCTACAGATCTGGCCGCCACCTCCTCTCTTTCTACTCTTCCTTTACATATTTTTCTCTAGTAATGCTGAACTCATTGTTGCTGTTGTTATTGTTGTTAACCGTACTGATAAAATCTACACATCTTAAAGTTCACCTGTTGAAGTATACAATTCAGTGGGTTTTGTATATTTATACAATTACGCAACCATTACCATCACGTGATTTTTAAACATTTTCATTATTCCAAAAAGGAACTTTGTACTTATTAATAGTCATTTCCATACCCCCTTTCCTTTATTTGCCCCCAGCCCTAGACAATCACTCATATACTTCATGTCTCTACACATTTGCCTATCCTGGGTGTTTAATATAAATAAGACTATAAAATATGTGAGTTTTTTTTGTGACTGACTGATTGAAATCTGTGACTGAAATTGAAATTAGCATAATGTGCTAAGCGTGGAATATAGTGCTAATTCATTCCTTTGTATTGCCAAGTAACATTCCATCGTATGGCTACACCACAACTGTTTATCCATCAGGTTATGTACCTTTGGATTATTTCCACTTCGGGGCCTTATGAATAATATTGCTATGAACACTCATACATAAGTCTCTAGACAGATGTATGTTTGCATTTCTCCTGGGAGGTTACTGAGGAATCAAATCGCTTGGTTAAATGGTAATTATGTTTGTCATTTTGAGAAGCTTCTAAACTCTTGTCTAAAGTAGCTGCCACATCAGTAAATACAAATCAAAACCACAATGAGACACCACCTCACACCGCTCAGAATGGCCAAAATGAACAAGACAGGAAACAACAGATGCTGGAGAGGATGTGGAGAAAGGGGAACCCTCCTGCGCTGTTGGTAGGAATGCACACTGGGGCAGCCACTCTGGAAAACTGTGTGGAGGGTCCTCAGGAAGTTAAAAACAGATCTGCCCTATGACCCAGCAACTGTTCTAGGTATTTTCTCCAAAGATACAAATGTAGTGATTGGAAGGGACCCCCGCACCCCAATGTTTAGAGCAGCAGTGTCCACAACAGCCAAACTGTGGAAGGAGCCCAGATGTCCACTGACAGATGATGGATAAAGAAGGGGTGCTCTATACACAGCGGAATATTACTCAGCCATCAGAAAATGAAATCTTGACATTTGCAACGATGTAGATGCAACTAGAAGGTATTAGGCTGAGTGAAATATGTCAGTCAGAGAAAATTATATATGATCTCACTCATATGTGGAATTTAAGAAACAAAACAGGAGCATAGAGGAAGGGAGGGAAAAATAAAACAAGATGAAATCAGACAGGAAGACAGACCATAAGAAACTCTTAATCATAGGGAATAAACTGAGGGTCGCTGGAGGGGAGGGTAGTGGGGGGATGGGGTAACAGGTGACGGGCATTAAGGAGGCCACATGATGGAATGAGCACTGGGTGCTATAAATGACGAATCTCTGAGCTCTACCTCTGAAACTAATAATACATTATATGTCAATTAATTGAATTTAAATAATAAGTAAATAAAGTGGCTGCCGCATACTACATTCCCACCAGCAATGAAGGAGTATTCTAATTTCTTCACACTCTCACCATTGTCTGTCTTTTTTACTATAGCCACCCTATGAAGTAGTATACCGTAATGATTTTCATATATATTTCTTTAATGACTAATGATGTTGAGTGTCTTTCCATGTATTTATTAGCCATTCATATGTCTTCTTTGGATAAAAGCCTATTAAGATTCTTTGCCCATGTTTTTAGGTGTTTTTTTTTTTAAGAATTTATTTATTCATTTATTTTAGGGAGGGTGGAGAGAGAGAGCAGGAGGGATAGGAAGAGAGAATCTGTAGCAGACCCCACCCTGAGTACAGTAGGGCTCGGATTGATCCCAAGGTCATGACCTGAGCCAAAACCAAGAGTCAAATGCTCAACTGACTGAGCCACTCAGGTGGCCCTGCCCATTTTTAAATTAGGTTATTTGGATTTTCAATTACTGAACTTTAAGGGTTGTTCATATATTGTGAATATAAGACCCTAATCGTATATATAAATTGCAAATATTTTTTCCCACTCCATGGGTTGTCTTCACTTTCTTTGTAGTGTCCTTTGAAACACTAAAGTTTTTAATTTTTATAAAATCAGTCATCTCTTTTACCACATTTGTTTTCATATCTATGAAATCGTTGCCTAACTGAAGATCATAAAGACTTACTCTTATTTCTTCTAGGTTATTTTAGTTTCAGCTCTTACATTTCAGTCTCTGATTTAGTTTGAGTTCATTTTTATTTTGGTGTGAGATGGGGTAAAAAACATTATTTTGCATGTGGATACTCAATTGTCCCTGTACCATTTGTTGAAAAGATTGTTCTTTTCTCATTGAATTACCTTGGACCTTTTACCTTGAAAATGAACTGACCATAAAAGGTTAGGGTTTATTTTTGGACTCTCAATTTTATTTCATTGATCTGTGTGTCTATCCTTATGCCATCTTATTGTTTCTTGATTTTATAAGGACCCATTTATCCTTAGGGCATTTAAAATTGCTGACTCTAGGGGCTGGCATAATTTTCCCTTTTTTTTTTTTTTGTCTGTTGCATGATCTTTTACATTATTCATATTTCTGCTAAAATGCCACTTGAGCATTTGAAATATCATCTCCTGGCTATTCTCCTTAAAATGGCTCCACATTCCTGTCCCATCACTCTTACCTTTCCTGCTTTATTTTCTTCACAGCTCATCTCACTCTTTGAAATTATTTATTGATTATGTATTTAATATGTCTTCCCCACTAGAATGTAAGTTCCATGAGGGCAAGGATATTTTATATGTCTGGAAAAAGTGCCTGGCACTTAGTAGGAAACCAAAAAGTATTTATGGAATAAAGGCATGAATCATGATGACTATAACAATTTTCGTTTCCAAAGCTATCATGGTTTTTCCAAGCAGTTAACTGCATAATTAAAGCATTCCGTTAAACAACAGGTATACCTTCTAATAGCTCATCACATGTTTTAAGAAGGAGCCACTATATACTTTTGACAATGCATATTTGAAAATATCTTTTGTCGCATATGCATATATTTATTCAAACAAAAGTTAATTGAGTGCCAGACACTGTTCTAGAGAGTCAATGAAGACATAGATATGAAATAAATAGATATAGATATATCTAGATATCTAAATAGGTAATAGATAAATAGATAATAGATAATAATATCTATTTTATAATAGATATAAAATAGATATGATTCACAGAAGTGATTCAAGTATCCTACTTGCATAAAAATCCATGTGGATGTGGCCACCTCCTCACTAGAGCTACTCTATGATAATACCCTCAGGAGTCAGGCCTAGAAATGGCCTCAGAGGAGAAATGTTCTTGATTACAAGGTTCCTCTGGATCCTTCAACAATTAGCAACCTTCCAATAGATCAAAACCTCACATTGAATTCCCATCAGTATCGATTTTTTTTAATTCTGCTTGCTTCACTTCCCAAAAAGATTTTTAAACTATATATTTTGGGGTTTTTTAAATTAAAAGATAAGAAAAGTCAATTCTTCTACAACAAGTAAGCAATCTTCCCCTTGATTTTTCATCAAGTAGGGCTATTGATTATAAGTAACTCAACCTAATAAGACTTAATCAAAAAAAAAAAAAGATTTTAATTCATATACAGTTGGCTGAAACTTCAGGGATGGGCAAGCTACAGATGAGGCTGAAAGCTAGGTTCATGACTTCTTTCTGTGGGTTGGTTCCCATCTCATGGTAGAAAAATAGGTCAAAAGCTCCAGACACTCTCAGATTTAAAACTAGATGGAGAGAAAGGAAGATTCTCTCTCCTGGAAATCCTGGTAGGCATCTCATTACTCCTTTTTGATTGGATCACCTCCCCATCCTGTAAACAATCCCATTTCTAGAGGATACAGTGCTTTGTTTTAGGCCTAGATAACATGATGCATCCAAAGCATACAGGCTGAGAATAAAGAAGTAGGTGGTTATTCAAAAAGAGATTGAGGTTACAGCCACCAGAATTAGGATGCGTGGATCGTGGGCAGCAAAAGCAACAGGTATCCATTCAAAGCTTTTCTACATACTGCCAGGAAAGAGAATCATAATTGGAACATATCATAATAAACCAGCTCATTAGAGCATCACAAAATATTTTTCTGGAATGCAATCCCCTAATCCCGAATTATACCTCCCAACACACACATACACACACACACGCACATACACATTTTTGTATGTACACATGTATACACAAGTGCTACCATTTCCCTTGTTCTTGCCAGAGCCTTGCAAGACCAAATCAGATAACTACCTTCTAGAGATTATATATTACGACTTCGCAGGACCTCACTGCCACATTACAATCCATTTTATCCTAGACCTCTCTAAAATAAGGCCCAGCATGTTAATTAGAGCAGGATGGACGCAGGCCAGAAGCATGAAGTAAAGTCAAATGATGGAAACAGACTCTAAAGAAGCAAATACACCCTTGACTTCAAGGCTGTCATTTATATTTTTGGCCAGAAATTTCATTCACTGATACCAATATCTTAATAGAAAACAGAAACGGTGATTTTCACTAAAAAAGCTATTTAGTAGCCTCTCAGTTCTGACCTTTTGCTAAGAAAACTGTGTTTCCTCTTTGCCAGCCCTCTTTAGTTTCCGACTGCTTCGTGGCTGTGAGGTATTCTCTCTTCTTACATTTTATGGCCCTGTTACCAGGCAGGTGGAACGCCTTATATGTGGGATGAATACTCTCTCCGACATGCTTTATGGGACACAACAGTCGCAACACAACCCATTAGCCATACCACGGCATGCCCAAGGGCGGTCTAGCTTCACACCAGAATTTATGGTTGTTTGTCACATTTATAAAACCACAGTGTCATCTTTATTATTTCTATTATTAAAGAATATATTGAGGCAGTTCTTCATATACTTGGCACATATGAAATTTGTTTCCCTTAGATTTTTAGTGCCTTCAGATTGACAGTAATATAAAATAGATATAGTCAGTACCTTGAAAGAGAACCGCTAGAAAGTACTCTCGGCGATTTACTCTGTAAATAAAATCTGTTGCATATGTTTCCTTTCAGGTTTTATAGTGGCCTGGGGAACGCCAGCAGTCTATGCCCCTTCCATATATTTCTCTGTGCAATATGAGGTTTTCACATTAGAAAGATATAACCCAAATTTCAAATAATTTAATCGGAAATGTGCAGGATATATGGGGAAGCACGAAAGTAAAATGTGAAAATCATATTAGTTCCTTTCTTCCATTTTCTAATTAGCCACTAATAACGAAAAAGGATTACCAGGTAAACTGAAGGTATATTGAATAAAGTTAAACTATTCCTTTGAGCTACATCGAAGCTATTATATGTTCACATCCACAGATGGTGAGCTGTATAAATACAAAACTATTATAAACTATAGTTGCTATTACCCTATGATAACTAGTTTTAACAAATCTAGCTCAATTAGAGGAAAAGTTATAATTAAACATATCTTTTAAATAAAAATATGGGAAAGTACTTATGGTAATTGCAGTTATTCATAATCTAGAAACTATTCATTAAAGACTCTACCATAAAAATCACATTAGTGGATAGTGTTTTGCCCTTGTATTGCAAGTGAACTATGTAATAGTTAAACATTATATTTATTATTATGAAATATGAGAGTAAATTAAGGATAGTCTCATTAAACGGCCAAACCTAATTAATACAGTTCCCAGCGACTCATAATATATGCTAATTAAGCCAGGAACAGTACTCAAGTTTGCTTTGAACTAAGAAGTAGAGATTAAAAGTATCTTGAAAATAAAAATATAGAGAGTGTTTGGGCATTTACATTTGTCTACAAGCAAATTAATAGGCTGACTAAGCAAGACTGCTGGGGGGAACATTAAACTACTTAATAAAGCAAACATCCCAATTGTCTTTAAGAACTTTCCCAGTTTATATTTATATAAATACAAGATATCTGTCAATGTATTTCTTTAGACTTTTTTCTTAACTCCTTATGAGTCTTTTGCCTGCTAATCTCTGGTAATACTTGGCTCCCCTAATTCCAGTACTTGTTCTGTCCTTAAAAGTTATAAAAGTGGCTTTCTTTCTTTCTTTTTCTTTCTTTCTTTCTCTTTCTTTCTTTCTTTCTTTTTTTCTTTCTTTCTTTCTCTTTCTTTCTTTCTTTCTTTTTCTTTCTTTCTTTTTCTTTCTTTCTTTCTTTCTTTCTTTCTTCTTTCTTTCTTTCTTTCTTTTTCTTTCTTTCTTTCTTTCTTTCTTTCTTTTTCTTTCTTCTTTCTTTCTTTGTTTCTTCTTTCTTTTTTCTTTCTTTCTTTCTTTCTTTTTCTTTCTTCTTTCTTTCTTTCTTTTTCTTTCTTTCTTTCTCTTTCTTTCTTTCTTTCTTTTTTTCTTTCTTTCTTTCTCTTTCTTTCTTTCTTTTTCTTTCTTTCTTTTTCTTTCTTTCTTTCTTTCTTCTTTCTTTCTTTCTTCTTTCTTTCTTTTTCTTTCTTTCTTTCTTTCTTTCTTTCTTTCTTTCTTCTTTCTTTCTTCTTTCTTTCTTCTTTCTTTTTCTCTTTCTCTCTCTCTCTCTCTCTCTCTTATTTCTGTAACCAAAGTGTATGCGCCCTCTGGGGTCCCAAGTCTTTTGATCTTGGGTCACCTCATCACACTTAACATGGAAAACTAGCATTTTCGCCGTGGTCCTCATACATATCCCAGCTCAGGATCACCATCAATTCCTAGCTTTGTTACCGCCTCCCGAAGTCATTCCTGGCAATGATTTCCCTTCTGCTGAATTCTCGATCTACATTTTGCATCCACTCTTAAAACCCGCTGTCAGCTTTACTCCAGCCTTCACGTGAGGTGGACCTAACTTGGGGTGCCATCATTTCCCCATAGGTCTCAAAGCACAAAGCTCTTGTGTTTAACAGGCTTTCCTTGATGGTTTAGGGTTTGGGAAGATAATACAGCACAGAACACCAGAATTTTAGCCCTCACGGTCCTAAATATTTATTGACTATTCCCCAGTCTCCATATCCTTGACCTCTTTCTGTTTTCAGTGCGCTCCTCTGTCTTCCAAGGCTTCTAACTGCCTCTCCAGGAGCTGCTGCCAAACCCAAAACTTCTGAGTATTACATTCTTCCTCTGTTCCACCTTCACTCAAACTACAGTCAAAAGTTCTCCCCTTTCTCAAAATAAAAGCCCTGCTATTCCTAAACAATAGAATCATCTGCCAATGAGATGAATTGTACTACCCTCCTAGAAAGCAGTAGCAAATTATCTGAATAGTCGCATTTTCCCTCAATGTATATTTGCAAATTTTCTTCCATTTATTCATACTGCCCTTTCTAAGTGGCCAGAATATATGTGCATTTAAAGAAAGTAATTGAAATAATGCACAGTCTTGTTATTGTTATAAAGCTTTTAATTTTCAAAAACTGCTAATCAGAGTGTATTTCTACACACAATAATGAATAAATACTTACTAATCTCTGCTTGCCCAGGTAATTTCAAGCTAGTTTCAATCATAACTTATTGCCTGTAGAAGCACTAAATATTTTGTCTTTTGTGTACTAACATAGGCTAACCCTGAGAACTTCATTGAAATGTAAATTTTTTCTACTGTAATGCAATTATTTGAAGATGTTTAGCTTTGATATATATTTGATCACGTTTTTATATCTTTTTTACATAGTTTTGTGTGAGAATAGAAAAGAATCCTGGCCTTGGATTTAGTATCAGTGGTGGAATTAGCGGACAAGGAAATCCATTTAAACCTTCTGACAAGGTAAGAAGTGAATTTCTTATTGACAATTTTAATTAGAAAAACACTGTATTTTACTGCAGAAAAAGAAAGGTCAGAAAAAAATTGCTGGACTTCAAAAAATTTGTCCAGCACCACAGTGCTTGACAAATCCTAAGAATGGGGCAAAAAATGAAGCATTCCCTTTGAAAGGAGAGTTGTTTGTTTTTGGCTTTGTGTTTTGTTCACAAGTGTATATATTTTTAAAGAAACCTATACAGGCAATCTGTAACAAATTTTTCCAAAAGTTTGCTTGCAGGTCAGTTATGTTGGGAAAATGTTTCCTCATGGTAACAGAATGATTAAATAATGCTTTGTCACCAGGATCAGGTGATTAAAATCTCTTCAAGGAATATAAGGAATGTATATGAAGCAGTCCTATATAATCAGGGGAATGCCAGTTAGAATGTCTGTGCACCAGTAATACTGCCTTTCTATATGGAAATGATGTTGAGAATAACCATTCATAGAGTGAAATTAAAATATTCATAGTTTGGTAGGACCAAGTGTTTACTTAATGTTAACAAATTATCCATCTACTTTAAGGCAAAGAGTATGAAAGTTCAAAATTATCAGAAACATATACTTTTAAAAGCCTCAAATCATTGTTTTATTCATCTTGACCCTTCTCTTTGTCTCTAGTCTCACATCTCCACAAGTTCTTCCAATGAAAAGTTAATGACCTTATCATTCTTAAGATAGTCAGAATCCAAAAGACATATTTTCTCTCCTTTCTCACCAGCATATACATCCTTTCATTGTATTTCTGGCAGGCACAGGGTAATAAATTTTTAAGTTAGGGATGGACAGATTGCTAAATAGTCAAGAGGTCTGAAATGCTGTTGCTTTTCTGCTGTTATTTTCAAATGAAGGAGAGAGTAAACGCAAGGCTTTAAGATCATTGCCTGTAATTCTTCCACTATGACAAATATGAACATTTTAAAACTATTAATTTAACTTCTAATTTGTAACATTTGATGACACTGAACTACTTCTATGATATTATAATTTGCTCTTTTGGTTAAATGCAACAGATATAAAGCTCAAATTGATAATGTGTCCACTGAAAGATTTCCCCCTCAAAAGCACTCTTCTTCGCCTGATTACTCTCTAAAGCACTTCACAATCTGAAAAGTGAGTCTCTATTATTGCAAAATTGATGAGAGTAATTAAAAGTTCCAGATCTGCAGAAGCCTCTCAAGACTGCTCTTAATTTATTGACCGCTTTTGATGTCATGCCAAACATATGGTGGATGTTTAGTTAAAAGTATAGAGAGGATCTAAAGACATTGGGTTTGCCAATTATTACATGAACTTAATTCACTCACAAGGAAAGGGATTAATCTCTTGGGAATTCAGTTGCATTTCTTTAGCCCAGTGTCCCATTCTTGTAGTGGTAGCATAATATTTAGAGTAGAACTCAGTGCCCAAAGTAACCAAAAATGCCAAACAGTAAGAAAGTGAAAAGGCACTTAAAAAATACCCCTCTCTCCAATACTGAAAAACACGCTGCTTTTTCATAAGTTGGCTAATTCACAGCTGAGAGTGAGGAGAACCAAATTAAACAGATGTTTACATTCAACAGCTATTACCTGAGTCAGAGGTGGGTGCTTTTTGAGGAGTCCTATTCAAGCAAAAGCTAAATTTTAATATGATACGTATTCTCTTCCAATAAACACCTCATGGATTAGAAATATTCTCAAAAACCACACTATATTATTTTACTTACTGCTCATGAATGTTTGAATCCTTTGCAGTGTCAGGCAAAATTCTAAGTATCCAAGATACCTGAATGTCTTTGAGACACTGAGGATTTCACATATAAGGTAAACAGTAGATTTATTCCATCCTCTTTATTACGATTGATGAGAGCTGTTGTTTCAGCCAACTGCCAAGGACCATCGTGAGATAGAATCCAAAGTGATTACCTGCTATCGAGTTGGACAGAGAAAACATGCAGTGTCAAGTAGTCACCCCAAAAGCCTGGGAATATGGGCTGGGAATATGGGAATGGGGCAAAAGTGAGCTCTCTTGTTCAGTCTGACAGAAGTTCCCATTTAAAACCTGAGGTAGCATGAGTTTATGCAGAAAATACGTAAGACAGTCTGAAAGTTAACTGAGGCTTTAAGGGGAATTCAGGACTGAGCCAGACATGGGGACTGTTTTGTACTGGACATTGAGAGCTTCTAACAGCACCTGGTCTTACAAACTTAACTCCTCTCAAAGACCTCAAGTTTGTCCCAATCAAATATGGTGTCCTGGGGCTAAATGGGCAGAGCACGGTCAGTCCCGCAGCTCACGTCATTGTCAGAACAAGGTTTAATGATTGAACAGACCAGTTCACTTATCATGCAGTTCATTATTTGGGGCTCACCTCCAGGTTACAACTGCTTTTACGTACTTGGAAAGGGAAAAGTGTAGAAAACCAGATGAAAAATGGTCCCACATAATGCCTGCCCCTGCCCTCCCAGTGAAGTGGGTGGAAGCCATGATCTGGTCTATTATCATAGGGAAACATTGCTGTCAGGAGAGCCATACACTACGGAGAGGTGAAAGATTTTGATCTAACAAATCTGAGGATAATAATAGTAAAAGTAATAAAAATAACAGCCTTTTATTGAGTACCTGTAATGTGCTGGTCACTCTATTTGGCTCTTTATATACATATACTTATCTGATCTTCATAACAACTTGTATTAGTTGAGTATTATTATCCCTCGTTTTGCTGAGTCCCAGAGGGGTTAATTAACTCGTCCAAGGTCATTTAGGTGATCTGTGGCAGACAAGATTTGAACACAAATTGATCTGACTCTAAATCCTTTTCTCTTAATAAGCACTATGATGCATGCCTCTATCTGCAAATGCCACTTAGCAGAAGAGCCACATGATGAATTTATACCCTGTAGAGATGAAACTAATATGATATTCTAATATTGAAAGTATTACAAAGTCCTCTAATTAGTCATAGTCTAGATATTTGTTTCAACAAGTCCTTGGAAGTCAGCATGTATTCTCTATTGAACCTAGATAATTAGACGCAGACTGTACACAGTGGATTACTAAGCAATTATATATAGCTTTTAGACTAAGGTATCATGATAGTGGTGATTCTGCCAATGGAACAAACCACAATAATCTTGGCCTATTTTTGAATGTTCATGGGATAATAACTCGTGTTGGCAAAATTCACATAATTGACCAATACAATTTCCACTGAAAATTGTTGTTAGAAAGAAGAGACTGGATGAAATGGATGACTGACACCACATTGTTGTAGTGTCTTCATAAGTCATAAGACCCTGAAGATGAGTGGGTTTTTAATGATGCATTCTCATAGCTCATCGTTCAGGGGCTGATATCCCTCCTTGCCTCATTTAAGGAGGAAAGACTAAGCTCCTAAAGTTTAAAGATATTGAAGAAAACTCATAGCCCCTTTCTCTATATGCTCTGAAAGCATAGTACTGAAGAGTCCCATGAAGAGCATCTGGTCGTAGCATCAAAACGGAAGCTATGTTACCGGTATCCCCAAAACACTTGACACCAGGACATATACATATTGGGGCATTGGAACCAAGCAATCACACATTCTCTGCAGTTTTAGCATAATAACCACATTCAGCAGATGTCACAGAGCCTACCCATATTTCCACTGATTTGGGCAATCTGCATGTAGATATGGAAATGATAGGAGGAAGAAATCCATGTTCTTAAAATGTTTAAATGTCTTACCTTGCCTGTGGTACAGGTAAAATCCCAAGCCCAGAATCATGGCAAATATAAAATATAATCTTCAATAAACCCTACATAAATATCCTGGAATTTAGAGCATTGTACTATACTTCATCCTGACTTCTAAAAGACTGGCTCCAGATGCCGAAACAGCCAGCAACAGGGCCTAAACACCTTTACACCCTTCCCTCCTCACCTAGAAAAACAATGGAACGTTTTTTTCTTTGTGTGGAGCTGGGTATTGCATCAAATAAAAAATGTTATATGATTAATGTTAAGAGAAGAAGGATTAGAGGTGCAGAATTGAAGCATTTACTTGATATCTTACTCAGGAATAATAACACCCAGAGGAAAACACTTGGCAGTGGCAAGTTAGAAAATGCACAAAAATGATTTTCCAGGTTTGCTCAGCCTCACGGCACTGGGTGATTCATAAACAAAAGTTGCAGGAGATTTGCTCTTGACTTATGAAAAAGGCACATGCTGTATGCCTACTTCTTGTCATATATTCTTCATGGATATAAAAATCAAGAATAGCAAACACATATGTCTAGAACTCCGCACAGCATGCGATTTACATTCACTGCATAAATATGAAACTGCGTATATTTCCTTTATTTTGTACAACTACTAGACACATATGATTTACTTTCTATATTTCTAAATTAATTTTATAATATAACCTATATATCTACTCCCTCCTTAATTCTACTTCAAGTGATTTTGTAATGCAAAGTAATTTGGAGAATCTATGAATTATGTGAAAATAACATTCAGGAGCAAAGGATAGCGATAATACTCTTTATTTACATACTGCGTTTTGGACTAAACATAGGAAGGGTGTTAAAAAATTTTTTTTAGATATAAAACTAAATTTTCATTTTATTTATTTTTTTAAGATTTTATTTATTTACTCATTAATGAGAAACAGAAAGAGAGAGGCAGAGACAGGCAGAGGGAGAAGCAGGCTCCATGCAGGGAGCCTGACGTGGGACTAGATCCCGGGTCTCCAGGATCATGCCCCAGGCTGAAGGTGGCGCTAAATTGCTGAGCCACCCAGGCTGCCCATAAATTTTCATTTTAAAAATTTTTTGTAGATTTTCTTTTTTTAGGGGATGGGGGTGGGGTAGGAAAGGGGCAGAAGGAGAGAGAGAGAGAGACAGAGACAGAGAGAGAGAGAATCTTAAGCAGGCTCCACACCCAGCACAGAGCCTGAGGCAGGGCTTCATCTTGCAACCCTGAGACCAGAACCTGAGCCAAAACCAAGAGTTGGACACTTAACCTTTTGAGCCACCCAAATGCCCTTAGGTATAAAACTAATTTTTAAAAAATAAGTACCAAGCATAAATTGTTTTAAAGCATAATTGATTATTTCAGCTGCATCTTAGTCAAATTGTAATTTGAGGTTCAGAATGCCACTTTGAGGACATTAAAAGTGTGATTTTTTAAAAATAAAAAGTATATTTTTTCATATTCTGTTCTTTGTGTTAAAAAAAAATCTTGAATCTATTTAGAAATATTGATAGAAATGTACTCCTCATAATCTTCTGTCAATAAGATTCCCACAGGGGGGCACCTGGGGAGCTCAGCGGTTGAGCATCCGCCTTCAGCTCAGGGCGTGACCCCAAGATTGAGTCCTGCATGGGGCCCCCCCGCAGGGAGCCTGCTTCTCCCTCTGCCTGTGTCTCTGCCTCTCTCTGTGTGTCTCATGAATAAATGGATAAAATCTTTAAAAAAAAAAAAAAAACACGATTCCCACAGGTATTCCACTTACATGAGACTTTTTTAAAAGGCATGGCACTGTGCTTTAGACAGTTGGATAATGCAGCTTCCAGACATTATGATATAAAGAAGACAAGACATGGACTCAGCTTATAAAAGAATATAATAAAACTCAACACAAGCTTGGTTCTTCACACACACAAAAAAATCACTGGGGCATACATGTGAAAAATATAAGGCAATGAAAAAGCACCATTTGAAATAAGAACACCAATTGCCATGTTTTAATTAAGAATATATTTAGAAAATCACTGGAATTAAGTTGCAACCACTGTGTGATATTTTATAACAATCAGTAAAATACTGTTCAATAAATTGAAGCCCAAGTACACAGCTACTGTATTAGTAGCTATATTAGTCTGCTAGAGTTACACATTATTTATGTTCCATCTGCTGCATCATTTTAGCCATTTGGCAGGAACAAAGTGAGTAAAATAAGCAGGGAGAAAATGTGGGAAAAGATTTAGAGACTTTTAAGTTTGTTGACATTTACTGAAAAAGCACTAGTCACTTCTCAGTCAAAATACGAAAGCGCTTAAAATTAATTCATAAATAGTTCCTTACATAATGACTAACAAGAACTGACAAGCCCATCAATGAAGGAAAGTTCATTACTGAGGGTCAAAAAGATCTTCGGGAAGTGTGAAACCTTTTTTCATTTATGAAGTTAATACTACATGATTTAAGTGGTATTCCAGGGGCCGCGTAGTATTCCTACTTTCTTGCTTGAAAAGTGTATAAACCAAAGTCTATAAACCAACTAGAATTCTTGGAAATATGAGAAATAAGACAAAAAATAAATAAATAAAAAGGAATAGCTACGAGGTCTCTGCCTGTAGCAATATTTTCTAAATTCTTTTTTATCCACATAACATTTGAGATATATGTCAATAATTTGTATTTAATAACAGTATCATCCACTTTTCCTCCGTTCCACCCCCAAAGTTATTCCGTACTGACTCTGGCCTCCAAAGAATCACTGGTAAGCAAAATATAGACTCTGCATATCCCTACCAAGCAAGAAGATACCGCAGAGCTCTAATTTTTGTAGTTTGTACTTGTATAAAGTCAGTTCCCCTAGGTACAAAGCTCGAGCTGGGGATTGTTGTGCAAGTAGTTAACTGAAGAAGTGCTCTCGGGTGAAACCTAAAAGGAGCGATGGGTGCAAGGTAGGGCAGGGGAGAAACTGACCAGAGATGCGGAAGGCCTGGTGCAGAGTGCTCGGGTGATGGACGGTACCAGGGCGGTGTCACCTTGAAGGGGCCAACAGTCCTTTGCACCCCGGTGTCATGTTGGCTGTAGGACACCCCCAGGGAGAAGGGTATAACCTCCCAAGCCTTTCATAGTAAGTAGGCTCCCGGCTGAGGGTCATTTTCAAGAGAAGTGTCCGATGTGAGCCATTGGCAATACCTATAGGATAGGAGCACCAATTTGGTAAAGGGAATCTGGGCGGGTCCGCAAAAGCATCCAGCACATTATTATGAACACAATAGGGTTTCTTTTCCATCTTTCAGACTGAAAGCACTTTAGTCCTAGACATTCCAATATGCTTGCATCTATGCTTGCACTGCCCTAGGACCTGCATGCTTTCAACCATGGGATCTGAGAAATTGCCAAAGCACCTGGTTCTTCGGTATGGACCCTGAAGTCGACTCTGTTAGACTTTTCGCAGTGAGACCCCTTTAAATAGGCTTTTAAATCCTTGTAATTTTTCTGGTTAATATTTTTCGTAAAAAAAGGGTGGGGGGCACTGCTATCTTCTAAGAACATAGTCCTAGCTTCTGTAAGAGATAATAATCACCAATTGAACCAAATCTGTGTTCCTTGGTAGCAAAAGAAAAGGTTTGCAAAACTAGATCAGAAGGAGGAGGGAAGTTTGGAGTCAACACCCTTAGATGGGGCGGGGCGGGGCGGGGGAGGCGGGAACCAGGTAACAAGAGATAAGATCATAGGAATCTAACACAAGTGAAAAAAGAAAACCAAATAACTACAAAACACTTTTATCGTGTCATGT
This sequence comes from Vulpes vulpes, assembly GCF_048418805.1. Classification (NCBI taxonomy): domain Eukaryota; kingdom Metazoa; phylum Chordata; class Mammalia; order Carnivora; family Canidae; genus Vulpes; species Vulpes vulpes. The sequence goes on along the minus strand of NC_132782.1, from coordinate 150,478,731 downwards.
TTCTCTTTTGAGTGTGTGAAGAAATCATGTAAAACTCAAAGAGTTGATTCTTAAATTTTGTAAATTCTCCCTTAGAATTCTTCTAATAGATTGGGGAAAGCCACAGACAGATGAGGATAGATTTCCAAGAGAGACTAAGGCAGGTTAACCTGAAAGTCCTAGAACTATGCCAGAAAATTAGACTCATAGGTCAGAATTTACAGTGTGTTATATTTTTAAATAAAAGATTAGCTTATATTCAGGCCATGTGCCTTCTGGGCATCGAGCACGGCCTCCCGACCTCCTGAGTTCACTGCCACCTCTGAGCAGAGCGTCTAGCGTGGTCCAACTCTACAATGATGTGTTTTTGCTACTAAATAAAACCACAACTTAAGTCTAAAGGGATCATAGTTTGACTGAATATAGCTTCCAACAAAATAATTTTTCACTGCAAAAACCTTATTTTAGCATAAGTGGCAAAGTTTTCACTGAATTCTTCACTTTTCAGTTCATTATTTTGAAATAGTGTCAAAAATTATGCCTTTGAGGAGGCTTTGAGGAACCCTGCCGTGATGATAATCAGAAAGCTGATTACCAATACCAGTTTAGGAATTGCTACAAAGAAGAATCCACAGCCACCTACAGTCCCCCCACTCCTGTTTCTAATAGTTTTTACTATTTTAGGCTATATCTGAAGCTGAAAAGAAAACCCACGGGGGGCTCTGACACAATCAGTAAACTGTATGAAGCTCAGCAATCCAAATATTCACTCCCAGTCAAGGTGGCACAGTAAAGATAGGCTCTAAAGAATTTGTGAAATAAAAGAAATGAAAAGATTTTTTTTTTAATTTTTTCCAAAGAGCCAAAAATCTGAAAAGACAATATGGAAGGAGTATGATCATTTACCTTTAAGAGAAAATATGAAAATCAAATGAAAAACATCTCTTTTTTAGTCTCAAGAATTTCACTAAGAAATGAACAGGAAGCCAAGGCACTTTCAGTCACAATGGACAGACATCCCGGAGATGTTTCACAGTTAGTTAGTAAATGGGACCCGGGAGCAATTAATAACAGGAAAATTATAATTATAAAGTAAGTCAGACATAATTTTATCCCTGACACTCAAATTTCCCCAAAAAAAGAGTAGTGCATCATGATTAGCATGAAACTATAAAAAATATTCTAGTAGTCAATGTGTCATTTCCTACAGGAATCTCAAATAAAAGGGAAGAAAGTAGCTTACTTTTGGGATGCTTTTGGCAAGTCAGAAAAGCAGTATCTTGAAAACTATATAAATATATTTATATATTTACTTATTAAGCATATATAGTGTGTGTATATTTATTTATTGTCTATATTGGTATACATAACCTATATTTTTCAAAAATTTGGCTACTAAACAAACCTTTAAATGCCCTAAAAGAAGGATGCAAGCCTAAAGGGCAAACAATGTAGACTTCGTCCACTAGGACCATCTCCATTATATTGCCACTGGGGTATCTGCAATCGTGTAGTATTTCCTATAGGTTTTACCAGTCTCCTTGTTGCTCCAATGAACTTTTAATACGTTTTTTTAGGAATGCAGCCAAGTGATTTCTTTGTTAATGTTTACTTTAAAATGTGTGAGAATTTAATGAATAAATAAATACACTATACATATGTTTATATATGCTTATACCTTTAAACATCCTTTAATCTTTTATGTTTATTCCTTTAAACATTCCTTTAAACATCTACGCACAGAAGTGCACAAGACTTCTGTGCAATTTAAGAGGACTTTGGTCAATTGTCGTTTGAGGCTCAAATTTCCTAGGCTTCTAAATGATTCTTTCTGTTCCTGTCCTGTGAATTTAACACATCATTGTTTTGTCAGCTAAGACTCATTAATACACAGAAGCTCATGCTCACTGCCGAGGCCCCTTCCCTCCGTCTCTCTCCCTCCCCACTCTCCGCTAGCTTCTAACTGCCATGTGGTAAATCTCTTCTTCTGCCACATATCGACTCCTCGGTTATTAAGGTAGCAAATTGTTCAAAGCCAAAGATTTGACACTCAGTAATTAGTCTTAAAATATTTTGTGATAAAAAAAAAAAAATTTCGTGATCACACTTCTGATTCCCAGAGAAGGGAACTACTGATGATACCTTTATCCTTGATGTGTCGAATCTTCCACTAATCATGGGAGTCAAGTAAATTCTACGAGCCACAACACAGCTTCAGATTAATTTTGCCAAACCCATGAAAACAAAAAATTATTTGCATGCTTTTGGCGAAAAAAGAAACAAAACAAAAACCTTTAAGATCTCTTGAGTTTATAACTGGGTTTGCTTTTTATGAGTCAGTTTTCCCTCCAGAAACCCTTTTTGAACTTTCGTAATTATATGAAAGCATAAGGTACTATATTTTATGATATTTAATGAATGTGTTCTGAATCGTAATGATAAGAGTATGCAATTTTTGTTTGAGATATGGCCTTCCTAGAAACCAATTTCTTAGCATCAGCTCCAGCCAAGATTTTTCAGAATTTTAAAGAAAAGCATATTTCAGAAGTTGAAGTCGCAGTTCCCTTAAGACAAGTTCTATTTTGGGGCCTACATTCACAATAGCTGAGTCTGTCAGAGCCATTCACCTTCATCATTAAAAAGCTATATAAAGTTCCTTTCTCCTCTAACGTGAGAATGTTAAATGTTGGCCTTGTAGACTTTCTGAGTCCATTAAAGTTTATGTCCAGAGGTAGATAGACTAAGTAACCTGTAAAGACAAGGTCAGATCTTAACACTATGAAAAACCTCCCATACTCGCCACTTTTCAAAATCACTTGTGAAAAGTTAAACTTTTTTTAGAAAATCTATTCTGGATACTTTTAGAAAAAAAAAAAAGACATTAATGACTTGCATAAGGGCTGGTTTTTTAAAAATGGGGAAGAAAAATGACAACAGGTCATGCCTGTTAGCAGCTCCTGTCCAGCTGTCTCCACATAGGCTTTGGCTCCGACGTGCGTGGGTCCCTCTGTGGTGGGACGCTCTCTGGAGGTGGTGCGAGGGGACAACCGTCGCGCTGAGCATGGGATGGCAGACGTTAGAAAAACATGCTCAGAGATGCCATAAGCCAGGAACTAGATGGGGCAGCTGTTATGAAAAAGAGCTAGTGCTCCTGACTTGGAGCCACCGAAGCAAGTAGGCCCTGAACGTTCCTAAGAACCATCAGCAGGCCCTCTCGTTGGGACCCGTGTCCACAGCTGACAGTGAACAACGATCGGAGCCATTGTCCCTGAGAGCCGCCACTAGAAAACCACAAGTGAGACAGTCAGGACTTCCCAGCCCTCCTCCCGCCCTCTGCCCTAGAGGACACGCGGCCCCTCTGCTCTACTGGGCACTCCAGAGAACAACGGTGGCTTTTCAATATCCTCCAGGTTGAGGGTGAAGAAGAGTTTCCGGACAATAAATCTGGTGCTGTTGGAGACTCAGGAACTCTCATCTGGGATTTACTGGTTATAAAGCCCTTGGGGTGTCACTCAGCCGTCACACTGTTATAACACTCGTGGAGGCTACGGTACGTGCCTGCACGGGTCTAGGTGTCTGTAGATTCGCTCCATCTCATAACCGTGAGGTGTGTGCCGCGCTGTGCCCACGCTGCAGGGGAGGGAAAGTTAACCACACCAGAGCTACTTGGCATGCCCAGGTTCTCAATAGGACGCAGGCTAACCCCAGGGCTGTGCTCCTACTTCTTACACTGTGGGGAAGGCAGGAGAAAAGGCCCCCCCAAAGATAGCCACCCCCTAATGTCTAGGACCTGTTAATGTGCTCCTCACACAGCAAAAGGGACTTGGCAGGGGGGTGTCAATTACGCACTTTGAGGTAAGGAGGTTGTTCTCCCGGCTCCAGGGGGGCCCAGTCTAACCACCTAGGGCCTTAGAAACGGAGACTCCGCTTGCTGTGGTCGGAGGGAGATGTGACAACAGAAAAGTGGTCCAAGAGGTGCCCCTTTGGTGGCTCCACAGGTGGAAAATGGGGACTAGAGGCCCCTGGGGACTCCGCTGGGGAAAGTGGCTGCCTCAGCTCAGGTCATGACCTCAGGGGTCCTGGGATGAGCCCCACGTTGGGCTCCCTGCTCGGTGGGGAGTCTGCTCCTCCCTCTCCTCCACTTCCCCTGCTCCTGCTCGCTCTTGCTCTCTCGCCCGCTCTCTGTCAAATACGGTGCTTAAAAAGAAAAAAAGAAGGAAAGGAAAAAGGAGCCTGTGTGCCAGCAGCATGGACCTCAGCTAGAAGCTGGAACGGGCAGGCTGTCCTGTAGGGATTCCAGAGGATGACCCCGGGGGCAGGGGCCTGGCCTCGTGGCGAGGGCGCCCTGCAACCCGGGACAGCGCCACGGCCCTACCTGCCCTGGCCGCCGGGAGCACTGGCCGCCGAGCCTCACCTGACCGTCCTCTCCAGGCGACCAGCTCTGCCCTCCCGCTGGAGTTAAGCACCTGCACAACCGAACAGACGAAAGTAACGAGCTGAGCATCAGTCTACTGAATAGTGACACTGTTCACTTAAAACATTTTTTAAGTTTTTATTACTATTTTCTTAATTACATAAGCAGTACATGATCATTGCAGAAAAATTAGAAAAGAGAGATAAATAAAAAAGGGGGAAAAAGGTTATGTACATATATATATATATATATACATATATGAAGTCTCATCACCCAGTACAACCACTGTTAACGTTTAGGAATATATCCCTCCAGATGTTTTCCCACAAGAATATGCATATTAACATTTCAGCAAAAATAATGTCATAGCATGATAACAGCATCCCACAGTATAGTGTTTTATGCCCCGCTTATTTCCCTAAGGACTAGTGTACTTCCATAGCTGCCATCTAGGACTTCACTTTTACAGACCACATATCATACCTTTGTATAAATTTACTGGACCGTAGTTCATCAGTTCTGTTATTAGACTTTTAGATGTGGTTTATGACTTTTATCATTACAAATAATACTATGATGAACGTGTGAGGAGATGAATGTTGCAACTTGTCAAGTTACTTCCTTAAGAAAAGTTCTAGAAGTTGAATTGTTGGTTAAAAGTTACACAGCTTTCCAAGGATTCTGATAGCTGTCTGTAGTTTCATCTTTAAATGGAAAGGAAAACAGATTAAAATCAGAAAGATAAAAATCATTCAACAGTTTTAAATTAATAACCTTCATAAAGATCTGAAATATTAAATGATAACACTCATAGAAGTATTTCAACTAGGGCCTTTTTGTTAAACCATTCACACACACATAAAGTTAGTGGATTTAAGTGAGAGTCAAATCCACAAATCAACAAATAACAAATGTTAAATCGACAAATAAGAGGACTTCCTAAATTACAGGCAATGACATTACAATATTACCTTCTATTAATACTTCTTGGGGACTAAAAAATAATATTGAGTTATTGAAACGCTACTGAAATAGCGTCTTTATTTTTAACATTTATTTTATATGAATTATTTATATTTTTAATGTTTTAATAATGGTTGATTTCTTGACTTTTATCTAATATATTATAAGCTCACTGAAGCCAAAAATGACATTCTGTATATCTCTATAACACTAGCAATCAAGGCCTAGCATATGGAAGGCATTCAATAAATGCTTGCTTTATATACATGATTAACAAAATTAATTAGACTTTTTTATAAACTAAATCAGTTTGGGGATTTTGTAACTACGTTGGCAGAAATTCTGTGTTTAAAATGCATATGGGAATTTTCTTGTGTTTAATTTGTTCACATGCATTTTATATTAAAATTTCAAGTAACATACAAAGTAATACTAATTAAGATAAACCAGTATTTATTTGTAATTCTGATAAGGTTTTTAAAGTGTATTCTGAATTTACAATCTGTCAAATAGAAGATGTTTTCAATAAAGAAAAACTTAAGAGTGATTTCTGAATTATATGAAAGATGGTTTAGTATCATATTTCAAATTATTTCAGAAAGAAATTAAGACTCTGCCATGAGATTAATTTATAAATCATAGGTGCCCTTTAAATCAAGATCAGCTTTTGTTATGCAGGTAAAGATGTTGCTTTTCTTACATTTGACTTAAAAAATGGTGCCTTTTTTAAAAATACTTTGATAATCTTTGAACCTTACATGTATAAAATGTTTTTAGTCTGTTTTCATTGTTTTCTATGTGAATGAAAAAATTTTTGACTAGGCCTAGTTCTTGATAATACAATCAATCCTAACCTCTGTTACTTCTGACTTATAGGGTATCTTTGTTACTAGGGTTCAGCCTGATGGACCAGCATCCAACCTGCTGCAGCCTGGTGATAAGATCCTTCAGGTAAGAGAGATAAAAAGCACTGCTTTCAAATGCCACATTAGAACAAATACGTAACCGTGTTATTACGTCGAGGGACGTGAATTAAATGACTGGCAATAAGTTCTTTTCACATTTCTTATTTGCGTTTATGTGGGAGCAAAGGGTTGAGAGGAAAGTCAGAAACAAATTCAATCTGATATAATTCTACAAATTCCAGTAAATACTGGAATGCCAAATGGCACATGGTAGATATTCTGCATCTTTTTGCTTCTGTGACTAGTGTTATTTGGTGATATAAAAAGAATTGAAATGTATAAGAATCTATGAATCGCTATCAAGTATATGTAAGAGCAGTGAAGTACTGAAATAGGACATCTGTGAAATAGGATATTTAATTTCTTAACAGTAAGCTTATTACTGTTTGACTACTGTAAAGTGCGTGGTTATATCTCCCTACACCCCCCTTCTCAGATACTTCAACAAAAGTTTAACTATATATAAGGTAACTTATTAAAATGTACTGTCTGATGGAAAGGACACTTTCTCTAACCTAAAGTTCTGTATAACAGAAATGGGTCACTCAGCTCTGGAGATCTTCTATCTTTTATTTACCGAACACCTTCAAAAAGTTCTAGAGAAGTGGAAACCCTAGATTACTGTATATACATATATTTATATATACATCACAAATATAGCATTAATATTTTTTTGTCAGAAATACTTAAAACTAGCAAGATCCTGAAAACTCGAGTTTTCAAAAATGATAATTCTCCGAAGACCATGGGTTGCTGGAACCCATAACAATGTCCACAGTAGAAATAGCATCCAACAGGTTTGAGTCCACTCCATGCAGGCAGAAGACCAAGCCAGCAGTTAATCTTTAGAGTTAAAATATTGAAACAAGAAAGACACAAAATAATCTAAATTTATTTTTACCATTTGTTATGGAAGTTCTATATAATTTTATTTCCTAAGTAGCCCTTTGATCTTAAGCATTTTATATCATGCCTATGGTCCTCATAAGTGTTATGTGTAAAATGAACTGTGGTTTATATTATATCTGACATCCCCTCATCTTAAAAATTCAACTATTCAATAATTTTATAAATTTCCATGAAAAGGCCAAGAGTAAACTAACAATGTAATTCCCTAACAGTAAATGCTGCTGTTTAGCAAAGGAAATGGCTAGTTTTTTCCTCTACTGAATTTCAAAGAAATGATTTTGAATTTCTGAGTCTTAGAAAAAAAATGTAGCCAGCTAATCTCAGATCTCTGATCTATCTGAATTCTATGCCAGTTAGAGAAGTCTTCCATAGCTTGAGACAAGGTTGGGAGTTGCCCTCATCCATGACACAGGTAGCAAAAGAAAGATTTTTCTCTCTGGATTCAGAAAAAATATATCTAAATATAGATATTTGTTACACATGTTAAAATGTTATATATCTGGAGACAGGTGATAGATGACAGATGATAGATGTTAGATAGATAGATAGATAGATAGATAGATAGATAGATAGACAATCAGTTTAGATGAATACAGATAATCCTGCAGAAAGGAAATGAGAATTCAGTTAGTGCGTATTTGCAGGATTAAAATACTTTTCTGGCTGGGCCGTTCTAGGATTATATGTGGGGACATGAGGGTTGAGTATTTCTAGTCCCTAAGAGATATACAGACACAGCAATTCTGAATGCAAGAAGTAGGAAGGAATGATAAACCGAATCAGCTAAAAGCCACAAATCTGCAGAAGAGCTGCACCTGGGTTGGCTCTTCTCTTCACAAATGACTGTGAAAAACATAACATTTTATTTTTGCTCTAGACTCATTTGCATCTAGTACAATAAAATCAAAGTCCATTTTCAGCAAAATAAAAATGCACATACAACCTAAGCAAATGAATTACTATATTCGCAGTTTCACTTACACTAGTTAAAAAGCACAAGTGGCAATATACTTTCTGAAAGAGGTAAGAATGGCTAATTCTAAACTGAAATCATTGCCAGCATCAGATGCTAAAAGGGCAGATTATATTTCTGTCTCCTTATAACACTACTGGCTCTTTGTTTAAAGAATAATGGAAAAAATTAGTTATCTCTCATTTAGAAAATCCTTAAAATATGTCCTCCCTGGAGCAAATTTATTGACAAGCCTTTATGACAATGTAACAGCCTAGAAAATAAAGGTAAAGGAACAAAGAAATAAACAAATGAACAACAACAACAAAAACAATGAATGAGCCTAAGCGATGGCAGTTATTGGGTTTGATGTAACCCAAAAGCAAATAGCAGAAGAGACACTAAATAGCAAAAAAGACATATCTTTCCCAAATCTCCCCCAAACCCTAAATTTATTATAGAAGAGCTGTCTCTTTCTTTGTCTATAACTCTTTTCATCCATTACTCTCTTCTTATTCTGTTATGGGATCATGCACTTGTTATTGGAATTACATAAAGAGGTGTGCATTAAGAGACTATCTTAATTAATGTTAATATTTCTGTCATTTTACTGTTCATTTTCCCAGAATAAATACACTGTAATCAATGAACATATCCAAGTGACCTACTGTGTTTAGTGAGTTATATAGCTGTAGGACCCTGTGGATGAGGAGCTAGCACCATGCTGGGAGAACCGATACTTCCCAACCTCACCCTCCTCCTCCTCCTCCATAAAGTCAAATATACAGGAGTGAGAGAGAACAAGTGAAAACACATGCATTATTTTTTTTTAAATGTTATTAGATTGAACCATCTGAATTTGCCAATATTTGACCATTTCTGAATATTAATTTCGTTGGCTTTACATCACAGTTTCTTTTTTGTAATGTTCTTTCCAGTTAAAAATAAAAATCAATCTAATTTATTACACATTTTAAATTCAAAATATATTAAAATACAGAAAATCCATTAATTTTAGTTACTCTGTTGAAAAGATGAATAGACTGAAAAAAAAGAATATATCATACTTGATAGTTAATGTGGTTCACAGTCATAGTCTGAGGCTCATTTTTAAGTATATTACATAATATATTACATACTATATATATATAAGTATAATACTCTATTATATCACTGTAGTCAAACCTTATCCTTTTCATTTACCTTCCCACCTGCTTCCCCAGATAGGAGCCTCACTTTGGCAGAAGAAGAGAAAATAATTTATAGATATTTATTAACCACATCCAAGTTTTACCAGTTGTCAAAACAGAATTTTCTCATATAAAGTATACTAATATGATACCTAATTGAAGATTATTTCATAGTCTCTTCTACCATACTATAATTTTAAGGCCCAGAATGTGAGAAAAATGTTTAGACTTCCCAAAAGCATAAATGAAATAGCCATGGATGCCTGAACCTACCGTATACAGATACCCAGTGCTATGTCTGTATCTGACCCGGAGATCAAACCCTCCTTGCCTGAATGGAAGCCGTACATGTCTTTGAATGACCAGGAGGCATGGTTCACTGCTAACAGTATATCTTACTTAGCTAAAGCTTATTTCTTCAATAGCCTCAAAGCAAAGTGCCTCTGAGAAGTCATAATTAATGTCACAAAGTCCATGCACTAAATTTCATGACTTTTGCTCATAAGAAAGGCTTTATTTCATACTTGGAATCTTGTACCTAGCTTTCCAGACCACCAAGGGGAAAGCCTCTGGATCCAGGCACAGAGCCGGAAGCAGGAAGTCAGAGTTGGCAGCTTCATGGTCTGGGAAGAGAAAAACTTCTTTTAACAAAAACAAAATTCAAAGAGCACAGCAGAGTCATTCAGTATAGACTCTATAGTGTTTCCCAAGAACATCCCTTATGATGTCGTTTTTTAAAGAGTTCCTTAGTCAAAGAAGTTTCAGAGCCACCTCAGACTCTATCCCTTGTTTTAGGATTTCACAATGTATCAAGCATTTCAGAACCTAAGAAATCTTACAAATGTATATGTCCCAAACATATTTGACCATACAGCCCTCTTTACCAACAACATCCATTAACTACCTCCACAGAACACACTGTGGGAAATGTCTCTTATAGAAGCATCTAACTGGGCCCACAGCTTTATCCCACGGTGTTCATGTTCATAATTATCATCATGAGTCATTCAGAATGGGTTAGAGTATATTCGTGTCTCTGAATTTTTAAAAATTTATCCCAAAAAAGGCTACCAAAAAAAGTAGAGTGAGAAATTTTCATTATGGTTAAAATGAAGTGTGGGACCCTTCAAAAAATAAACTTAAGCTGTTGAAACTTCACTAAAGCATTCCCAGCAAGGTCAAATGAGTTGATGCTTTACGTTAGCTGATCTTAGGAGGTGGCTGAAAATGAAAAACATCAGAGAGGTTGGAGGAAAAGTGGGGCAGAGGGGTCAGTAATCATATAATTCTTAATGTTCAGGGAAATTATTGTTTTTAATAAGACATTTAAAGAATGAGATTTTTTAATACAATTTAATTAGAAGACAACAATAATTTTCACAAATGTGTATGGCTTCATATGCCAGAGTTTCACCGCATATCTTATTTAATTTATGAAGTTCAGTACAGTCAACTAATAAAAGATTGAGTAAACACACATTGCAAAGCAAAAGGTAACATTCTACATAATAAGTAAAAACTGGAAAACCAATAAAAGCAAGTTAAGTTTCTTAGACTGGCTCTAACTTCCATAAATTGGCTGAAATAAAAATAACAATTAACACCTCTATGGTGTCATTTATATCATGCAACAACCCTGCAAGGTATCTACTGTTGACAGAGGCTAAATGACTTATTTGAGCTTCTTCCGTTTATACAAAACTGATTCTACTGGAACAGACTTTACTGAAAGCATCATATTCATCACATTTTCTATTTGTATATTTGGAAAATATATATCAAATGCCACAGTGTACAGAGTATTGGGCCAAGCGGTGTAATATGTAATAAGGAGTGTAACTAAGTCCCTGGGTTTACACAGCCTAGGCTAGGAAGTAGATGTGCTCAAAATCACCTGAGCAAAAAATGAAAGAGGAAGAGAGGAAAGAAGGTGACTTTAAGCACTTAATAAAATCAACTTCTCGCCTGTCTTAAGAGCAAATGCTCTACCCAACAGAGACCAACATGGCTACACAAGCCCCCTGAAAATGAGAGATTGAATTTTGCAGTTCTGCTCATTTTGCAAGTTTTTTTTTAAAGATTTTATTTATTTATTCATGAGAGACACAAAGAGCGAGGTAGAGACACAGGCAGAGGGAGAAGCAGGCTCCATGCAGGGAGCCCAACAAGGGACTCTATCTCAGATCCCAGGATCATGCCCTGAGCCAAAGGCAGACGCCCAACCACTGAGCCACCCAGGCATCCCCATTTTGTAGTTTTTTTTTTTTTTTAAGATTTTATTTATTTATTCATGAGGGACACAGAGACAGAGAGAGAGGCAGAGACACAGGCAGAGGGAGAAGCAGGCTCCATGCAGGGAGCCCGACGTGGGACTCCATCCCGGGGCTCCAGGATCAGGCCCTGGGCTGAAGACGGCGCTAAACCGCTGAGCCACCGGGGCTGCCCCATTTTGTAGTTTTTATTTCTTTTAAAAGAAATAAAGTATAGCTTGTTAGGGAACTGCTCTGCAAAGGAACGTAGGGAATTCATTTGTTAGAGAGGTTCCTTCAGCATGTTTGAAAAGAAGAAAACAGGCTTCTAAAATCAAAGCGATTGAATAAGTAAACGTGCCTTCAGGATCGCTACGTATTATTAGTTCCATGCCCAAATTCCTAAACAAATAATTGACAAAGTCTTTAGATGCATCTCTGGTAGCCAGCCATGTCTTTTTTGAGCCAGACTTCATGAAACATTCAAGCTGCAATATGTGTGTGCACTTAAGATAGAAGAGAAATCCTTATCTATGTTTGAGTCTATGAAGATTTTTTTAATACTGCAGTAAAAGCCATTAAGACTTCAAATTCTCTCACATTTAAAAAATGAGATGCAGATGGGAACTCTCCAAGAATTTTGAGATATGTGGCTCAGATTTTTGATAGAAAGGAAAATTTTTCAAATGACTTGGCAGAAGGTCAATGTGGTATCAATTATGCAGCATATTCAGCTCCAAATAATGCCAATATTTAGTGATAGAGTGCTCTATCAGATTAAAATTCTGAAGTGAGAACAAATTCCAGGTAGCAATGTGAAACATAATTATGATTATTTAAGATTCCTGCTGTTCCTCGTAATGTCTCGCTGTTGAGATTAAACACCATGAAGGCTTGCCCTTGTAGCTCTGCCACGGTTGCTGTATTTTTTAGTTTTCCCTCATTCCAAGAGCTATAGGCCTTCAGAGATATTACTGTACTAACGTATATCCAGTGTACAAAATACATGTGGACTCCCGCTTTAAATGTTTGTCCCTGAGGGTTTCAATCAACCAATAATCAGACACCTAAGTCCCTAATATCATTTTGTTTTTAATTCTGAAATACTGTCCTTCTTATTGCATAATACCACCAGCCTTGTGGCCAGGGCTTCTTAGCAATTAGTTTTTAAATTTAGAGCTTTGAATAATAAGGATACAACAAAATTCCTGGGAGAATTACAGCATCCTCTGTAGAATTTCTGTAGTATAAACATCCAAAATTTATGCATTTAACAAAACATTTACGAGAAGGAAATCAAAGATAAATCTTGGAAGGAGCAAGAGGATGAAATCGAGAAACCAAGTAGACTTTACAGTAAATTGATGAGCCATGATTGCAAAGCTCTACTTTTCGCTGTAATTGTAAATATGATATTCATTAACCCTCCATCTTTCCAACTCTAAATCATGCAAAAGGACAATTAAAAAGCATCTTATGGCACTGATGTCAAGTGCAATTTTAAAAAGGCAGGATATCTTCTAGAAACAATATCAAGATTATACAGTAAAAAGGTTCCTTTATATTTTCAAATGAGCTAAAGCCAGAAACCCATTAATTATATATTCTTGAAGCATAAGATTTTCAGAATATCTTTTCTTTCCTCAATTTTTTTCTTATTAACTTCATTTTAACTTAATACACTATTTCATTTATTTCTCATTTTTCATGAAATTACTGTTTCCTCTAAAGTGCACACATTTTATTATAATCCACAATAGACTGTGTTTATATAAAACATGTATGTGACCAACTGTGACAATGTATTTTAAAATTTCATTAACTTAGCATTGATTCTTCAAATCATTTCTTGCACTCATATTACACATATATTCAAAATATCAAATGCACAAATGTAGATTATATGCATTTACTTTTCAAAGCATCATTGGATTAATCCCCTGCAATCAATATCGCCGAGTAGGGGACTTTACTTTCTCAGCCCTTTTTCTGTTCACACACATAAGACAACCACAAAACATTACTAGCTGAAATATTAGGATTCTTCTCAGGTTCATTTTAATTGGAAAAGCCCGACACCAACGTAGTCACATAATTTTCTGATTTCCTGTCCGAACTGCCCACGATGTTAGCCAGAGAGCCAGATTCATTTTAACAAATACAATATAAATTCCCTTTGCTCTTCAGTACTAAGAGTGGAAGGAAAAGCTTCTCTCGAACTGAGATTCTATCTTCTTTCATTCAAACACCTCCTTCCAACCCCTTCCGTCCTGGTTTTGCCAGACATTGGGCCTAACATAATGTTCCATATCAAGAAATGGCTCAATTCATATTAAAAGCTGAATTCCTTTTGGGCATCTGGGTGGCTTAGTTGGGTACACGTCTGCCTTCAGCCCAGGTCATGATCCCAGTGTCCTGGGGTCGAGCCCTGCATCGGGCTCCCTGCTCAGTGGGGAGCCTGCTTCTCCCTCTGCCTCTCCCTCTGCTGCTCCCCCTGCTTGTGCTCTCTCACTCTGTGTAAGATAAAATCTTTTTTAAAAAATTGGATTCTCTTAATGAACCTAAAACATTCATTAACAACTTCACAACATCCAATGAAACAAATGATGTGCCAAGTTACTAAGCTGACTTCTGTAATATAAATTCCTACCCAGTCATTAGCTCTGGGAGCCTGGATCTTTCCTATACTGTGACCGGTCCTCACATTTTCATCTTCAAAAAAAAAAAAAAAAATAGGGTTCACTAGACAAGAAAGTTCCTTCCTCTGACATTTTGTCCTTCTATTCTTGTGATCTAATGAAAATTCAAGAAGGCAATAGTGAAAGTAATATTAATAGTAGTAGGAAACATTTGATTGGTTTGCAGTGTGCCAGGCCTAAGCACTTGACATATATTAACCCATTTAATCTTAAATAGACTCTCTAAAATAATGAGCTTTCTGATCTTTCAGAGTTCTCCTGGTATTTTGTTTTTTGTTTTTGGGTGAGGTTTTTTTTTTTTTTTTTTTTTTGAGATTTTATTTATTTATTCATGAGAGACACACACAGAGAGAGGGAGAGAGAGAGGCAGAGACACAGGCAGAGGGAGAAGCAGGCTCCCTGCAGGAAGCCTGATGTGGGACTCGATCCCAGGACCCTGGATCACGCTCTGAGCCGAAGGTGGATGCTCAACTGCTGAGCCACCCAGGGGCCCCCTTTCTGGTATTTCGAAGCCACTCCCAGGCAGCCTCTCGTGGTGGCATCTTAAATAGGCCTCTTGAGGTTCCCCCAAAGCTCTGGTTTTAGATCCAAAATATTTCTGGAGACTAAAATTACAGGTAGAGTCCTACTGTTTATTTGCCTCAGTGATCTAAGTCATCAATCTGCTTATTTCCTTCTGGGAAGTCAGCTCTGTACCTGAACTTCCAACTATATAACTCTCATTTGTCACTTACAAAGCATGGAAACTAGAAGCTGATGGTTTAAAGTGATGTTAAAAGCTCGTCTCTTTGAGGGCTCTTTCTAGCCCTGGATCAGAACCCGGACTGTGGTTCAGAACATCTTGAAGCCTGTTTTATTGGAAACAGCCCCAGATACAAGGCCCGACTTCATCCAGCTGTGCCCTTTCCCTGCTTTTTTGCCCTCTGTGCTGCAGAAAGCTGGGATTCACTGGGGCCACTGGAAAAGACTTAATTCCCTTGGATTTCCTGCTGCTTTTGTGAGCACAGTACCTTGATCCCCTTCAGGACCACTCTTCCCAGTTAGCCTTCCACCTGCATCTCCCCGGAACCCAGCCGTCCTGTTCTTTCCTCTCTATGCATTTGTCCCACAAATATCCCTGCTCTTCGGTTCAGCCATTAGACTGGAGCCAGCCTTCTACCGTCTTCTGGCAGGAAGAGTTAAGCTCTGCTTCCTCTTCCCCGTCCCCTTCCCCTCCCTTACGTCAGAGTTTCCTAGCTGTGCAGGGCAACCAACCGCAAACACCACCTCCCAGCTTTGCTCTGCATGTCCCAAGTTGCCACCCCGTCCCAATCCCCTGGTGAGATTTCCTTTCCTTCTACAGTGCTCCCTTTTACATGTATTTTCTGACAAATCCCTCCGCATTCTGTGTGGTGAATACCAAACTGCAGTAAAACCTAACCTCTGTCGCTTACGCTGCCACCCTGACCTCCTTCCTGAACTCGTGTCTTGTTTCTAAATATATGATCAACAGTTCCCTTTGCATCCATTGCCATGGCCTCAGACTCGATGCCTTCCCAACTGAGCTGTTCCTTCATTTCTATTTTCTCCTAATGGCATCACAGTCTGATTCTTGTTTGTTTCTTATACCCTTGTTCAATTAAATGCCACATTTATAGATTCTACCCTAAAAGTTTTCTTTTTTAATCCATTTCCTCTCAAGTTTCCTGGCACTGTCCTAGCAGATAGCCTGACTTAAGCTTTCCACTTTTGAGAGAGAAAGCTCACATATGGCTACAAGAACCCAATTAAGCCAGAGTTAACACTATAATAAGAATGAGAGATTCAGCGTTTCTGGAGATTCTAATTTAGGACTAAATGTTATTTCTACCAGTATTTTTGGAATGACTTAAGTTAATCCCTGATAGGAATCTGAATGAGAATTAAGGTTTTGCAGCCACCATAAAAAACAAATTATGTCAGGAGGTGATACAGCAACAGTTTTAAGGGGAAAATGTTCATTATTTTGTCATAATCAATGAAATGTCAGTTCAAATCAATGGAAGCAATTGTGGTCCTATTATTTCAGTGAAGTATTGAAAAAAATTGTAAGAAGGAATCTTCTGGTATCAGATTTTTCAGCCCTGGTTGTGTAGCCTCAGGCGGCCTGGCCTCTCTGAAGTGTATCGCTTTCACTTACAAAATAACAGGATTAGCCTGGATCGCACTTGCACTCGCTCCTATTCTCTTACTCTCCTATTACCTCTTTCTCTGTCTCCAGAAAAGTTCTGTCAGAGGAAGGAACTTTCTGGGCTATCTCTCTTCATTTTGAAGAAATGAATCCACAAACTCTCCCCACCTCCTAGCAAGCCCCACCACATTAGCTAACTTTTATGGTCGTTTCCTATTCTAAGGCCTAGGGTCTAAATTCACTGGTATTTTTACTCTTAAATTCTTCTAAAAATGTTTGCATACCTAGATCATCTTAAAACTCTTTTCCCTGCATGGATTGTTGAAGAACTTACTTGAAAGAGCCAACTGTTCACATGTGTAGGGCTGGAAGGGACTCCAGGATTGAGTGAGACAAGGATGGTGGTCCCCCGCCAATCACACTCTTGCGAGGTGCGAGTATGGGGCAAACTCTTGTTGTTCACTTCAGAGAAACAGCTTCCCTCTTCCCTTTTCCTTCCACTGAGCTACCCTAGTACTTCATTTATCTCTTCTGACGTTAATTCAATTCAGCAATTGCTGAGTGCCTACTACAGGTAAGGCATTTTCTATGTTATTTTTAATTACATCCATGGCTAATTTCCCCTTCTGGATGGTCACCTCTTTGATGGGAGCCTCCTCTTATTATTTCTTATCCCCAGTGCCAAGCACAGTGCCTTGGGCACAATTAACACATAGCAGACATTTTTGATTGAAAAATAAATAAATAATAGTGGAAGTGGAGCACACCTTTTTGAAAACCTTTTGATAGAAGTATTCAAAATTAACAACTATGACTAATTTGCTATCTGGGTTCTGTGCCACTTACGCCCTTAAAATTGATATTATTTTTGAGACTGACAGTCCCTAAAACCAGGAATGGTGAAGTCTAATGAAGGACAATATACCATTTGTGGCCTCCAAATCCTAGAACATTCCTTTTCCCTGAAACACTAAGCTACTGAAATTCAAACCTGAAAATTCCTGGTGGGTTGTGAGTGCAATGCAGTTCTAGGTTTTGAGTCTTCTGAGTCTTTTGAGCAATCTGGGTGCTCACAGAGTGATTAGTGAGGACATTCAAGAACTCCATTATTAAAGTTGGATTCAGGCGCCCCTGGCTGGCTCAGTCAGTAGAGCATATGCAACCCGTGATCTCAGGGCTGTGAGTTCCAGCCCGACACTGGGTATCCAGCTTACTTAAAACAAGTGAGTAAATAAAGTTAAATTTAATTCATAATTCAGGTATGTCTTTTGGTCAAACTGAAGGCATTAAGGTAGTTAGTATATTCCTCAAAAATACGGTGGAATAAGCATACATTTCACCTGCTATTTTGCTATTTTCCTGATGTCAGATACAGATTGAGAATAAAAAGAAGAATATACCATATGCTGTGTTCTCTATCCCACATCATCGTCCCACCAGAAATAACATCACATGGACACAGTTGTCTGGTTTTAATTGTAACTTATGCAAAAAATTGGGGCTGAAGTTCTATCCAACTACTGAAACAGCCAATGCCAACTTTCATAGGCATTTCCAATAATTAAATGTTATTATAGATATTAAAGGAGGTATATATGTATGTATATATACATACATATATATGTATATATAGATAGAGAAGGGAGGGAGAGAGAGAGAAGGAGATTCTTCAATTCAAACAAATGTATGCTTCTAGCTATATGGCTTTTCATGGATTTACCTTTCTATGTCCTAGGATTTTCCTTGTTAGATGTACTGTGGTTTAAGAAATGCAATATTTTAGGACCTTCTTTTTTCATCATACCATTAGCCAACCCATTTTAACAAACTAGTGATAAAATATAATGTATCAAGATGACTTTCACTTAAATTATAAAGTCTATACAGTACTGATGGAGATCTGTTTTAAATTCTAAAAAGCCAAAGGCAGTGAAATATCTTGAGCATTTGAAATATTAATCATATTTTAAGAAAGAATTAAAAAAGGCAATGAGTTCCCGAAATTAGTATCCATCAACTGAAAACTGAAAATGTCAACCGATTAACCAGCTCTATTGTCTGTACTTTGCCAAGTAGTCAATTTAGCTGACTCTTCCAAATCAACTGATTCCCAGATGCCAGGAAAACAGTTACATAATTGTTAGTCATTAAGTTTCCAAGAATTATTCCTACCAAGTTTCAATAAGATCATGGTTTTCTTTTGGCCTTCATGACAGGGAAGGTTTATGGGATCCACTTCTCTGTATATTCATAATAAAAATCATTCCAATCAAGAGAATCTGTAATTTAATGTAGAAAAAAATGAGCACTCATAATAGAGAAGCATGTAAATGTCAAATTATAACCAGCCGAAACCCCAACATTGTAACCTTAGGCTAATTATGTCTAAAGTGGATATCGAAGGCATAGATTGATCATTCTTGACTAGAAGATGGCAGGCATTTTCACTCTTACTAATGTCACACTGTGTGCTTTACCTCTGAGGGATGGATCTCTTAGGCGTATTGGATGCCATTGAGAACCACCTGAATACATAATGAATATACTTGCATTTAGCAATAGGGGAAATAAAATAATCTCCTTAATATAAAAATGTATTAACTTAGAACTTTTCAGTGAGTAAAAATAAGATTTAATAAGACTGTAAGAGTGTAATTATGTGTGTCATGAGTGCAATATCTGACCTTGCTGAAGGGATTCGCCTATCAGTAATTCCAGAGCAAGAAGGCAGTGGTCCTGTGGACACTTCCAAACATCTCAACTAAGTACCTGCAAAAACAAAACAGATCAAAAGACCAACCACAGAACAAGGACGGTATTTCAAATGTACCCATCTGTTATCCACCAGTGTGTCTCCATGGTTAGAACAGTGGCGAGGGCAGCCTTAGATAGGACATACTAGATGCTTGATAAATATTTGTCGAATCAATAAACGGAATCAGAGCTGGGTGAAATTGATTGTTTCCATAGTTCCCATTCTACTGTGAATTTTAAAAACTGATAGTTTTTGGTTCCTCAATATTCCCTTGAATCTTATGATTAGAAACAATGGTGAGGTGACAAACAAGTATCTTGCATTGATTGCCCTGTTTTGTTTGTGTGTTCACAGGCAAATGGACATAGTTTTGTACATATGGAACATGAAAAAGCTGTATTACTACTGAAGAGTTTCCAGAATACAGTAGACCTAGTTATTCAACGTGAGCTTACTGTCTAAATATTTTTTATAAATAGTGAAGATACGTCTAGCCAGACCTAATGTTCAAAAATAAATTTATACATAGAAACAAATTTTGCCAATTGCTGGACCAATGGCAAACATTAGTGCCAAATGTATAATACTATATGTTAGCACTGATCATCCTTAAAAATGTTAACTATATAAATATGATGTTCATGTGGTTATGTATTAGTTTTAATTGTCAGCCTCTGGCTGTGCATTGGTGCAGTTTTGTTTTTGTTTTTGTTTTTGTTTTTTTTTAATCAAATAAGTTTCTTCTCGAAGTGGATTTCATATAATTTCGGAGCACGGAAGCACATACAAGCTCTTTACGAATTCTGCTCTCCATCAGAAACACTGCCTCAAAGTTGTATATGCCTTTATATAGAAAATACGAATATAAAGAATTGTAATTCCCATAAAATATTTCTAGCACAGGTATATGTTGGCATATATACAAAAAGAATATAGAGAAAACAATATTTTCATAAACTAAACATCTCGGATTGAGAAAGAAACTATATCTTAAAATAAGACTTTACTATATTGAATCTTTTTCAATAAAAATTACATGATAATGCCTTATGAAAGTAACTGTACATATGGTATAAAGTGTTTATACTTGGTTCCATATTCATTTGCTAAATTCTCATTAACACAGAGTGAAATATTTCATAAATTAGCCATTTATCTCTGGGACCGGAATAAAAATAGGACAAATTAATTTGTTCAATGCCTTTAGCTAATTATAATACACACAGAATTAAGAAACAGACTAAAGGTCATTATAGATAAATCCTTTTCACCACAAATTTATGCAGTGAATGATGGGTGGCAGGAAAGATATTGCTTTATTTCTTTCAAGTTTATGTTGATTATAAACTGTAGCCCCTGTGCTTTCCTTACTTGTAAATGTGGAATTTATTTGTGTGTTGCTTTATCTAATTTGCTACTTTTAAATAATTTAAAATGAGTTTTGGAGATTGATAAAATTTATCATTAAGAAAGACCGCTGTTAGAAAGTTATGGTGGATGATTAAAAAACTTTGGTATTTAAATATGAAACTTCAAATATAATTTCTCAGAGCTGTGGTCCCACTGTATTTATTAATGTCAGTGCCTGTTTTTGTGGGCTAAAATAGGGAAAATACTTTTTTTCCAAAAAAGTTTCAAAGTATACAATCCTGGGTTCTGTCTCACTGGAAAGACAAGCATAGTCGATACAGAATTCGTTATTTTTACATTAGAATTGTTTTCCTCTATAGATGATCAAAATCCATTTTATAATCCTTTAAAATATTTCTTTTATATATTAGTCATTAATTTGATTAAAATATTAATTTGGAATTTCAGAATAATTTCCCAGAGTTGGGTGTATGCATGCATGCTCTCTCATATTTCCACATAGCTCATTATATACATATATATACACATATATATACATATATGTGTGTATATATATATATGTATAAAATGAATTTAGTTTACATGCTAGTGTTTCAAGTATTCTATTAGGATTTTCACAATAGTATCATGTATTGATGTCACCAAAGCTCTGAGAGTAATATTTGTAAGTTAACTGTTTTATGGGGACATTGAAAATACTGTATTTTTGTAGGGTCTATTAAAATGAGTGTCACTTATTAGAAGTACAGTGGTATTTTTTGGCAATAGAATTTGTCACTTGAAGGCAAATGATACTTCACTTTATAGATGATGCACTAATTTTGATGTTGCTTTACGTCAGGGTGACATTATACCATGATTTTATAGGGTTTGACATTTAGCAAATGATTAAATGATTGGCCTATTTAATATGTTTCCCAGAAGTAACTTTTAAATGCATTTTAATATACCGACAGTTTCTGATGAGAAATGTCTTTCAGAGCCTAATTTTCTTTGTCAAAAACTCACACCAAACCACGGTACCACCGCTTCCAGCTGCTATGATAGGATGATCGTCATTAATCCAGATAGAGACCCCCACTGGCCTCACCAGATCACTGAAAGGAAAAACAAACTCATGGGTGTAGTTTGGTGGTCAGTGAAGCATCTCAAGCCGTCCCATCAGTTTTGTTTAATCTTTCATGGGAGAGGTAGAAGAAGAGCCACATATAGGACTTCCCAAGTCTCTTATGTCAGGTTTCCACATCAAACCCAGGGCTTCAGGAGATGCTTCTGAGGCACAGAGCTAAAAGGATCATAGTAATCACCGCTGCCACTCCTGGTGTGACAACGTTGTCCTGGGCCAGTATTTTAACCCTTCCTGTTGTACAGGAAATGAGAGAAAGAGAAAAGGGATTCCTGACCAACTGGAAAAGAAATGTGATGTGCCAAAGCACTTCACGGTCCATTGTACTGCTATGCTGCAGACTGAGAAGAGGCAGGTAATAATGAAAAAAGGCTTTTTTTTGTTTTTGTTTTTAGATTGAAAAAAATCACTAATTACTTAAGGGGGTTAAAAAAAATCTAATTTATTCCACAGATGACTAAAACCAAAAATACATTAATTTCTGAGTATTGACTTTTGGAGAAATGTGTTCTATTACCTGAAATTGGAATCTGGTGCATGTTAACAACAACAAAAAAAAAGTTAAAGTTATGCCTTTTTAAAAAAGAAAATCGACAACAACGAAGAATGAAGGAGTGAATTCATGATGACTCCAATAGACTCACCTCTTGGTATTTGATTTTTATTGAGATCTTTTCTACTGAGGAAGCTGTCTATATCTAGCGGATCAATAAGACAGAATGATGAGGAATGGAAAACACGATGGTGGAAAGAACAAGCACTGAAAAGTATTGGTAGAGTTCCTGCAGATTTTGAAAGCCAAGTAGACATGCGTGGACCATTTTTAAAACGATTTACCTGACTTATAATACACTGCCTCAAAGGTTCTCTCTTATGATACTTCCCATCTTCCAGACAAGTCACCAAATACAGTAAATTTAAAACATAACTGTACATTTGACAAGGAATACTCAAAATCAGTATAATGTGCTGATATTTACAACATGCTAATTTATTGCTCACTGAAACCTATAAAATACATGCGTCCCGGGTTAATCAAAACTGTTGATTATGTAAACATCAAACAATCCCAGTTGTTTCTGGGTCTTAGATTGGATTACGACTTGTAAGATGAAAAGTAGTTTTAGTGAGGATGGCAAATCAGCATCAATTTGTTTTTAATTTTAAAGACGATTGTACACATATTACTAATATGATTCCTTATTTTAAAAGTAGGACCTATTTTAGCAGGTGAACTAAAGAGTCTATTTAGACAGAGGAAAATAAAGAGATTAGATTTATACATTCAAATATGAAGTGAAAAGTATTTGAATTTGCCAAAATGATTAGATGAAGGGAGCCAGAAAAACACTTTACTGTAAATCATAAAATCTTATTTAATATCTTCACCAAAATTTAAAAATTTGGAAGACATAGTGTGTTCGTCAACTTGTCTTTTCATTGGCTCTTAATACTGTCCTCCATCGATTTCTGGCCCGTCATCGGCACACACATCATGTGTATGTTGTTATCAAGAGGCAAGAATACAACATAACCAGGAAGAGAGGCACATTGGTAAAGGACTATCACTCCGAGCCTTTGATATATTCAATCAGGCACTATGTTTGCCTGATTGTTGATATACTGACCAACAGTGGGTTTACTAGAACACTAGGTCAGTAGAAAGTTCTGCAACATAATGAAATCCAGTAAGTTGAGAAGATGGGTCCTTTTTCTAGTATCAAGAAAAGCAGGGCTGAGTCTCCAGGAAAGCTCCTCTCACGGGAATGCTAAAATCTTTCTGAAGCTCAATAAAATATTCAAACACTGGGTTGGTGATGTGCCCTCTCTTATGGTTGGTAGTGACCTCATTATGTAGGAATGGCGGGGGGCGGGGGGGATCTGCAGATTTGAGATCACCTGCATGAACTTTTTTTCCTTAGCAATATAACTGCTTTCCACTAAGAAAAGCATCCTGCCTTGGCCCAGAATATTGCCCCATGGCTCCGTCAGGCCATTCCCCAAGTGTACGTGACAGTGAGAAAATAGAACGCGGGCTGTGGAAGAGCAGATGTGCATGGTAGAAAGCACGTGGGTTAATACCATAGGAGATCTTGGGTGCCAGCTCTCCTCTGCATCCATTCGGATTCATTTGATCTAAACTCTTCCGAGAATGTATTTTCTGAAGGACCTCACTGTGTGAAACTCAAAGCAGATGCGGTCCAGCTGGGTAGCTGCTACTCTCTGGACCTTCGGGGGGCATTTCCGTTTCTCGTACGTAAAACTGGCCTGTCTTCGTTGCTGCTATTGCTGCTGTAGATTCGTCCCTGTGACTCCCTTTGGTGTTCCAGATGCGGTGGATGGCCACTTCTGTCCTGCTGCACAAGGATAAGAGGCCTCCTTAGAGCTCTCATTGTTTGGAACCCCTTGAGGATCTGCTGAGGGTTCCAGCCTCCAGTTTGGGAAGAACTTCCTTGGGTGACCAAGGAACAGGGAGGGGAGTAGTAGCATTAACCGAGGTGCCAAGGTAGAGCACTTCTGTCTCTAACAACAAACCAGCCTCGTGTGCTAGGGGGAGGGTGATAATGCCTTAGTAGAATCAAGTTTCCACTTCTGTTCTTAGAATGTTAAATTTTACTGTATCAATGACTCAAAGCCTGCCAGCTGGTTTGTTATAGGGAGAGGTTCCAATCTTCCTCAGGTTTGACACTATCCGCAAGAGAATGGTTTGGAAACTCTCCTGTGAGGGTCAAAGTTGCATGACTTCTACTTTGGGAGAATTCAGAGATTTCTGATATATGGGAGGGGCTGGGGGGACCATACACTCATTTTGATTAAAAAGAATACATGAAAATCTAGGACTATTGAATCCCCTGGACTCTTAACTATAGGATTATCTTGATCTTCCTGAGAGCAGTTCTAGGGGAAGTAAAGAGAAAATCTTAGGGCAGGGAAAAAATTCACTGGTTCCAGCTTTAGAAGGTTTAGAAGCATTACTCCACCTGCCAGTTTCCCTGGTTGGATTTTGTTGTAGGGCAGTCAGCTCACACTCTGTAACAACCCACTGAGCATTAAGCAAGATAAGAAATGGGACCAGATGTAAGAGAGGCAGAGAAGAGAAGACTACCTCTGCAGCTGCCCTGAAATCTCCCCAAATGATGCTCCAAAACCCTTTTTTTTTGTTTTGGCCTGATTTTGTTAATAGCAGCACCTCAAAGAGTAGGAGATCATGAAATCCAGGCAGGGTTTATGTAGAAAGCACTGAAATCCTGTGCCTGTGACTCATTAGCCTGGGGTTGGAACCAGTGTCAGCCCGACCCGAAGAAAAGGCCCTGAGTAAACTTCTACAAATATTATATTCAAACTGAGCATACTTTTCAATGTATGTGGGAATGAGTGTTGAGAAAAGTTGAATAAATCATCCCATCTTTCTCTAGTTTGAGTACATATATTTCTTTTTCTAGAAACTATCACTGTTGCACACTCATTTGTGCCAGGCTTTCTTTTTATTTCTTTGTGTCTTTAAAATAACATAAGCAGCCTATGGTCGGGTCACTCCCTACCTGGAGTAAAATATCTTAGAACAGAGACTTTTTTTTTTTTTTGAGACTTTTATTTTCGCCAGAAAACTCCATATTTCCTCCATAGAAAGACAATTACTACAGCTGAATCTCAGATGACTGAGGTCCGTCATTCAAAATTCAAAACATTTGGGGGAATTTTATTGAAGAATAGAATGAGAACAGTAAGTGCAACGCTTATAAGCATTTGTTGGGCTTCAGCTATCTACCAGGCCCTGCAAAGGGTATATAACATGATGTCCTCTGCACAGTCTCACAGTCAAGTGGGAAGATGAGAGAGCTCCCAGGAAAAAAGACAGGACAAGGCAATGTGGTGAGTCCCTCTGTCCCTGCCCTCAGCCCATGTATCACAAAAGGAAGCAGCATCTTTATCTGGTCAACTGTCTTCTGGGGTTGAGCATGGCTGATCCCTCGGAGCTGTAGATAGTTCTCCTTACGGGGTCTTGCGGCCTTTGGGGGCCATTATCAATATTCGGCAAGATGTCGGGCAGTATTTGATAGGCTGTGAGTGGCCAAAGTGGAGACTTACTGGACAGGATGAGTAGCGGCCGTAGTGGAGACTTACTGGACAGGATGAGTAGCGGCCGTAGTCCCTCGAATCTGTGGAGGAGAATTTTGTCGGTTTGTTGCAAAGAAGAGAGAGAATATAATGAAAAATGTATTGCTCAGCCTGGCCCAGCACCGTGTCTATCTGCCCCTGACATGTTGGGGAAAGACATGGAAGTGATGAGTTCTTTAAAAGGCGTGGGCTTTTGGATGAGGAGGCTCTTCTGTGTTACGTCCCCCGAGGGTTGCTCCTATGACTACCGCCTCTGACGGACTACGGGGAGCGTGGGAGTCGTCGGGATCCAGTACTAGACGGAGGCACCCGGAAATGCAATGAGCTGGATGTTCCTTCAGCCAGCCGCGTTTCCTGTTTATTTACCTCACGTCCTTTGATGGGGAGAAGGACATTTCCACTGCACCTTGTTCATCCCGTCCCACGAAAATACTGTTTGCGTGAGGTGGGATCACACGTATTTACACACCACGGACGTCCATTCATTCCTCCAAGGAAGTTGGATTCCTCTGAATCTAGGAGTTGCTTGTTGCTTCTTCACCCTGCCTGCACCTCGTCCGTGTTTCAGACCCCTGGAAATCCTGAGCTTTCCCTGAGTATTTCCCGTGCTTGGTGACCTCAGCCTCTGCCCACGCTGGTCCCTCCACCAAATCCTCTCCCCATCCTCTTTCTAAATTACCAAAATTATATGCAGCCTTCAGAGTCCAGCTCAAGCATCACCACCAAGATAAAACTGAGAGAAATTTCTCTTATGATCATAGTCATATCCGGTTTTGGTGTATTTACAGCACTTATCCCATCCCACCTAAGCTCATAGCTATTTGTTACTTACGCGTCCTCTCCTATCAACTGTACACTCCAGAGGGGATCGGAAACTACTTGGGAGGCTTCCAGACCGAAGAGCTGCAGAAGGAACTTACGGTTTTGCTCACCATGTATCGTTAGGGCCTGTCCGAGTCTCAGAAGCATAGTAGGTGCTCAATAAATGTTTATACAGCGATCACATGGATGACAGGCCTGGCACACAAACACAATAAATATCAAATTAAATGGGAAGTTGGTGTCCAGCTTGCACAATCTTACACCACAGACGTTTCACTTTCTCAGTTCATTCATCATGCCTAGGGTTTCTCGGGGGGGTTCAGGTTTTGTTTTTTTTAATTCTCCCTTTTACTCTAATTCCCCTGCCCTCCTTTAGGCTCTTCTGTCACGTGTCAGCAGTTGTGTTTCACTTCTCTTTTCTGTGTCGTAAGGACCTTAACAACATCCGAAAAATTTAAGACATGGCTTTTGTTCATTGACTTGGAATACGTAGCACCTATTGTTTTGATTTGTTTGGGTTTTATTTCTCGTCTTGGAAGAAGTCGTGCATACAGACTCCAGGAATGTTTCAGAGGAACGAGTGCATGAATTCCAACTCACAGGGCCATGGTTCTGACTTAAAGGCATCTTACGGATAATAAGCCTAGTTCCTTCATTTTTTCGGAGGCCCAAGACCTCAAGAGGTAACGTGACTCTGCGTGGCTGGATCTGGTTTTAGACTCTTCTTCCTGTACGTTGTGACTTGGTAGATTACTTTGCAAAAGCTATTTTTAAAATTTGGAGGCACGAAGAATGGTTAAGAGAGTTGGGTTGGGTCGGGAATGGGGTTAGGGAGAGGTGGTTGGGCTGAGGGAGTCCCCAACCCTATTTTAGCCCTGGAAGTAAATGAAGCTTCTGCCTCATGCTGCCTATTGTAAGAAGAGTCGTCCACAGGCCTTTGGCCACAGTTCAAGTCTGACAAGGCTTACACACTGCGTTTTGGCATCATTTCGTGGACGGCTTCCACCTGTATCCCTAAAGTGAAAATGTCTTACCCTCCAGCCAAAATTATCAAGAACTGCTGCAAAAGCTGTAACATACCTATTTAGATAAGTCACAAGAAAATGTTGGTTAACTGGGGGAAACTGCTTGCCCCCAGCCACACTTTTACAGAGGTCAGAACCTGGCCTGTTGCTATCGAAGTGGAGAGAAAGCTATTTATGCTCCACCAGCATTAGCTTCTTTAGCTACGTCCCTTACAGGGGGAAACGGGGACTCCAGCCCCTCAAAGGAGAAACGGGGAAGGCCTGGGCTGGTACACTCCTCACCACAGTTCCTTTATTACCTGGTAGAATCTTGATTTCTGTGCCTTTCTTTCTCAGCTTTCTCTCGGAAATATTTCTCGAATTTTTCCATTTGAGTTGGAAAGCACATTGACTACAGAATTTAGCGAAATATTCTGTGTTAAATCCACGCCTCATCTGCCATTTTGCTTATACAAAAAATATCCATTACTCTCCATTCCTTTGTATGAGGGGAACTTGCTATCTCCTGACACAAAGAGAACTTGCTAGATGGCTGATAATGGCTTCGTTTGGGGGATTTTTTTTTTTCTTTAAATTCTAGAAGCTGTAAGTATACACTGAAGGAAACTTTCATCATTATTTTCTTTAAGAGTTTGGTGCCTCAGTCTCTCCATAGGTCTACACGCTGGTCTCACAGCTCCGTGTTCATGTATTTGCAGAGGAAAAGGATGCCAATGTCTGTGTGAACCAACGGAGCTGAAAAATGAAAAGTAAATGATTCATTGAGTGAGGGACATTTTAGAGTCGCACGAGTATTTCAGAATAGGAGAGAACAGACTCGAAGGCTGGACGCAAGAGAGAAATAAGGAAGTCATGAGGGATGAACGGAAAAAGGCAAGGGAGAGGGAGAAGGGACTGACAGGCTCAGACAGGCTGCCTGACAGACCCCCGACTCGGGTCAGACACAGGAGGGCCTGGGGGTGGGCGCTCCTCTCTCCCTCTGTTCTCCCTCGGGGCGGGAAGCATCGTCTGTCAGCTCGGCCTGGTTTCTGGCCTCCCTCCTACTCTTCCACAAGTAGCAGGACCTCGAAATGAAAAAACACGGCATCTAGCTAAATCACCTCTCATTCCACGGCTACTTACTTCCAGAAACTTCTTTCGCAAGGCCTCGGATGATCTGAGGCAGGCAACCGCTCAGCCCGGAAAATCACCAGAAGTCACCTCAGGAGGGGACGGTCGTCACCTCAGCGCCGGGCAGTGTTCGCAAGTCCGGGCTCGTGTCCAACGCGACCTGACATCTGCGTCCCTGGGCTTCAGGGGCACGTCGTCGAGCGGGGGCAGGCCCGGGCCGGGAAGGCGCCGGCGGACACAGGCCCACGCTCCGACGGGGCGTCCTCACACCCGCTGTGCCCACGTCCCGGGTACCTGGGTGCCCCCCCCCGTGGACAGGCCCAGCCCCGGAGGGGGCGGGGAGGGGGGCGCGTGGGTGCGTCTCAGGCAGGAGCCCGCCGGGGGCGAGCCGGGGCCGTCGGGTGACCGCGTCCTCGGGCTGCGGGGCCTGGTGGCCGGAGCCCCGCCGCGTGGCCCGCGCCTTTCCCCGAGACGCCCCGGTGCCGACCTCCTCGGGGGCCGTTTGTGGGTTCACGTAGTCTCGTTTCCGACCGCTTCGTCTTTTCTTCGGCCCCAAGCGAAGCGAGAACGTGCTGCTCCTCCAGGCTCTGCTGCTCCGTCAGGGCCGCGTCGGGGCCGCGTCAGGGCCGCGCGGAGGGCGCGCTCGCTCTCAGGACGTGCGTCCCTCGGTCGCCGGCGGCGGGTCTCCGGACGGGCTTGGCCGGCGGCGGGGCGCCGCGTTGTCGACCCGACCCCGACCCCGCCCCGACCCCGTGTGGGCGCAGGCCGCGCGGCGACAGAGCGGGGCGGGCGCCCCGGACTCGGGCTGGCGGCCGCGTCCCTGAGGAGTTGGGCCTGGCGCCCCGGGCGCAGCGGGGCAGCCCTTGCGGGGCCTCCCTTGAGGCCTCCCCGTACTCACGCTGCACGTTCCTCGGCCGCCTCCGCGCCCACGCGTGCCCACGCAGGGTTCGCCAGGCCCGGGTGCGGGCTGCGGCGCGGGCCTCCCTCCCAGCTCGTCCGCGGCCGCCCGGGGAGCTGCTCCGCGGCCGCAACCTGCCGCTTGTCCGTGCTGGAAGTCACCGTAGTGGAAACACCCTGGCGCGCTGCACGCCCCGCGGGGCCCGCAAACGTTCACGAGCAAAGGACGCCGAGGGCCGCGGGACACGGAAACGAGCGACGGCGGCCCCTCGCGGGAACGCAGGCGGCGCGGAGACGCGGTCTGCAGGAGCCGCGGGGGCTGACACGGAGGCGAGAACCGAGCACCGGAGCGGCAGGAGACAGGATCCCAGGCGGACCCGCTGGCGTGGAGCCCGGAGCGCCCGTGACCCCGGCTCGTGACCTGAGCCAAGGGTCGCGGGCTGAGGCTCCCGTCCCCCACGCGTCGGACGCCGTGCGGCGCGGATGGAGTGGCGCGACCCGGGCGGCCCCACGCACCCCCGCGGGAGGCGGACTGGCGGGGCTGCCGCGGCTCCCACGCGCCCTGTCGCCGGCCGAGGCCTGCGGGGAGCGGCCGCGCCGCAGTCACGGAGGCGGCGCCGCTGAGGGCTCGGCCTGAGGAGGAGGGACGGGCCGGGGTCACCAGCGAGTGCCCGTGGGGGCACGTGACACCCCCAGGAAGGAGCCCCGGCGTGCCCGGAAGCGTGCCCGGAAGCGTGCCCGGAAGCGCGCAGCCTCGCAGCCGAGGCGCCCGGGACCCCCGCCCCAAGGCCGGGGAGGCCGCCCCACTTCCCCGACATTGTCCTCGGGGACCAGCCCGTCGGGCCACGCCGGCGGGACAAGCCGCGCTGCGGTTTCACACCCCACGAAATCCTCGCGTTTCCGTCCGTTCTTTGAGATTAGAATCAAGGATTTTATTTTAAGGTCGGGTCGGAATCAACCTAGAAGCGGAGCTGCAACCCCGTGACAAAAGTGGGCTCGGAACGCGCACGCCCGAGAACGTTCCGGAAAGTCGGCTGCCCCGCGGGGAGTCCCGGCGCGTCGGACGTGGAAACGGGAGCGCCCGGCGGCGGCCGTGACCTGTGCTCGGGGGCCTCGGGGCCTCGGCGGCCTCGGCGGCGCGGGCGGGCTGCGCACGTGCAGGGGCCCGCTGGGAAAGCCGCCGTTCCTCGCGCGTTACCGGCTGTGCGGTGCGGCCCCCGGGGGCTCGGCCGGGAGGCCCAGGCAGCGGAACTTTCTACCGCGTGGAGCCCACGTGCGCCCCTGTGCGAGACGGACCTTCGGCGCGAACGCGCAGGGTTCAGGCCGTCGTGCTGCCTGCGCTCAGCGCGGCCCGAAGCCCGCCCACGGACGCCACCCGTCACGCTCCACGCGCCCCCCTCGGACGCTCACACGTCACGCTCCACGCGCCACTTTTGGACGCTCACCCGTGACGCTCCACGCACCACCTTGGGACGTTCACCCGTGACGCTCCACGCAGCCCGACGCTAGTCCGTCACGCTCCCCACGGCCTGACAGTCTCCCGTCATGCTCCACGCGGCCGGACGCTCACCCGTCACGGTCCTCGCGCCGCCTTTGGACGCTGATCCTCGTGCTGCACGCGGCCCGCCGCTCGCCCGTCATGCTCCGCGCCGCCTTTGGACGCTCGCCCGTCGCGGTCCACGCGCCGCCCTCGGGCGCCCACCGTCACGCTGCACGCGGCCCGCCGCCGCGCCCCCGGGCCGTGGGTCCCCAGGTCCTGCCGAGGGGCGGGCCAGGCGGGGCCCCGCGGTGAGCGCACGCCCCGAGGAGGCCCCGACGGCGAGCCACGGCGACGCGACGCGACGGACGCCAGAGGGACGCCGCCCGGACGGCAGGGCCGCGAGCGCGTCTGCGGGGGAGCGGCGGCCGCGGGGCCCGACACGCCGCCCCCCGGGCGGGCCGAGCGCGAAGGCCGCAGAGCCGAGGCCGCGCGGTCCTCCGGGCTCGGGCTCCCCGCTCGGCGCCGCCACAGCCGCGGCTCGGGCTTGACGGTTTCCAGGGCTCGGGAGCGTCCGGAGCCCCAACGTGTCAGGGGCGCGCTGCTCGGGCGGCCTGAGGGCGGCGCACGGAGCCCCCGCCCCCACCTCCGCCCCCACCCCCGCCCCCGCCAGCGGCCCGCGGGCACCCGGGCCCTTGGCCTCGCCTCCCGCACTCGCGAGGGGCGCCCCGACGGCCCGTCAGGCCGACGGACTCCCTGTCGCTTCTCTCCGCGCCGCGTCCGCAGCCTCCCGTCAGGCCTCCGTTTTTCTGCATCGGTTCCCATGGTAACGAGTCTACGGCGGCAAGTGTGGCTCCGCTTGGAGCTGCCTGCGCGATCCTCGGTCCTGCGGCGGGGACACCGCAGTCCCCCCTCCCCCCCGCCTCTCCTCCCCTCTCGCCTCCCCGGGTCTCCCCCCTCCCCTACACCCCCGCCTCCCCTCCCAGGCCCGGCCCGGCCCGGCCCACCGCCCCGACTCCCCGCACCTCCCGATCCCGGGGTCCGGAGCCCTCCTGCGCACCCGTAGAGGCCAGGACGGAACCTTCGTGGTGGCGCGGCTGCCCCTTCCTGCCCCTCCCCGGCCCCACCGTAACCGAGGGCAAGGGCCGCTCACAGGCAAATAGCCTCCACGTGCCCCTGAGACGCGCACAGCCCAGGGAACAAGTGTGTCTCCAGTGGGGCCTGATTGTAGGACAATGGGGACCTTTACACTGATGTCCTCCCAGCGAGTTAAGTGCCAGGCGAGGGGAAGCCAAGGAGCCATCCCCGAGAACTGAGCTCGGGGGCAGAGGCGACAGGACGGACACAAGCAAGGAAACCTGGTGACCGGGGGCTGAAGGGGGGCGACCGAGCTGCAGCCGGGGCCTCGGGGCGATCAGGTGCAGTAGGGAAGAGGCAGGAACCCGCGGGGCCTGGGGAACAAAGGGGCTTGGGAGTCCCCCGCTGCAGAAAGGGCCTCCTGCAGACTGGCCGACCCCACCTGCAAAACAGTTCTCAAGTGATCTTTCCCTTCCCGACATTCTGTATTTGATCTTGGGTCCTAGAATTCCGCCGTGGCTTGGCAGCGAGCTTTAAGCCTAGCACCCCCAAGTCTCCTATGTCCTCAGCTTTGAGAAAAAAAGTCTCCATGCTGAATATGCTTTTTATTTAGTTTTTTTGAAAAGCTAATGAATTCAGGGGAA
Organism: Vulpes vulpes; assembly: GCF_048418805.1. Taxonomy (NCBI): domain Eukaryota; kingdom Metazoa; phylum Chordata; class Mammalia; order Carnivora; family Canidae; genus Vulpes; species Vulpes vulpes. The sequence goes on along the minus strand of NC_132782.1, from coordinate 150,445,839 downwards.
TGAAGATAGACGTTAGAAATAAAAACGTGGGTATCTCTAAGAAAATTATCAAATGTGAATGATTCCTTTTTTGTTGGGTCTTATAAAAATATGGGATACTTAAGCACACTGAAGTTTTAAAGTCACTGGATTATATTGTACAAAGGTATTTTTGGCCCTTTAAAAGGTTATTTTCCTACATGAAGAAAAGTTTTCTTATATAAAAACTTACTGCAACTCAGGTTTTGTGTCTCTGTAGAGAGACCCGTATGTAGGTGTTTTTCTTTGTGCGCTTGGTTTTGCACAGGTAAAGTAATGAGGTTAAATATTGCCCAGGTATGCAGGTCAACTTTCTGTGGCAGCTGGATTAAGGAAAGCATTTGGTGAATGGACAAGAGAAATCACAGGCTATTTTTTTTTTTTTTTTTTTTGTATCTTTCTCTCTTCTCCTTCCCCAGCACTCTACCAGAGAACATCTCTTATTGAGTCAGGAAATCCTAATTTTTTGGAAAGTCCACAGGAAAACCAATTTGCAAGTCTCAGGCTGATAGAACATAAAGCAGTTCCCATGTTTATTAGGATGGTTAATGTAGTTTCAGAGTATAATGCTGAAATAAACTTTAGACTCCATACCTGTAGTCTTTCCACTCTTACTGGTCTTGAATGTGGGAAAGGCATCCGTTCAGGGCAGTGAGTGATGCTGAATGTTAAGTTGTACTCCAGGAAATGTGATTTTAGCTTTGATGACGCCTCGTGTCAATGGAATGCAATAAATGTTTTATACTGCGTTGTGATGTTTAGGTATTTCCCTTTAACATCCTCAGCTGCATTTTTCTCCTTAAAAACACAAGCCTTACTGTTTTCTGTTGGCAGTGAAGAGAAAGATAACTGATAGGCAGGTAAGCTGTCTCAAATCCAGGCAAGTTGCTCTTCGTACTGTGTACAGAAAGGACTAAATGAAGCTTAAGGACAATGGCATGTAAAGGAGCAACTTTTTCCGAGTTAAAAACTCAGAAGTGAATCTACTAAATTGTTTGTCAGTTTCAAAGGCCATCTCAGGTGACCTTATAGAAGTCAGGTTGCATTTTTCCCACTTAAGAGCCACCCAGGGGCACCCCGCCCACCCAGTTGTACATAAGTAAACCATAATATGAAGTATGGTCTCTTTATACTCAAGGAAGAGATATTAACAGCAGCAATTCTAAACAGACAGTGACAGATTTGTAATTGGTCTGTAAAGAATGGTAAGTAAACGGATATTAGATACTAGGTTTTAGAATTTTAAGTATCCATGAAAAGGATTCCTCCTTCCATTCCTAAGCTACTCGACAACCGACAACCGGTTGCTTCGGATCTTCCTTACTTGGGGGAGGGGGATACTGTGTAAAGAAGTTCTAATTCCACCCATTTATATTAATATTTTTCATATGCACACACAAATTATCCATTTTCCCTTTGAGGTCATGTAAGTCAGTTAGTGAAATATTTCACTCTTCTTTAAGAAAAATTCCTATGCAGTGATGCAACACTGGGCCATGATTTTACTGAGATGAAGACAGTCTCTAGACTCATTCTTTTTCAAAATCTGACTTCACTACCATATGTGCAGCACAACAGTGACATCTTAAGGCCAAGTAACAAGAACTCCTTTAGCCAGAGAAAGAACTTGAATTGGGATATGTTTTCAAAGAAATTTCATTACGTTATCAAGCAGTTTCCAAGTTCACAGTTCGCAACTGCTAGATCTTTATAAATGCTACTTTATGACTTCTTTTGCGGTCTTTGTGAACATTTTAATGTGCACTGGTAAACAGGAACATTTTACATAGACACACTGTATATTAATGCATGCATTTCATTGCATAGTTTATTGATACTCCCCTTGTAAAGCTTTTATGGAAGAAACAAGCCACAGGAGTATAGCAAAAGAGGCTTAATCTTTATAAATTGGGGCCTTTTCTGTCTCTTTGCTAGGCTAGGTGGCTGTATACAAACTCGGGTGGGAGGGGGCAAGAAACACCTCTTAACGTTTAAGGTTTTCTACATGGGTGAACTCTAGCCAACTCAAAGCAGATTGCTTACTTTAGTAAAAAAATTTACCATTTTATAAAAAAAAAAAAAATTAAATCATGACATGTTTAATTGAAATGGCTGTATTGTAATTAATATTTTGAGATAATTGTGATTTTGAGCTTATATATAAAAAGTTGTCATTTTTGTATGTGCTAAAAATGTACCACAATTAACAGTACTTTTTAGTTGAACTACATATTGATGTAAATAAACACTGAATGAAGACATATTTACTACTTTATTAACATAGATTGTGAATGTACTTAATGGAGTGTTTTTTTTTTTTTGCAGTATAAGACCATAATGACCTTGAAAGCTGCTTCATTTTATGTGCAAAGGAGTCCTATGAATCTATATTTTAAATTTACTGAATCAGTGAAATTAATCACTTTGTCAGTTAATTTGCAAATGCAAGCTGTATTCTCCAGGTTCTTTTATGTATTGACACTAATTGGTAAAGGTGTACAATGTGATTAGAATGCATTTGAAGATGCTTTCTGTACAGATACAAAATACAGGGACTACAATAATGCTGTGCAGTGTATAGCAGAGCCATTTTTCGGCTTTGGTGTACTCAACTTTTTCAGTATTTAAAAACGTGTTTTGAATAACCTAAAAGTCTCTTTATTGTATAAATAAAATGTCACCTTATTGTAAAGTGTCTTTTGTTTAATACTGAAGCAGACTGCTTAGTCAGCCACAGAGTTGTAGTATGAAAAGAGAATGTTTCTTTTAAACCAAAAACATAACCATATTATAATCCATATTTGAAAAATGTAATTTTTATTATGAACATGTATTTATCTTTACTAGCAATGATTTTTTTTTCATAATATAAGCATGCCTCTATGAGCCAAAAGCAAGCTAGCTACCTACCTAACTATATAAATTAATATACATTCTGTTGATTGGTTACTTAATAGAATCACATGGCAAGTTTCATCATGACTGATCAGCCTACCTCTGACATTTTACCTCTGACATTTTTGGTGTAAGTAAAAATATTTCTATTTTATTTTTACTAAATCCAGTTAACCTATAGCAAATTCCCTTTTAGAAAATTTCCACATGGCTAACAAGTTTAGTCTTATGAAGATAAGATGCAAATTTGAAAAGTAAGGCCCTGGAAATAAAAAAGATACACAAGGTTGGATCAGAACACACCAACAGATAGATAATGTATACAAATACCTGCTTAGTAATAAGTACTTAAGAAATTTCCAGGATTTCTATGTGATACATGTTATTATTTTCTATTGCTGATATCTATTGAATTAATAAAATAAGCTCTTCAGCACTTTTAAAAAGAAGAACAAAAGGTATTTCTAAACATATTTCGAGGGAAAAATATGCAGATCCAATCCCTTCAAATTTCTTGAATCCAGAAGTACTAGATCATTGTATGGAAACTAAATACTAAGAAGTCATTAAAAAAAAAAAAAAAGACTTGTCAAATTTTAGATTCAAAACTGTGAGAGCAATTTTAACAACACTCTTCCCTGTTTTCTCTACCAATAACTACATTTCATATAGCATTTCTGTTACATTAGAAATTCTGACAAAATGGTTTCATAAAATGGGAAAAGGCTAAACAAGTAACATTTCAACTAGATTAAAACAAAAACAAGACAGTGAATGTTAATTTAAAACTTATACCAAGACCAATCACATCACAAAAGTCTTATCATGAGTAAGGAAAAGTCTTATTTTTTTTACACCAAAAAAACAGTTTGGAATAAAATTCAACTTTATATCTAACAAAAAGGTAGAAATTAGATGGTCATATTCAAATCAATGGTTCACATTATATGTAACACAAACAGAAATAGGGGGAAATCCCCACTTTTACAAAAATGCTTTATCATTATAAAAATATCAAACTAACTTAAAAATTCACTTTTGAAGAAACTGCTATCTTATAAGGAATGAAAGGAAGATAAATCTTATACAAAACATTCAGAATAAATGCATGAATACTGCATGTGGTTATCACCTTTACAAATGCATAATGCCTTAGAAAAATGTTATTTATCAATGTAAGAAGTCTAAGAATTAACATGACCAAGATTATAAAATAGCTCCAATTTAAGTAGGAATCCGGTCTCTCAAATATTCCAGAATAGCAGCTGTTCCTTTCATTAATATGGCTGCTCGAGGAACACGGAATGGATTTCCATCTAGTAGTAATGTTCTAAACAAAAAAACAGAATTAAGAATTTTAACATTTTCTATTAGGGAGGCTTTTCTTCTAATTTCATTTGCAATTTTATAAATATAATCTGTGTATTTTTTTTCTATTTGTCCCTTTTCAAATCTAAGCATTTCAACAGATGTAATTAGAACTACAATAACCCAAACAACATTAATTGAATAGTTATTATATGAAAGGTATTGTGCTGAGTAATTTATGTTCGCTGGCTCTCAATTATAACACATAAATTACTCAACACAATGCATCATATGTAGACACCATTAATACTCCTATTTAATAGGTAAGGAAACAGAAATTCAGAGAAGACAGTTATGTCCAAGATCATACAGCCATTAAACAGAAGAGCTGTGACATGAATCACCATTTTACAATCCATCCTCTTCTCAATCTTACGATGACCAACTACATGGCTGAATTCTATCCACACATTAGAACGAGCACACTCGTCAGCATACCAAGGACTATAATGTAACCAATATATCCGCCCTTGACCCTGGGATACCAGGACACATGCCTGCGCTCTACCTCCCTTGACCAGATACACACACAAAATCTATTTACATGTTCTGAAATGAGGTTCAACTTAAGATTTGAGGGCTGGCTGATTTGTTTTTTTTTTATATAATTAATGAAATAAATGATAAAGAGACTTTTAATTTTCAGCAACTTAAGTATTTGTGTAAACAAAAGCCAAAGGATTCATACCCCATTATACAGTAGATCTAAATTATATCTTCAAAAAATTTTTTTTTATATCTTCAAAATTTGAATGGGCTGTGACAATTCTTTTTTTTTTTGTGACAATTCTTTTAAAGACTGATTATCTTAATTTATAAAAAGGAATTAATTACAGCCAGTTTTCTCATTATTCACAGGCTCCATATTGTGCTAATTTGCCTACCACTAAAATTTATTAATAACCCCAAAATCAGTACACATGGCACTTTCGAGGTCATTTTTGGATATGCACAACAGCACCAAAAAATCTGAGTCCATCAATAGGCACATTCTCAGCTGAGGTCAAATAAGGTGATGCTGTTCCTTCTTGTGTCAGTTCTCATACTGTAATCAACTGTCCTTTCTGTGATCTACTTAGGAGTGCAACATTTTTTGCATTTTTGTACTTTGTGTTGGTGAGTTTGCTGTTTAATATGCCCCACAAGTGTGGTGGCTCAACTGTTGTCTACTTTTCCTAAACACGTGAAGGGTGTCGTGTGCCTTACAGAGAAGATAAATATACCAGAGAAGCTTCACAGGCGTGAATTATAGTGTGGTCTGGCTCATAGTTAAAATATAGTAAATACAGAAACACACACAAAAAACAAGGTTCTATATTGACTCGTTCATGAAAATGTGACTAGAGGCTCCAAAGAGCCTAAGTATATAATTCCCCTAGCAGTAATGGTTCAGTACTCACTAATTTGGTGTTCACTTTATAAAATGCAACTACTGTAAATAACAAGAACCAACTGTATTTGCCTCTTACTGTTCACGAATATTGAGGTACTGAAACAGCTGCCAGTGCCCCCCAGTAAAGTAAAATATGCCAAACCATCATATACAGTTTTCAGTAATTAAACTACTTCTGACACATTCTGCTTAAGTACTTGGCTTTCTGTTGACATGTCAAACTCTCTTTAATTCATCTAACAAGCACCTATTGGGTGCTCACTGTGTTCTAGGCACTGGGACAACTCTCTTCTAAAGGAGGAAAAAGAAATGGTATAAATGAGTCCATAAAAGGCAGGATAGAAAATCAGAGAGAGGGACTAACTCTGCTTGGAGAAGAGGGAAGGTTTTTCAAAGATGATATTTAGGTTGATTACTGATAAAAGCAGGGTAGAGGCATTTAAGGCCCAAGTAACAACTAACACAGAATAAGAAAGGCCATGCTGGGCTTGAAATAAATGGTCAAAGTCTGTAATCAGATTTTGAAAAACCTTATATACATAACTGGGGAGTTTATATTTCCCTGACATTTTTTATGCAGTGGAGTTTCGAGTTATACACACACAGTGGTGACAAAAGGATCAGAAAACAATCAGTTCCTATGTTTACACATAGATTATGCCATAATAAACAAAGCTAAAAATACACATTTTTGGTAAAACTTGAAAAATGAAATTGGGATCCTGGATTTTGTTACCTGTTATTTTTAACACATTAAATTGTTTACCTCAACTTTCCTGGGAGTACCTCAACAAGACAAAAACAACTTACAAACTGATCAAATAAACGGTAAACCTTAGCGTAATGGTGTGGTTACCTTAAGTTCACACAATTACCAAGCTCTGGTGGAATTTGTAGGAGGTCATTATTTTGAAGGTCCAATGTGATCAGATTTTCCATTGCCTTCATTTTCTGAGGGTCCACAGATCCAACCTGGTTGTTACTAATCAAAATTGTTTCAAGTGTGGGAATGTGATACAGAACGTCAGGTAGTATTTTGAACCTATTAAAATATGAACAGAATCAAGGCAAAATCATTCCTTCAAATAAATGATCTTAAGTTTGATACCATGATGTAGTTTTCTTCAGTGTAATTTATTTTGTATCTGGTTTAAGTCCTCTATTCAAATTTTCAAGAAAATGAATGGATTCTGGAAACCATGAAATATATGTTAAGTAGACAGACTTTGTAACACTTTGTATTTATTGTGCAAATCCAACCAAAGTTTAGAGTAAATTCCCCTATGTTTTTCTTTTCACATTTATGAAACAAGAAAATCCTCCCGAGAGCCTCTCTACAAAGGTCTCATGTAGGTATTCTTCCTTGGTTTGCTTTTACTTCTTATGAAAAGGAATTACTACCAATATATTAAGTAGATATTAGAGATTTATATTTTACTCCGATGGAAGCTTCCAAAATACGTGCATCTTTGGTTCTTGAAAAGATCACAAACTAACACTGACTGCTGCTTGCTCATCTAAAGTACTACTGTAGGTGTCACAAAAAAAGAAGGCAAGGCTCCGAGCAACAATATTAAGGATCTCTTGGGGGACAGTGGCTAGCATGGTTTCAGTGTGAGATAAACTGTGGCATGGACTAGAAAAGACAAGGGATGGGCTGAAGGAGAGTTTAATAGCTGTGGCCTTTTTACTTCCCCATATTGCCCTTTTATTTTGTTGCCTTGATGTGAAAGCAAGCAAGCAAGCAAGCAAGCAATGGCAAGCATAAACTCAAGATGGCTCTGAAGTTCCAGCGGGACTAGAGAGTTAGTAACTAGGAGTACAGAGGGACCAAACTGCCCAAAGCAGTCCTCCCTCTTCTTTCTCAGCAATGCCTGAACAAGGGAATCTAAATAGATGTAGCTCACCTGTTAACACAGAAGTTAGCTTCTGCTATCTTCCCAAAGACATCACATGAAAATGTTTTTGACAGCTCAATAGACAATAGAGAACTGATAGTTCAGGTCACAAAGATTAGCAAATTATCTGAGAAGCACATATATTTTTAAATACTGATATAACCTACAACATGAGAAAGCATGAGCAATAATGAAGCAGACAGAACAAAAATTTAAATAGGCAGTATTTTAGACACATCACTGTGCCTTAGCTCCCTCAACTGCAGATGAGGAATAATAACAATTGTACTAAACTTATTGTTGTAAGGGCTGCATGTTTAAGCTGGAATGCAGTAAGTACATGTTAGTTATTAATATTTAGATTATTGCCAGAATCAGCTTACATCATAGGAAACAAACGGCCTAGTTGTTAAGGGCCCAAGCACTGGAGGCAAGCCACCTGAGCTCAAACCCCGGATCTATAATTTACTATTTTTGTGAACCTTAGCAAAGCATAAATATCTAATATTTACTTAATTATACTGCCAGTAATTCTGTTTCATTAGAAATAAAAGCGAACTAAGGAAGAATACCTATGTGGAGACATTTTATAGAAAAGCTTAGGAGGATTCCCTTAACTTCTAATCCTTGATTTTTAAATGAACAGGACAGATTCACAGTGAGAGAAACCTCTACCTTTTGTGAGGACTCAATGAGATAATATATGCCCTTAGTCCTGTGACAGCAGATAATAAGCTCCCAATAAGTATTAGCTACTCTTAATTATTAGCAGTATCTTTAGTGTTTGCAGAATGAAATCTATAAGTTGGCGTATAAAGCTCTGAAAGGACTCGCTCCCGCTTATGTGACCACCTTGGTTTATTATTTCTACTCCTCTACCCCCTCACTTGAGGGTCCGAGCCATATCAAACTGCTGGAAGTGTCCCAAACACACCATGTTCCCATCCATTTGTGCCTTAGTGCCCGTCATGTGCTCCGCCTGGGAAGCCTGATCCCTGTGTGTCTGGCTGACGTCTAATTTTTAGGTCTCGGCTTCTATGCTGTCTCCTCTACCTTTGGCCAATCTCAGAAAACATCTTTTCCTAGGCACTGCATTTTCACTATAGCAATTATAATTATTTATTTACATCTGTCTTCCTACTAGGCTACAAGTTTCTTAAAATTGTTAAAAGGAAAAGTCTACTAGACATCAGCTGTGAAAATTCTAAGAAAGCAGTATCACTTTCAATTCTAGCTAGAATAAGGTGAAAATAAACCTGAATATTTAAATAAACACACGAGGCCTTTTGATTGGACTCTTTGAGGTGTATTCTCTAAGACCTATAAATTCTCCACATAAATATCCTTAGTCATAGATTAGTCTGTTCTCTCACCTGTTAAAGGAAAGGTTAATTGTTTGTAATCTTATCAGCGATTCCATTTCTTCAGGCAAAGAATTTAAAAAATTGTTCCTAAATTGGAAAGAAAAAGATTATTTATGAAGTCTGAAAATCTGTACAAGTTTAATTTATAATTAATGTGTTGACCAGACACAAAACTACATAGCTTGGTTTGTTAGTCCTTAATCCAATCGCATTAAGGCTGAGTCCTGAGAATTGTGAATCAGTCAGCTGGCTCAGGTATTTGATTAGTGTGCCAAATCCTAATACCAATACACAACCAACTGATAAAGCAACCAAATCTTTAATAATACACTTAATGGGGCAAATACTGTAAACTAATCACTTCCCTCCTTCGAACTAATCTCAGCAGTACTTCTTACAGATAGGGCGGCCATGGAGAGATCATGCCTGTAAATACCATATTATTTGATGCCACAAATATTTGACTGATGTTTAACACATATATCTTGCATACAGACATGAAATTCTAAGCAGAACTGTAAAATTTTATGAAAAAACAAAAAACAAGTGATGAGATTCTGTATAACTAGAAATTTGGAGCTTTCTACTCCATAGGTATTAAGCAAGTCCATTTCTACTAAGTTTAGAATTTCAATTTGTACAATGCTAATATGAAATATTTTTAAGAATCTTATAAACAAGGATGGCAGCAAATAGAATCTCATTTACTGTTAGAAGGATCTGGGAATAATGTTAAAAGGAAGGTTAACAACAAGAAGAAGGATTCTAGGCCCTATATAATTACTAATAATAGAAAATATTTGTGAGAAAATTATATCCAACTAGATGGCTACCTGTTACAACTGAGTCATTTTCTCTAAATTTCTTTGGGTTCAGAAGTCAAGCCTATATATTGTCATACTTTCTACACCTATGTTCTTTTTCGTTTTCTTCAGTTACTGTCTCTAATAACTTGTACTGAATAACGTACTGCTGGTTTCTATCCTTTTCCAAGAGTCTTATATAGCTACTGATATCAGATATAAAAGCGTACATTAGTCACTTAATTAGAAACCTGAAGGTATAGACAATGACATACACATAACACACTCTAAGAATGGGACAAAAATAAAGAGAGCAGTAATTGAGTACATGAATTTATTCTCTCTGCTCCATTAATGCTGAACACTACAACATGGTTTTACACAGCTTTGCCAGTGTAATTGCCACACCAAAACAGAGGCAATTCGACATTTAATAGGAGCAGAGTATTAGATTTGCTTTAATCCCATAAGCCAAAAAAAGTCTCTACAAGCAGAATAAATCCTCAAACAGAAAAAACTTAGCTTATTCTTATTTACCTATTGTTTGAGCAGAGCAAGAGGAGTTACAGCTTAAAGAAACTAAAAGCGCACCTCGTAACAACATATGAGTAGGAAGTGTAGATAATGAAGTAATAGTATACAAATAAAGACTTAAAGCCCAGGGCAACCTGGGTGGCTCAGAGGTTGAGCATCTGCCTTTGGCTCAGGTCATGATCCTGAGGTCCTGGGATTGAGTCCCACATCGGGCTCCCGCAGGGAGGCATGCTTCTCCCTCTGCCTGGGTCTCTGCCTCTCTCTGCGTGTCTCTCATGAATAAATAACATAATTAAAAAAAAAAAAAAAAAGAAAATCTGAAAGCCCAAACAAATAAATATTTGACTATCTACCTCTTGGTCATTTATTATTATTTTTTTTTAATTTTTATTTATTTATGATAGTCACAGAGAGAGAGAGAGAGAGAGAGGCAGAGACAGAGGCAGAGGGAGAAGCAGGCTCCATGCACTGGGAGCCTGATGTGGGATTCGATCCCGGGTCTCCAGGATCGCGCCCTGGGCCAAAGGCAAGCGCCAAACCACTGCGCCACCCAGGGATCCCTGGTCATTTATTATTACTAATCCTCAAAGAACTGTAGCAATTCCGATCCTGTCACTTCAACTTAGGACATATTTAAATTAAACTTCCTATTACCTCCACAGAGCCTTAAATAGTTTGTTTTCTTTTCTTTTGTTGCCACTCATGGTGGTCTTTTCTTTCTTTCTGGTCTTGAATGTTTACTATACTTTGAAACCAAATAGGTTTTCTTCTTAAGATTTTATTAATTTGAAAGGGAAAGAGAGTGAAAGAGCAAAAGAGAGAAAGAAAGAAAGAAAAGGGAGGGAGGGAGGGCCCGAGCACAAGCAGGGAGGGGCAGAGGGAGAGGAAGAAGCAGACACCCGGCTGAACAGAGGGCCGATGCAGGATCAATCCCAGGATTCTGGGATCATAACCTGAGCTGAAGGCAGCCACTTAACTGAGTCCCCAAGAGCCCCCAAATAGGTTCTTATTTTAAGGGAAGCCAGGCTAGCTGCTGCGCCAACATAGGATTTTGAGTTTTATGCCATTTACTTTCAGAAAAGGAACGATTGGAAACAAACACTTCCATGGACTATTTGTAATTTTAAGCATAAATTTAAAGAATGTGTTAATATTTTTGTAATATTTCTTACTTAACTTATAAATTGCCTAAAATGATAGATGTTTGATTAAAATATTTCCTAAATGCCTAATTTTAGATTTGTCCAAAAATGTTTATTAATAAACTAAAGAGCAATTTCCACACATACTCAGGAAATACGAGGGAAAGAACAAATGTTAGGCTAAACTCAAAGACAAGTTATAATGAAAAAAAGGGAAGCAACAGCATCAATAAATACCTGAGATCTAAAAAAGTCAATTTCTGAAGCATACATAATTCCAAGGATATAAAGGAAAGCTTATTAAAACTGAGATTGACATCAGAAACCATTTCCTTCAGTTCCACAATCCTGAAACAAAAACAATTTTAAAATGTTAGCTCTTGAATTTACTGTCAGAACTTCAAAACTCCAAGGAGATCACAGGAGGAAAAATCCTATATTATTTTTGCTAAAATTAAGATTTCCTGTAACTTTTACTTTTCTTACTAAAATTTCAGTTTGGATGTGTATTCTGTAACATAGTAGTTTTCTTTTAAGACTGCATAATATAATATTCTGAGGACCTCACAATGATTTTTAACTATGATACATCAAACTTTTTAAAGTATAAGATTTTTTTTGTTCAAATTAACATTATATTGATCATGACCACAAGAAAACATTAAGTTAATTCCGAGGTTTAGTTAAGTGTCATGACTAAATAACTTAAGTCAAAGACGTAAAGAGAAAGACTTAAACACTTCTAAGCAAGCCTAATCAACCTTAGTAATTTTAAAGCACACTATTACTCTAAGAAATGTTAGATATGATTTGCCAACAAATGAAACTACATGAAAGAAAGTATATCAACTGCTGTGCTAAAGAAAGATGAGTTTGGATATGTAACTGATAAAACTTTTTTTGGAAAGTTTTTGCATATATGTACTGAGATAATTCTGGAAATCTGATCTAAAGAAATAGTATGTTTTGTTTTATTCATTGCCATAATTAACCACCTTATAGTATTAGATAATTTAGATTTTAGAAGTATTGTTTATAACAGAGGAAAACACTTATGATAAAGAAACCAGTTAAGATAGAAATGGTATAGGTAATTCTAAATGGGAAATAGCTTGAAATAAAACATGCCATGAACAGAATAAATCAACGATGGGACTAAAAATGATCTGTCCCTTCATTTTGTCCAAAATTTTATGAATAAGTATTATTTTCACAACCAGGAAATTATATAGTGAAAAGTATACTTGGGAAATAAAAATTTAAGAGGGAAAACTCTCAGGATCACGGTATGTCCTGACTACCTTTCTTCTTTGGCTCCCTATATTGCCAAAAAATGTGTCGAGAAACACTGTTGTTTTGCACATGCAGACTGTGAGGTAAAATGAGAAAGTGATGAAGGTGATGCGTTTTAGCTCCTTCCACCTCCATTCCCAGTTTTGACCCAGGATTCCCCAGGCAGACTTATACTGAGGACAAATCTAACTGCTCAGTTCTTCCGTCCAGTACCCACAGAGCCCTTTAAAGAAGAGAGAAGTAGATGGACTAGATCTCCTTCTGCTATGGAATTTCAAAGTTAATTGACTTTTAAGATATATATTTTCCAAAGTATGCTCTGCAAAATAGAAAGCAAGTTAGTTTGTCTTTTTAAAAAATTTTAACATCTAAACAATATTTTTGACAGTCAGATGACTGTTATTTTCCCAATCATCTTTTTTTTTTTTAAGTACTTAAGGGCTAAGCACCAATTAAGTACTTTGTGTGGATCATGTCATTTAATTTAATTCTTATAAAATAGCTACTTTCTTATCTTTACTTCATAGGTAGGGAAACTAAGAGCAGCTAGTTAGCCTGTTCAAAGCCACACAACTCACAGATCTGGGATTCAGATACATGTAACTGACTCCATTGTCCAAGTTCTTTATCATCACCCTATCCTGTTTCCCATACTGTTGTTTTAATTGCAAGGTTATATGTCAACTCTCTTTGGGTATATAGTTTACTACGAGATA